>NC_045787.1:119333270-119667012 GCF_009873245.2 Balaenoptera musculus
TCCATTCATCGAGAATGGCTTTTACAAACTAATACCGTTTCTTTCCTGAGAGAAATTTGGTGAAAAAGTTTTCTCCCTCTTATTCCATGTGAGTTAATGTCATTTGTTACTGGGCTGTCTTATTCTATGTTCCTAGTGCCTGGGAATTACCCATCACAGAACAAGATGTTTACCCATTGGATGAGAGAAAGAGGGAGAGGGAGGAAGGGAGGGAGGGAGAAAGCAAGGAAAAGGCAGAAGAGGAAAGAAACCCCCAGACTTGTTCTGGACCCACATGATGATTCCATTAGCCAGCTGAGAGACCACTATCTAAGGTAGTTGTCCCCCTGCTTATTACTGCTGAGTAGGTTTTGCCCTCTGTTTCTTTCTCATTCCCAGTATCTCGGTGATTTTTTCTAAAGTCAATTTCTAGCCCTCCCAATAGAGTTACATGGTAGTTCTTCCATTTTTCCCCCCATAAAGCAAGAGAAGTTCACAAATCACTTCATAATCTCCTCGCAGGTAATTAGTCAACTCAGGGGGCATCCTCAAGAAGCCAGAAGCATGTTGGCTTTAATTTCCCTTTCTGAGATTCTCATTCCGCTATTAACTTCACCTTTCCTGAGCCAGGGCAAAAACTAATTTATGGGCGTCATTTGTCCCTCCAAAAGTTTTTTTTTTTTTTTTTCCTGAGTAGTCACGTCCCTGTAAATTGTAATCCTCTTGGTGTAGCTTTTCCCTTTTCAGAAAGAATATACCTGGGAGTGAGTCTGCTTTAACTCAGAATTGAAACAGAAACGTGGGGATCTTTATTTCTTTGGAAGCCCTCCTTGTGGGATTCTGGGAGAGATTAGGGTTCATCCTTACAGACAGGGTTATCCCGTTTCATATTGGAGGTGGCCCAGATTGAGGAAGGGCTGTGAATTAAACAGAGAAAAAGGAAGGCGAGGCTAGAAGAAGCCACGGCAACTTCCTGTTTCTTAGGACGACGGAACTTGATCTCAGCTTCACACAATTACACTCCCTGCTTCAGCCCCAGGTGGCACAGGAAAATGGAAGATGGGTCTTTCCCTTGTGAAGCTGGATTGACAAATTCAGAGAGGTAAGCCTGAATTGAGTGACCAGATGGTTAGCCTGTAATTTAATCACATATACAAGATTTACATCCGCACCCAGTTTGTGTGGTGTGGTGTGTGAGCAGGACAGACAGTGACTTCTCATTTCTGTATATCAAGTACTTGGGCCAATGCATACTGGAAGTCAGAACTATTCTTGGAGTTGATCTGAACTGGTGAACTGGTTGCTTGAACATATATGGGGCTGAGGATATCACAGGAGCTCACTAAAGTAAAGCGGAAAGGCTGCCTCCCGAGGTTGAAATATTTGAAGGAGAATCCTCCAAACCTCTGGAAGATATTGGTGGGAAGATTCCTGGTTTAGTTTCTATTTATATCAAGCTCTACAGCAGATGACAAAGGTTAACTGGAAAGAAGATTCAGTCCTTGACTTCATAGTCTGGATGGATATTCAGAGAGGTAAATGGATAATTAAAAATACATGATAAAATAATATGAATTTCCAGCTGTTGACGAATTAAGGAGAGTTTTCTTAGGCGTTAAAATTACACTTGTAAATGTAAACTTGAAAAACACTTATGAGATAATGTTATATTGAAAAGCAAGATACTCATTGTATGTATATATGAAAAAACCTGTATTTTAAAAAATGTCACTCTTCTAATGAAAACCCTTCAATATTTTCCCACTACCTTCAGGACGAAACTGAACTCCTTCAGGCTGAAGTCCATAAGGCTCGCTGTTACCTGCTCCTGCCGGCTACATCTCCAAAACCCTCTCCTTCCATTTTTCTTCCACCACCTCTCCCCACATCAGACCCACTGCTAACTCCTCCAGAGCCCTGAGAAACAATTCTGTCTCCCCATTAACATTGCTTCAGGGTAAATGTGGAACAATGTTGCACCTAAGAGTCAAATTGTATTTGTATTTTCTCCAATTGTATAAATAATAAAGTCTTCAGGCTTTTTCATTACTTTACCCTGCCTTTGCCTCCTTCATTTACACCACTCTTGATCTAAAACATCCTTAAACTGGAAAAATTTGAGACTAAGTACTTGAAAGAAAACTTATCTTCCTTTTTTTCTTGAGCTTTGTTCTATAATGATATGTCTGTCTACAGCTTACATCCAGGTAGAATTAGAAACAGACATGGGTTTTCTCCTTGACTGGCTTCGAGATCAAAGACAAATGGACAAGCTCTGAGGACTGGGATGAAGTTTGCACACATTTTAATCCACACTCTGTATCGTGAAGCCTTTTGCACAGACAGGTGTGAATGTGGTGAGGGGAACCATACTACAAACAGTAAAGAGAGCAGTGAGGTGATTACTGATCGAGTTGCTGAAATACAGACGTACTTTAAGCTCCAGATGCCACACCAGCTCTCCAGACCCTCTGTGAGCTACAACATGAAAGCGTCACCAAGGAACATGCCTCCTATGCCTTTCCTGATCGCTTGAACCCCTAAACCATGCTGCATGAGCAGAGTTGACACTTGACACATCACTGAACTTCTTAAAGTAACCCTGGAAAAGAATGGTCATACTACTGTCATTTTTTTTTTTTTAAGATTTTTTGATGTGGACCAGTTTTAAAGTCTTTATTGAATTTGTTACAATATTGCTTCTGTTTTATGTTTTTGTTTCTTGGCCCCAAGGCATGTGGGATCTTAGCTCCCTGACCAGGGATCGAACCCTCATCCCCTGCATTGGAAGGCGAAGTCTTAACCACTGGACAGCCAGGGAAGTACCACTACTGTCATTTTTAGCATCAGGAATTCAGTCAAACCACAATGCCCAGTGATGAATCTAGAATGTGAGTCAGGGATGCTGACATTCTCATCTTTCTGACACTAGCACCAAGCAAAGTATTCAACCTGAAAGAGGTTAATCAATCAGCAAGTCAGCTATATGATTCCCTTTTCAGAAGGAATTTGCTGGACTTTGGAAAGGAGCCTACTTTGATTCAGAATAGAAATGTTAATATGGTGTTCTTTATTTCGTTGGAAGCCCTCTTCATAAGATTCTAGCGTTGATCCTTACAGACTGAATGTCAGTGTGGTGCCAGCTAATGGGGTCACCCAAATGGCACTGCAATGTAACAATAGGAAGACAATTATACTTTCCTGGATTCCTCTCTTGAGAGTCAGGAGTCCACTGTATATATTTGGATGAATATTCTAACGAGCCACTTGAGGATGGAGCGGGTAGGACTCTAAAGGGACATGGGCAGTCACATGATATAATCACCAAATGGCCTTCTATAAAGTTGGTCCCATTTCTCTGCAGGGCCTCACTTTTTCAGTAGGGAGAGGGCAAGTTTGGGGGCTGGAGTTAAATAGCTCGGAATGTTAGTGGAGAGGTGGAGTGCTGCCACCAAGGTCTTTTTCCCTGCCCAGTCTCTGAGCAGTTTTCCGCCTCTCTGATAAGTAAATGTGGAACAACTATTCGAAGGCTATTTAAGTGTACGCTAATGATCAGTTCTTCTGTGGAGCCCATATGTGTCTCGATGCCATCATGGATCTGGACCGTGATAAGGGGTGCCCTACAAGTGTGCCAGCCAGATGCAAGCAGTGGTTCCCATGCCACTGAAGGAATTACGCTCATTAATTCATCCCTTTGGAGGGAGGGCAATCAATGAAAAGTTTGAGTTAGAATAGCCTGAAAGAATTTGGTTTAGGATTTTCAAGTTCCCACCAACAGGAACTGGTTGAGGGGTTTGAGGGGAAGGAAGGGAGAGGGAGGAGAAACCACATTCTCAGAGAACACTGCGAATGTCTCAATTAATAGATAAGAATCTTGTTCACTTGGCATTTTTAATATTAGAACACAAATAGGACCAAAGCAGGGCCTGAGAACTGCATGTTCTTCCTTATCAAGAGAAGAGAGATTCTACAAAGCCATGCACCCTCAGACTTCATGATTGGTGTAGGAAAGCATTGAGACTGGGTTGGACAGTGTCACAGAAGAGACTATAAATGATTAAGCTGGTAAACAACAAAGGAGAATCGATTTTCCCTCAAGTGCCCTCTACAGTATTGTTTATCTCCAAAATGTTAGAGCTATTTTAATAATAGCCCACTGTCTTATGAATTCCTACTCATCCTTCAAAACCCACTTAGATACCTATATTACTAACCAAGAAAGTGTTCCCTAATCTCTCCCTGCTTACAAAATTAGTCTACATTTTCTGCACGCAGGTATTGTTACTCTTACCACGGTGAATTGTCATGTGTTCACTTATATGTCCTCTACTGGACAGGAGCTACTGGAGTCCAGACATTGGCTTCAGTTATCTCTGGGTCCTTGTTTTAACCTAGAGTTTGGCTCACTGTAGTGAAGGAAGACACATGATAAGTACAGTATTTATTCTGCAACTTTTGCTGGCCATGAATAAATATTCAGGTTTTCTTTCTGGATGCAGGTCATGGCTTAGTTACTCTAATCTAATTAAATTATTTCGTGGGTGAGATCATTGAAATTAAATAATTCTCCCAAGGTTGTAGGACTTGTTAAATGGCCCAGCCATTTTATTAGTAAGTTTGTGACAAACTCACTTAGTGATAAAAACTGACCTGCACTGACATTAGGCTATTTATAGTTTTTAATTATCCCATTTACTATGAATAGTCATATATTACATGATAAAATATTTGTGCATTTGATTATTGTGTACCACCTCTTTCTAAAATATGAAATTTCAAAATTATATACTATATTTTGCCCCAGGGATTTCAGATAAGATACTATGAACTTGTACAGTATGATTTCATCAAAAGAACCTGTATCATGTAGTAAGTGTCTTTACATTGTGAGTGTTTATTTCAGCAAAGCAACATCAATCATGTTAAATTGGTGTTAGTCATCTGACTTGTGTTGTTTATGTTATTTTGGTTGCATTTATTTGTCGATGTATTTTGGGTTTAAATGTATTGGAAGCTATATACATTTACTATTAATGTCTAATTTTATAATATTTAGGTATATATTTAGGATTATATTTTATAACAAAAGTAATCTAAGTCAATAAAAACTTAAGAAAATCAAGGGAAAAATTACATAGCTAAAATTAACTTTAAAACTGCCTTACATTGTCCTGAGGGACAGCATAAATGCTTTTGTGTATGCTCATATTCATATATATGTAGATGTAAATAAATAATGTGTGCGGTAAAAAAGATAGGCATTGTAGACATTCAGATTAGTCTTCCTCTTCTGTTGACAACCCTACTTCTTCTCCTCTTTTGCCAAAGGCATATCAAGTCCACCCGAGTTAAATAGATTCTAGTGGGTTACTATGAGGCACTCAGCTAGGAAACCCTGTCTATATTTACAGTCACAGAAATAACTGATTCTTTCACTCAGCTAGTCCTTTGGCTGATCCCACTCCCACCTCTCCAGTGACCACATGTATACAGAGGTTTTGGAGAAACTACTACAATCAGCCAGTTGATTTGGAACCACAAAAGTAGAGCCACAAATCAGAACACTTGCGTATTCACTCTCAGCCAGAAGGATGGAAATCTAACAACATCTGTGGGATAGTTTAGGACAGTAGTTGTATATAGGGCCCAGACAGATAAAATAAATAGGTGAGATAGGCAGACTATAAGAAAGAAAACAATGCAAGATGAGGAATGGCAAACTGAAACTATTTTCAGTCTCAGTGTGAAAATAGGCAAGGCTGGGACTGTAGGAGGGAAATAGGCAGTCATGGGAATTTGTACTTCAACACCAGCTAATTGTTGCCACATTTGGGATTGTAGGCCCAGTGTTGCTATAGCTTTTGTTTTTATTTTTTTTCTCAAGGGGAAAAAAAAGAAAACCAGAGTTTTATGTGAATTCTCCTGCCTTTCCATATTGGCAGATAATTCAATGAAAAAAATAGCATGGATCAAATCAAATACATATGTGGGCCAGATTTGGTCCTTGGACCATCCCTTTGCATCCTGTGACTTAGAATCTGATGGCAGTCATTAGCATCCTGAACAAACTTGTCACACATGGCCCCCTATTCCTAACCCTGGATGAAAGGAGACAGAAACGCTTCTCCTGTGGTAAATCATTTTATTTTCATCTGAGGTGATAGCTTTGGCTGTGGCCCAAGGGTTCACTTCTGGAAACCAGAAATCTCTTCCTGCCCTTGTTAATGTTTTTGGCTAGTTGCATTAGAAATTAAACTGGATTGGAGCAAATTTAAATGGATACTCAAGGACCAGTTTTAGGGCCTTATAAAACTCCTCCTTTCAAAGTGAATCCTTAACTGAAAATCATCCTCTTTCCATTCCCTTTATCTAGACTTCCCAGAGTTTATATAAGGTGCTGAATGTTCAACACTGCATATTTCATTGGGCCAATAGAACCTGTGAAATCAATCTGTTCAGTTAACAAATGACAAATACTTGATGATGGAATGTTTTCCCTCATTTCCTTGAGAGCAAAACTGTTTGGCAACATGTTTGCAAAGTTGCTAAAGAAGAGAGTTTTCACATTTGAACCCTCGCTTGTGTTCTGTTCTTTTCTTCTTGCAAAAAATATGCCTTGCATGCCAATAATGTACTGGGGGCTATTTTACAAACTGGGGATACAGCAGAGACTGAAACAAAGCCCCCAAATTCCTGTAAGTACAAATCAAATATGTAATAATACATTTCATGCCATGTCTAATACATATATTCAAAGCAGAAGTATAAAATATGTATTACACAGAACCAAATCTAAAATCACAGACTACCCTGTTCTCAAAGGATAGAAGAAACAGTGGTAGCCATCCTGGGAAGAAGAGGAAATAAAGCATAGAGAAGGAAAGAAAAGACAATGAAAAAAGGATAATAGTGAAGATAGTGAAACTAAGACACATACAAAAGCAGGTGAGCACAGGTAACGCTCTGGATCAGCTAGTAAAGAGTCTTGGGACTTCATTTATGTATCTCTGGTTCTCAGCTCTGTATTTCATGAATTAAAAATTGGTAAAAAGAAATGGCTACTTTTGTGAAGTTGAGGCTGTGGTTCACTGTAGCTGCATTAATAACTGTATTTCCTAGGCAGAGTTTAAAGAAAATCCCTATTGGAATAAATAAGTCAGTAAAAATGTCCAAATAATAATCACAGTTTAATTTGAAGAGGCAATGGGACGGAAAACAAGCCAGTACTGATATAAACAAAGATGAAAGATGGTGCCTGCTTATCGAAATAGCTCAAGCAAAGAAACTCGACAAACCTGGGTTCTAGTGTGTTTTGAGTAACTCTTGATCTGCTTGACTTTACCTTTTATATTACACTTTTTTCTGAATAAAACTCTTGGAAAAAATATCAGTAGATTAGCTGAGATCATCCAAGCAAAATTGTTTTACAAGTCAAGTTTCCCCATCAGCTGGTTTTCCCAAGGCAGATTGTAGCATTTGTATCAATAAACATCAAATTAAACACTTCCTGTGTATTTCTGGAGGCAAAGCCGGAAACTGCCAAAAGCCAATGAGCTAGGAAACCTTATGTTTTAAGAATTGAGAAACATTTCCCCCAGCTTATAAATACATAGATTTGACCATGGATTTTATTAGTCCCCTAAAACTCTGCTAACAAGGAGAAATAAATGTTAAAAAACAAACCTCCATCAAGTGTAAGAATTTTTGTTTTTCTGTTTATACATATAATCAAATGAACAGAAACTGAAGGAATTATCCAGATAATCTTATAATATTCACAAATCAATTTCAATTTATAAATAATTGAGAATGGAGTGCTTTGTATTGTTGGCACAATTCAGGTAATACATCTTTCTTTTTCATTTCATATGTGTGGACCTACTTTATAGATCCTAGAAAAAAATAGAATAGGCTTGGGATTCAGGAGAAATGATGACTTCTGAAAATTAAGAAGTGGCTTCCTAGTGGTCATTCATTCAGTCATTCAGTGAAATATTTATTGGACACTTAACTCTAGGCGGGTGCTATACTCTCAATACTGAAGATAACAGTGATGAATAAAATGGGCATGGTCCTGCCCTCCTGAAGCTCATAACCTACGGGGGAGACAGACAGCAAATGGGACAGCACAAAGTGTGATGAGGATTGTGAAGGAGAAGTTCAGCTATAAGGGAAGAGACCCATTCCTGGAGTCAGGGCTATCTGCTTGAAGGAAGTAGCATTTCTGCTGAGACCTGGAGGTTCCACAGAACCTCCAGGAATGAAGGGAGAAGGGAAGAAGGGAGGGAGGGAGTGACACCATCCTGGATGTTCTAGCCCAGCTCTAAGCTGACTACAGCTCATGAGAGAATCAAAGCAAGAAAGACACAAAAACCATAAAGCCAAGTCAGCACATGGAATCATGAGCAATAAGGTGGTTGTTCTTGTAAGCCACTAAATTGGGGGCGTTTCTTATGCAGCAAAATAAATAAACAAAACACGCTGCCTTCCCTTTCGTAAAGAAGAGTGATCTTTCTTTGTGGATTGTGGAGCCGATGTTGAAGCCTAACCAGGAAACTCAGTGCATCAGTGTACGTGCCTCCCGGACATCTATTTCATGGGGAGAGAGAGAGAGTTGGAGAGAACAAGTTTTATGTGTAGGTGCTTGGATACTGGCAAATCCCAGAGGTAAAGGGAAGGAACCCCGGTGCTTTTTTTTCTAAGGCCTCACAGCATAGGTCTGAGTCCTCACATCTGGGTGCGACCTAGGGCAGGGCTGTGAAGCAGTGGGGACCAGAGGGAATATGGTCATTCTTGGCAGTGTCTGGAAGATTCTATGGCTTTCGGTGCTCCTGAATGTTGCTCTGTGGGAAGAGGAACCACTTCGGAGAGGATGAGGTATCATGCTCAAGGCAGCCGAAACGGGGAGCAGGCTAGAGTGAAGGATCATGAGTGGGTGTCCCTATGAGTGTGGGCTCCCTGAGGCAGCTGTGGGAGATGGGGCAGGAGGTCAGGGTGCTGTGGTTACAAGTCGGAGAAATGTGAGTCTCTGTGTTCCTGGGCTCTCCATCCCCAGAGCAGCTGTTTGCCTTTCTGTTGCTTTTTTACCTCCTCACTCTTCATTCTAGGAAAAGTAACCACATTTTCTTTATCTTTAAAATAGGGAGAATGACAATATCTACTGTAGGAATTAAGTAAGATGGTGCACGTAAAGCACGTACAGAACTTGGCATATAGTACAGGCTAAATACTTGTTAAATATATTATTATTCTACTCGGAAAACACTTCTAATCGATTTGAAAGCAATTAGCTAAAAGCTGGCTGTAGTCTGCTTTCAAAGGATAATGACCATTGGTTAGGCACAGGATTAAACTGATGGAGAAGTGTATTGGTGGGCATATCAATGATTAGTCTGTCCTTGTGTAAACCTCCTTAGAAGATGTCTCTGAGAAAGCTAACAGGAGAGACAGAGCACATTAGATAGTCAACAAATACTTCCTGAACATCTACTATGTGCTAAACACTGGAAATACAGTCATGGACAAAACAAACAACATCTTCCTCACAGAACTTGTAAGGAAAGGGGAAAGCAAATAACTAAAGAAATAATTACCCAAATAATTATCAATTGCACAACTGCTAGATACTACAAAACACCCACTGCCTACTTTACCCATTTAGGTACCATTTTGTATCTTCCCAGCAGACTACTGGCCCAGGAATCAGATTTTTTCTTTAAAAAAAAAAACAAAACTCGGATCCAGGCCACTTACGATCAGTATCAAGTAGGCATTTAGTTTCTCTGAGTCTCAGTTTCCTTATAAGTAAAATTGAGATGTTATAATAATTCCAATCTCAAAGGATTATTGGAGGGCTCATTAATTGAGAATGTATGTGAAAACATCCTCAATGCCCAGCTCATAGTGGGTGCCCAACAAATGTTAAGTTTCCTTTCTTCTACCATTTCAGGCACACGTTAAACTTTTGAGTAGGTTACTGTGAGCAATAAACTTGAAGACAGAGATAAGATGAACAAGCATAATCTACATATGTGAGGTCTGTGTGCTTAATTGAGAGAATTAGGTGCATTAACATTTTTTTTTTTTTGGCGGTGTTACTGAAACTCCCTCTCCTTTTATATTGTTCTGTATTAATTATATTTTAAGCCAGGCACTGATAAGAACCAAACCTAAACCATTTCTTTTAAGCAGCAGCAGGTTAAAATTTGTCTTAACATCATCCAAGAAAAGGCTATCCCCTAGTGAGGAGGAAGTATTCCTGATGTGTGTGTATAGATGTGTGTGGTGAGTAGTGGGGAGCTGGGGGCGGGGAACGGAAACATTCAGGCAGCAGTTTGCTCTCATGGAAGAGCCAAATTGTTCCTTTGATAAAGGGAAACTTGATGATCATCAAATTACGAAATTGGCAATTTGGGACTTTTTTTCATAACCAGTGGTTTAGTGAGCCAGCATCTTATTGGGAAATGATTTGCTTGCCTAATTGTGGAATGGTTCTAGTTGACAATTTCAGGACAAACTGGAAATTTGGTCAGTAATGGCAAGGTACTGAATAATGATAGAATATTAGAATTGGAAGGATCCCAAGAAGTCATTTTTTCCAGCTCTTGTTAATACTGGTATTCTTATTTGTAAATATACACACTCACACACAATATTCTAATGTACTTTATTATACTTTACATCAAAGTTATTTTAATAATTTGGATGGCTCTAGGGATCAACTTTTTGATATCTTAAAATATTCCCTTGTTGTTAATTGCAATGGGCAAGAACAAAAGAGGGAAAAAACATTTTTTTTAAGTACCTCATTTGCCTTCAGCAATTTCATAGCTTCCACCTTTAATTGACTGAAATTGGCAACAGAATTCCCTCAAAATGTGTGTTTTTTGTCAATGAGCAGTATTGATAGTTACTATAAAGTAGCTATTTTAAGGAAGTTTGCAGACAACTCCATGCTGCAATCATGGACTGTACTAATTTATAGCAGACTAGTGTTCAAGATAGTTGGCAGAGAAAGGAAGATATGGCTAACACACTGCATTTTTTTTCCCTGGGAAAATAATTTAAGATGATTTTAATAATTGGGCTCATTAATATAGCCTAATATCAAAATATTCAGTTGTGAAACCAAATAATGTGTGGATTTTATGTTCCTGTGTACTTTAGGAATATGATCACAGATGTTGTTTGGAACCAACTGAAACTCAAAGGAGTGTTTTTTAATAGCTAACAGGCTCTAAATATTAGATAAAGTACTTGAGATTTCCTACTCTAATACCACAATATTTAACTAAATTTTTAAATTATTAAGAAAAAAAAGTGCTGTGTAGGCTAAAGTCAATTTTGCCAGCTGGTGGGATCTCAGATGTTTATAAATTCTTATGTGCAGATCTTCAATCTTCAGAAGAAGACCATTACTTTACCACTTGGCATTTGGAGAGACAGCCTTCAAAACAGTAATTTGTTTTATTATTTTATGTTTCCTGCTCTATATCCATGGGTAAACTAAGGCCCAGATTGTTGAGAAAGATTAGTTAAGATTTTTGGTTTACTTGGATAGGACCAAATTTTGGATATTTTACTGCAGTCTTAATTTTTTTAAGTATATAGAATCATATTTCCATAGGGAAAAGTTTTCATTGTAATGCAAATTGAAGAATTCATATTTTCACGGCCATTCAGTCCTTCTTAGAGACTCACTGTTTAATGGATAATAAAATATAATATACTTGTAGCGTAAAACAAAACAAAAAGTGAATTTCTTGCATTGAAACATCACCAAAAAATCCACGACACCAGGCTTGAGGGACTGTGACCTTTTATGCCTAGAAATTGGATTTGGAAACTTCCAACAGCTTGACACTAAGTTGAACCTTGAAACATTCTCAAGGTCTCTTAGGAAACAGCTGCAAAAAATATGTGAGCAGCTGAGTGCCTGAGCATTTGTTAATAACAAACAAATGGGTACATGAGGAAAGGCAAAATAATCTCCCAAGTGCTTCAATATGGAAGGCTCTAAAATTTCTTAAGTAGTTCTTTTTCTTTCTGTTTGTCAATAATAAGCATTATGGTGTGCCTGAAATTATAGCACATTTTTGCCGAAAAGCAGGACTAATTAATTGATTCTTAAGGTCATTTGGGTGTTTTGAATTTGAAATATTTAAATTTCCGACTACCATACCAACACACCAGCATGGTTAAAGTAAAGTCTTCCAAATTATAGAAAGATGGTTATATTTTTCTCAGTAGGAAATGCTGCATCATAACTGCGTTGTCTCTGGGTACTTCTTAATTAGAAGGGTTTCTGCCAATGTCGCTACAGTTGGGATAACTCTATGCTATCACTTTCCAGAAATTAGGGTTTATTTCCCCATAAAGACAGAGCCACTGGGGTTCCCTGTAGGGCCATGTAAAAGTGGACCACCTGTTTTAAAGCAGGAGGACATCTTAGGACAAAAATTACATTTGAATTAGGCAAGTTATGTGTCCTCAATTTAATACCAGTTAAATACCAATTAAATACTCTGGTTTTTAGTTCAAACCAGAGATCCCTTGTAGTTTTATGGCCACAGAAGAATGACTTTTCTCTCTGAATTTAGGTCTATGTTTCTTGGGGTGACACCAGTATCTGAGCACTCACTTGGATTCTGCATACAGAATATCTTGCACTGAATTCTCCTTTTTTGGGCACACAATCATACTGTTTAGATGCCAAGTCCCACATCTGCTGTGAAAGCCATTTCACTTGGTTGCCCCAAACAACTCTAGGACTTAGCTTCTCTTCATGAGTTATCCTGTCTTTTCAAATCATCTGAATCGTTTTCTTCAAGTTTCAAACTTCAATTCGACATTTATTGTGTATCTTCTACACCAGTGACTACATTAGACATATAAAGCTAAATAGAACCCTGCACTCTGTACTTACAGTCTGAGGGGAAATACCACAGATACGAATATCTGCATGACATCATGCATAACTGCTATGATAGCTGATTGAAAGAAGCAAAGTGAAGAACCAGACTTGCATCTTGGGCTCTGTCTCTTACTAGCCTTCTGCCTTACACAGGTTATGAAATTTCCCTGAGCTCAGTTACCTCCTCTATAAAACCAGGATAATCTCATCACATGCCTCATAGGATTACTGTGAGGACAAAGGGAGATAAGAAAGGGACCCTCTTATCATGGTGCTTAGTGTGTAGGCATTTGTCATTAATGGTCAACTACTGGCATTATATTTGTGTAATACTTGTGATTTACCCAAGTGCGTTTGTGTATTAGGAAATTTTAAAGCTGGTAGGACTGCAGAAATCACGTAGTTCAATAACAGACACCTATATCAGTTAGGGTCCAATGAGGAGACAGAAAACCCACCAGTTATTTGAACAAAAATAATTTAATACAAAGAATTGTTAACCAGGTATAAGGTTGTCAGCTTTGTAACCAAAAAGATAAACCTGAAGGTAACAACTGCAGGAAGCAGCTATCACCCCCAAGGCTGGAGGAACAAAAGCAAGAGGATGGAATTATTAAAACTGAGGAGCCTGGAGGAGGGGCCCGAGAGCTGAAACCCAGACGTAGTTTCAGAGCCCTCAGTCCTCTGTGAGCTCAGAGGAGAAGAAGCCCCATGGGGCTGGTGTTAGACTCTGAGGCGGAGGTACTGGCTGGTTGGGGCTGGGGCTGATGTACTGATGGGGCGCAATGAAGCTGGTTCTACCTAAGTTCAAACAGCTGCATGTTGGATTCAGCTACTACTATTGGAAGGCACCACCACCTCTGAGATAGCAAAGAGAATGCTACCTGGCTTCCTAGTTCTGGTTCTTTCAAGAACTGGCTGCATCTTGACCTGAGTTTCAAGTCAACCCCATCCATGTCTTTAACATAAATCCTCCACTCTTATTTAAGCCAACAAGACTCTCTATTACTTGGGGAAAAAGTCTTACCTAAAACAAATATAGTGAATCAGAGAAGCAAAGTAACATCTTGCTTGAATGTGATGTACTTTTTGCCACACCACCAAACTCCACATGACCATGCATCTTAAAACTCCACACTAAATGTTGCACTAAGCTCAGGGAATGGGGTTTTATACAAAGTTTTGCTTGTATAAATTCTGACATGACCCTAGATACTGTCTGTACACTTTACTGGGATTTATTGAAACACATCCATAATTTTGGAACTATTCTCACTGCTTCTTTGAGTGTACCATGCATGTAAAACTATGCAGGATGATCTCAGCAAGTTGCATCCTTTAATTGACAACCTTTAGTTCTGCCTCACCCTTACAAGGCTGATCAAAGGAAATATCTAATTTCTTAAAGAGAATGTCAGCCCTCTTTAAAGTGAGTAAGCTAACAAAATATGTTCATTCTGCATGTCAAGTTTCGCGGTGTGGTTCATTTCAGTTAACACTTTGGTGCATCTAACAGTCTCAGCATCATTATCGTCAACTCTCTGTGGTGCCAAAAATGCCTAGAAAAGCCTGTTGTAAACACTGTAGTGGTATAAGTCATGAATGTTCATCTGGAAATTGTTTTGAACAGAAAAACACTGGTGTTCCCCTGTCTCATCAAGAACAATTATTTCAGATCTCGTATTAGGCAGGATTTACTGTTCAACACAAAATCCGGCAATAAAAGAGGTAATGGGAAGAGAAACCAGCAAACAATATTAGTGGGGGAAAAAAATCAGCATATTAGCAGCACAGAGTATTAGCTGGACTTCTATTTTCCTTCAGTCAATGCTTTTCTGATAAATACTTGTCTAAATTGTAGGGTAAGCATGGTTGAGGGATGATGGGAGACGTAGAAAAGGAGGTTTAAGCTCAACTGAAATCAAACACTTGATCTGCACAACATCAGGATTTGATGACCGATATTTTCACCATCATCTATTGCTGTGTGTGTGTGTGTGTGTGTGTGTGTGTGTGTGTTTCAATTTTGTGCCTCAGCCACATACACCCGCTGTCAGTTCGGAATATTTTGCAGGCACTTTTGGTTCATGTGGTAGGAAATGCACAGTTCACCATCATATTATGTGTGTGGTGTATCTTACATCTAGGCTCTTCTGAGATTTAATCTCGCCTGGATGTATCCTTGTAAAGTCTCAGTTCATTTGTATAGGCCAAAGTGTTTGTGACCAATCCTTTTCCTTCTGCGCCGTATTTCGTTCGGCTGTATGACAAGCATTTTAAAAAGTGTTTAGAGGAAAATGCAGTGATGACAGTAAAAAAGCCTTTAGCTGGATATTAAAGGAAGACTCCTGACATATTGGAAGTTCAAGTTGTATAAGACTAGAAATTGAACAAATAGTATAAGTCTGGAAGTAAATAATTTGTGGTGTTTGTGTAGGTTTGTACCTGAGCCTGTGTGCTACCAGAACTTCTCTGAGGACTTCACAGGTTCCCTTCTGTTTCTACCACCCTAAAAGCCTCAATCCCAGGTGTCAATTTGGTATGTAAACTTAAAGTTAGGTTCTGAGAAGGTGGTTGCTTACAGCTCAGGGTTAATGAAGAGGGATTCCTAATTCTCCTTCATAGAGAGATAAAGCTAGGGCTTAAGTTATGGGCTGATTCCATTGATTTAGAAAACAATAATGGACCAGACAGAGACACTCAAAATAGAAATCAGTAGCTAATTTCTGTTGAGCATATACCATATGCCAGGCACTACTATAGCTATTTTCATACGTATTAGCTCATTTATTCCATTCAAAAACTCTGTGAGGGGGTATTATGATGATGACTTCCTTTGGATGAGGACACTGAGAGTCAGAGAGGTAAGAAAGTTGCCTGAGGTCATGCAATTAGTAAGAACCAGAGACTATTCAAATCAAGGCAGCTGGATCTAAAGCCCACCTTCCTAACCTTGGACTCTACTGCTGCCCAAAGGCCTCTTCAAAACCCTGGACTATCAATGCGGACTCTTAATTCCTTAGTGCTTAGATGCCTTCTCCATTCTGCTAGAGCAGATCTGTTAATGCTATTATAGCCCAGTTGTCTTTTACCTTATCGACCTTATCATAATGGCAATTAGATAAATATTAAGGTAATTACTTGTTTAATGTGTTTCCCCTGACAGACTATAAGTAGCATAAGAGGAGAGACCAGATTTGTAAATTCACCCCTGCATTCCCAGTCCCTAGGTCCAAATCCAACACATTGAAGGCATTCAAGAAATTCTTGAAATAAAAAAAAAAAATGAATGACTGACTATTGTATTAATTATCTAGTGCTGCATAAAAAATTATCCTAAACCTTAGTGGCTTTAAACAACAAATACTTATCTTCTCACAGTTTTTGTGGGTCAGGACTTCGGGAATGGCTTAGCTGGATGCTTCTGGCTCAGGGTCTTTCATAAATTTGCAGTCAAGGTGTCAGCTGGGGCTGCAGTCATATAAGGGCCTGCTAGGGCTGGAGGATCCATTTCCAAGATGGAGTACTCACAGGGTAGCAAGCGTCAGTTCCTTGTCTTCATATAGAATTGCTTCATAGAGTGTCCTCACAATACAGTAGTTAGCCTTCTCACAGGAAGCAGGGGGGTGGGGAGAAGCTGCAATGCTTTTTATGACATATAAAAAGTCATACTGTGTCACTTCTGCCATATTCTATTCTTTAGAAGCAAGTCTCTTGGTCTAACCCACATTTAAGAGGAAGGGAATTAGACTCCCCTTCTTGTAGACAGACTTATTAAAGAATTTGTGGACTTATTTTACAACTACCATACCTTCTAACCTTATCTTACATGGGCAATATTTCAGCCTATAGGCATGGGGCTCCAGAAAGGAGAATTTTCTAGGCAGAGAACAAATACAGAGTAAGGACACACAGATAGAGAAACAGGGTTTGTTGGAGAACTGCAGGTATCCTAAATTAGAAGGCAGAGGAAGGATAGAGGAAGAAGAGAAGAGAGGGAAAACAAAATGGGAAGAGGGAGGAGACCTTGATGAGCTTTTTAAATTGCAATGGTGGACAAAGGAAAGCAGTGGAATGACATGATTAGAAAGAGCATTTCTTCAGGAATATTTACCTGGGAAGATGGAGTCAAGCATTGGAGAATGAAATCCAAAATCATTAGAAGACCGTTCTCTTTGCACTCAGGTTGCAGGGATCTTAACTTGAACAGAACGGTGGGAGTAGAAAGTCGGGGACAGATATTACAGTGCTTGGTAATTAAGTAAATGAGATAGGAACTCAGAAGGAGTTGCCAAAGGTGAAACACCATTTTGGGTCTGGGCAATGGTATGTTATTAATCAAAAGGGAAATAAGGAGCACCGGGGAACAGAGGTATGGCTTTCCTAAGCAGACTCCATAGGATCAGAAATAACCACAGGGCATGATTGTATACTTTGTTAGGAAGATGACGAGACTGGATTGGTTTGTTGACACTGGGTTATGGTAGGACATCCAAGGGGAGATGCTGAGCGGGCAATCAAATGTGAGTCTAGATGTTAGGGGAGAGGTCAAGGGTAAAGAGCAGCCCTACTGTCCACTCAAGTGGACAAACAGGCCATAGACACACTGGAGCCAACCATGTTACTGGAAAGTGTCAGGAAAGACATTTCTGTGACTTATTCATAACATGAATCCTGCAGATACAAGTGTTTCATGTTAACAGTATGACTAGTCTTTCAAAACTCATTTTTCTTTGAAGTGTTCTTCTGAAGAAAAAGTGCTCAGGTGGGGATTTCAGTTCTGCCTAGTGAGTCACTATATCCTATTTCTATTGCTGCTATAACAAAGTACCACAAACCTAGTGGCTAAAAACAATGCCACTTTATTCTCATAGCTCCGGAGGTTAGAAGTTCAAAATCTGTTTCTTTGGGCTCAAGTCAAAGTGTCTTCAGGGCTGGCTCATTCTGGAGGTTCTGAGAAGAGAATCTGTTTCCTTGACTTTTTCAACTTCTGGCAGCCACCTAATTTCCTTCGTTTGTACCCTCTTCCTCCATCTTCAGCACATCGATCCAATCTCTCTTCCTTCCTCACATCGTCTTCTCCTCCGACTCTGACTCCTCTAGGGCCTCTCTGACAAGGATGTTGTGTTTACATTGGACCCACCAGGTTAATCCAGGATAACTCCCTATCTCAAAATCCTAAACTTACTCACACATGCAAAGTCCCTTTTGCCATATGAGGTAATATTCCCAGGTTCTGGGAATAGGACATGGACCTATTTGGGAGGCCACTATTCAGCCTACCATGTTCACCCAAATCCAATTGCATACAAATCCACCCTATGTGCTTCCATGTCACTGCCCTCTCAGCTGAATACACAGAACCAATGTGAGTCTTTAAATATCACTTCCTCCACCCTCTCAGCTTCATGAGGTTTTATGTTGGTTTTTAAAAATTTTTCATCAACAACATCATCACCATCATTCTGAAAAGGCCTTTGGTTTCATCACAGAAGTTCATGGTCTAAAGGGACCTCAAGTTTCTTCTAGCCCAGCTTCAGCTGAATATTTATTACTATTGGTCTTCAGGTTTGGAGATGGAAATTGAAGTACTTGAATTTACTTCTCCATTTCTCACTCAGTTTGTCTTCCTCACTTACCACTGATTCCCTGGCAACTCACTCTACCCATGGTTTCTCTTTCTTCAGCAAAGAGTAATCCTAGAGAATTTACAACTTGATGTGTTAACATCCTAATAGAGCAACAGACATAAATCTCCAACTATGATTACACTATATACAATTTGAAGTCCCTTCAGACCCTCAGCTTCTATGATTCTGTTAAACGTTTTCTCAAAGTGCTGTTGATGTTAGCTCCACTGTAATATAAACGCATTTTTCACTAGAAATAATTTTACTTTAAAGAAATGACTGAACTGTAAACAGTTGCATTATTGCTCATGATTGAACTGAGGCTGCTAGAACTTTGTCAAACCTATGTATTACATAGTATGTGAGTAATTTTCAGTGATACATATGTTTAGGTATGAGGAACATGGTAGAAAGAGCTGTGACTTAGAGTTGAATGAATCGGGATTCACATTTTAGCAATGCAACCAACATGTAGGTTAATTTATCCAAACTTTTACTTCCTTATTGGAAAAATGGGAATTGTAATACACACACAAGGACTGGGGGGGATTGAATGTGACAGTGATGTGAAGTACCGAGCACTGCTTGGCACCTAGTAGATACTCAATAGACACTAATCCCAGTGATTCAACTTGTGTTTATCTTCTACTATGTGTCAGGAACTGGGCTTGACTCCAACTCATTATTGCCTCCTCTTCACACTCATCACCACATAAAGAATGGAAGTAACATGGCCCTAATTTGACACTCAAGATCCTTAACAAACTGGGTTAAAGTCCAAGAAATAATGATTAGCAAATATGTTAATTATTAGCAGATTTATAGTTATAATGTAAAAGATAGTCATTAACTTGAATAATGTTTACTAATGGTAGCTATTACCTAAAACTATAAGCTGTAAGAAAGAAAAGGCCAGTAATGGTCACAAGTGCCTGGCATATTTAGGCAGGCAATAACAACTATTATAATCAATGAGGTCTTAAGTCAAAGATATGATCATTGTTGAAAGAGCAAACCATTACATTAAAAATTAATTCAAAAATTAAAATCCATTCCTTCTATATAATTGTAAATAAATTTATTACCATTTTCAGCTACACTATCATCAAGTGTGCCTTCTTTTATTTCTTATGACTGGAGCAGATTAACCAAAAATAGACTTTAAAACATGAGTTTATCTTGTAAGTTTCTTATTTCTCTAAATGTAAAAATAATATTTTGTGTTCTATATGGGAGAGAAGGATGGTGTTGTTATGTGGCAAAAGGAGATTGTTGCTCTACACTGGGCCTGAACAATGTAGGTTTTTGGTGAGGAGGTGGAGTTTAAGGTCATCATGCCCCCCCAGTACAAGAAGTATATACTGCTTAGATATTTCTCAAGTTTAGCTCTCTCTCCTTAAACTCCATCTTTGTAGTATCTCATATGGAACTGCCAACATAGGTTAAAAATTCAGCAGTGATACAAAAGTTAACTTTCAGTCTACTCATTCCTTTGGGTTTTATTTATTTTTTCTCTATTTATGAAATTGCTTTCCCCTTATACTATAGATACATATATTTGGAAGACAGTGTAAATTTCACTCACTGATTTAAAAAACAAAATAAAACAGGGTGCATTCAGTGTCTCCATATATAGTAAAATATCAATACACTGAATATATATTAACGGAGGTGGAACCAAGGGTATGGAGAGTGAGTCTTCATTAATCTAGGATGTTAAAATTCATTCAACTTGAGTGCTCATTTATTATTCTTTCTGGAATTATGATTCTCAATATCTAAATGAAATTTAAGCCCATGAGACTTATGGGGTAGTTTTATTAATAAAGAAATTCTAGAAAAATAAAATTCAAAGCCAGGAGTTCAACAGGTTAACTGCAGAAGGAGTAAAAACTCATTGAAACATTAGTGCAAGCCAAGGAAATTTGTAAGCCTTAAATGCATCTCATTTCAGAAAAGAGCACTTGGAATAGTTTGCTACTTATACTGTGTTTGCTTGTCAAGACCAAAGTGTTTTTCTTAATCCAAACCATAGCTTGCTAGTGACTTCCTATGGCATGTATCTAGTGTGGCTATTAATTTGTTGTAAATCTTCTCATGAAGATGTTGTTAACCACGAACTACTACTGTAAAGTGTGGCTTAATGCTCTCGGTTACAGTAGGCTTTGGGACTGGCCCATGATAAGGATGGAGAGAAAGTATGATGTATTTTATCACTTTTCCTTTTGATAACTTGAATGGCATGTATCTTGATTTAAGTTTTCCGGGTTGTTATTCTTTCTTTTTTTTAATTGAAGTATAGTTGATTTACAATGTTGTGTTAGTTTCAGGTGTACGGCACAGTGATTCAGTTATATATATATATGTATATATATATACATATATTTTTTCAGATTCTTTTCTTGTATAGGTTATTACAAAATATTGAGTATAGTTCCCTGTGCTATATAGTAGGTCCTTGTCAGTTATCTATTTTATATATAGTAGTATATATATGTTAACCCAAACTCCTAATTTATCCCTCCTTCACCCCCCTCCCCCTTGGCAACCACAAGTCTGTTCTCTATGTCTGAGTCTGTTTCTGTTTCATAGATAGGTTCATTTGTGTCATATTTTGCATTCCACATGTAAGTGATATCATATGATATTTGTCTTTCTCTGACTTTCTTCACTTAGTATGATAATCTCTAGGTTCATCCATGTTGCTGCAACTGGTATTGTTATTCTTAAATTTTAAAAAAGTGTGGTTATCAACATTATGAATGAAACCTTATATATTGTATTCCCTCATAAAAATTCAGAAATCTAGTTATTTCTCTAACCACCTCAATGTTCCTCTTTAATTCTTTGTATATTCTGGACTTTTGACACAAAAATTTATTATTGTAAATTATTATTTTTCTAGTATTACACATTTTCCTCTTTAAGTTTTAAATTCTCATGCTGTTTTGTAATAATCTTTAAGACAATTACATGAACAGTTCTGTATTGAAACAGTATTAATCTTCCTTATTAATCATTTTTAAAATAACTTACTCATTCTTGGGTTCTTTGTTTTGATTCATGTCTTTTGGTCCTTAGGACTTTTGTCTTCAGAAGCTTGTGGATTTGTTTTATTATTATCTTAATTTATTACACTACCTTACATATATTATTTTAAATATTTTTTTTCTTATTATTTGACTTTTAATATTGTATAGAAGGCCTCTGAGGGCAAGCTGATTTTTTTCCTTTACAAGTAACACTTCTCCCTCCGTAGAACCCAACCCTCTCTGACTCTTTGTAGGAAATTGTCTTTACTTTTGAAATTCAATTACTTAACCAGGACATGTGTAAGCGCCAAACTCACTTTAACAATTTTGCTTGCTACATGATAAATTCCTTTGACCTGCAAATTCAGATCTTCAGCTCAGGAAAGTATTTTCTATTGTGTCTAACTTTTATTTCAATTTTCATGTGCTTCTCTCCCCTTTTCATTTGTCTTTTAAATCTGGGAGAGTTGATTCAATCTTTTCCTTTACATGACTAATTCAGTTTTCTACTGTAGTAATTCTATTCTTTATTGATTATAATTTAGCTAAAAATTTTAGTTACGGTAATAGTTTCTTAATATTTTTTCACTATCTACATAGTTCTCTTTCTTTCTTAGTTTGAGACTTTCATCTAATCTTTCTTCTTTGCCTCACAGACGATGTTTTATTGTATTTTATTGTGGAGCACAAAACAGGTGTTATGTGAATTTTATTTTTGCTTTGATGTAGTATTTTTTTCAGATGGGTGTTCTTTTTCTATTTCTTGATTTCAACTTATCTATGTTGAATTTCCAGAATGTTTTTTTTTAATTAATTAATTAATTTATTTATTTATTTTTGGCTGTGTTGGGTCTTCGTTTCTGTGCGAGGGCTTTCTCCAGTTGCGGCGAGCGGGGGCCACTCTTCATCGCGGTGCGTGGGCCTCTCACTGTCGCGGCCTCTCCCATTGTGGAGCACAGGCTCCAGACATGCAGGCTCAGTAGTTGTGGCTCACGGGCCTAGCTGCTCCGCGGCACGTGGGATCTTCCCGGACCGGGGCACAAACCTGTGTCCCCTGCATTGGCAGGCAGATTCCTAACCACTGCGCCACCAGCGAAGCCCCAGAATGTTTTTTATAGATTCTGTATTGTTTATCCATTCCTGAACATGAAGAGATTGATTTAGGCCTAGTATTAAGTCCAAAACAGGTGGGCAGGTTCTTTGTGGATCCTTATCATTTACCTAAACCATGTAAGTATATTCTCTGCAATGTTTAAGTTGGAGGCCCAACTGGTGTAAGTTTCCATGATTAGTTCAGCGATTCCCCTAGCTCCTTGGGAACGCGGAAAGATTTAGGGCTGTGGGTAGATCCAAAGGAACCACTTTATCTCTGAACCATTTCTTCCCTGTTTTTGGTGAGGAAGTGGAACCAGCAGTCACCTTTCTATTTTATCACTTTGCCTAGCTTTCACTCCCTATACTTGAGGTGTTTGTTTCTGGTCTCTTTACTGCTGTTCAGTGTCGTGGAAGAGCTCTACCACATCCAGGAGATGCCAGCCACTCTGGGTTTTTCCTTTAATGGAGTCTTAATTATCCTTAACTTCCCCCAAACAGCTGCTTGGAAAGCTTTCCATCCACGGTAGTGGAGCAGTTGCTAATGGCGAGTTCCTTATTCTTCTGCTTTCTACGTTCGCCTTCAATACCCTCTTACTCTATTCAGGGGTATAGGTGGGTCCTGTCTATTTATTTAATAAGCATTTGTTAAATTTAATTGCTGCTGAATTGCCTTCCTACAATTTTATGTAGAAAGACCCCTCCTACCAATAAAAAAAGACCATAGAAAATTCCTAGAAATACAGCTTTTGTAAAATGATACTTCTGATACTCAGTCTAACAACTTTAATATGACATTGCTTAGGAAAATCCGGCATTCTCATTGTGCAGCAGCAAATTTCAGGTGGAATACCATTTACAGCGGTCACTGTGGCAGGTCAGCAGGTAGCCTCCCTGCCCTTAAGGGAGAAGTTACCAATGTAAATGTTAAAAATAGAATATCAGTATCTGGTTACAAAGCTTGAGCAATTTTAAGAGCATTAGAAATGTTTGGAGTGGTGATGATGCTAAAATTCTAATCATTTCCTGAGAAACCTCTTCTAGTTAGGTCATAACTGTGTACCCCTGAGATGACACAATTGTCTTCCAAAGCCTTTTCATCAAACCTCTAGGTTCTACCCTTTTCCCCATCATTTATTGGTTCTCCTGAGCACCTTATGCCCAGACCAAGAAACTGCTTATGATAAGTATTGCACAAATTCTTTAGATTAACCTTTGGTGCTCCAAAAAAGGCCTGAGTATATGAATCTCCATAATTAATCTGAATTAATTGTCAAGGCATGGCGGAGCTTCTAGATGCAACATATGTTTTTAGAAGAAGGATTGGTAAGCAGCCTAGTTAAGAAACTCCTACAAATCAAAAGATAAAGGCAAACAACCATACAGAATAATGGGCAGAAGATACAAGTAGAAATTTCACAGAAAAAGAAGTCCAAATGGTCAATAAGCATATGAAGAGGTGCTCAATCTTACTAATATTCAGGGAATTAAAATAACCAGATGATATTTCATAATCATAAAATTGGCAGAATTTAAGAAGTTTGCTAACATCAAGTGTTAGTGGGGAAAAGGAAACTCATAATCAGTGGTAGGGGTGCCAACTGGTGTAATTACTTTGGAAAGTGACTCGGCGATATTAAGCACAGTTGAAAATGCCCATGGCCTATTACCCTCCATTCCACTTCTGGGTTTATATCCTAGTGAAACTTTTACACATGTGCAACAGGGAGACATGCCAAAGAATGTTCTTTGCAGCAATGTTTTTAATAACAAAAAATTGGAATTGACTCAAATGTCCATCTGTAAGAGGACGGGGATTAATAAATTTTGATATATTGATAAAGATGGAATGTTGTGTAACAGCTAAAATAAATGAGGAATGTCTTCATATGTCAGCATGGACAGATCTTAAAAACACTGCTGAATGAGAAAAAGCAAGTTACATTTTGATGCTGTTTATTTAAATGAAAAATGGTGAGCATGGTAATGCTATACAGCATTTTTGGATATATGTAGACAGACACACAGTAAAAGTTGAAAAGGCTGGGTTAGACAAACTCCATATTTAGGATGAGAGTTGCTTCTGAGATTGGAACAAGGTAAATATGTTTGACACCTGCAGAGTAGGTGTCAGCTTTCTCTGTAATGTGTGTGTGTTTATGCCTTTAAATAAAAAAGATCTTGAAGTAACTATGGCAAAACATTGGTAACTACTCCCTTAAGGGTATTGAGTGGTGGGTGCATCAGTATTTGTTGTATTAACCTCTGTAAATGTTTTTTTCATTAAAAGTATTTCAGAGTTTACCCTCCAGGTACTTGTATCCTGTCACTGAATCCCTTGAGGGGCTTTGGGTGCCAGAGCACCTGGAAGATGAGCTGGGGCTTCCCTCTCCTCTCTGTACCTTGGAAGCTGTTTGGTTAGACCTTGATTCAGTCTAGACATGGCTTTTCTGGTAGCATTCTACTCAGTGGCACAGACCTTAAAAGACAGTGTCAATCCAGCTGCAGCAGGAGAAACTATTTTAAAATTGCAATCCATCTGTGGTGATTTATTATTTTTTACACTTTAGGATAAATGTTAGAATACTCTCTAAACATAAAACAACTCGAGATTATTTCTGTACTCAGACATTATTCCTATTTGTCTCACCTGCCACTCTAGCTGGAATTCTCAGGAGTGTGCAATTCTCAAAGTAGATGGTGATCTCCCTGTTTTAAAACTCAATGACATGGGAGGTAGACACCCATTTCTCTGACTTTCCGCATCTAACAATCCTCCTTTTGCACATCTAAAGCAAGAGACTGAGGGTTATGAAAAATTAAAAAATCCAGGGGGAAGAACTGCACTTCTCTGGATTTCACCAGAATGATTTGGAGTGTTTTGAAATGTTTTAAAGGAAACTCTGTCTTGCCTAGGGCTAGAGTGAGGGCTGAGAGTGGAGTGGATCAATACGGGAGCCATCCCAGGTCTGCCTGAAGAGCTGTGGTAATTAGAGGAAATGGCTTATCAGGTTTTTTACAATCTGGAAAAGAAACCATTTGTAGAATCAATGGATGCCTGGCAGAGCCCATCAACTGTAGTTCAAAGATATATATCTTTATTACTCTCAGATACCTGAGTCAGATGGAACCTAAATTCCACAGCCCAGTGCATCATCCCTGGCTAAATGCATCCCACTGGTTATTCGGTATGGCTATTATATGCAGTGGGAGGCTAGACATTAATTTGTCTCATAGGGAAACAAATGCTGGTTTTACCTTTATTATCTGGACAGCTTAATAGATTCCTTATAAGAAAATTTAAATCCATCACGACTCACTTGCAAGGACCAGCAGAAAAAGTGAAAGGATACAAAATACAGTCACTCTGGCAATGATGTGTGCAATTGCTTC
The DNA here is from genome assembly GCF_009873245.2 of Balaenoptera musculus. Taxonomy (NCBI): domain Eukaryota; kingdom Metazoa; phylum Chordata; class Mammalia; order Artiodactyla; family Balaenopteridae; genus Balaenoptera; species Balaenoptera musculus. The sequence continues at coordinate 119,359,310 of NC_045787.1, forward strand.
AGCTGCTGGAATACTTTGGGATATTCAGACAAACTCTGGCATGTGAAGTCAAGAAGGAGAGAACTTTTTCCTGATTAGTGCTGTATAGGGAGTATGGAAAAGAGAGTAGAGAAAATGCTCGTAGCCATGTGCTACTGCCTAAGCAGAGGCGACATAAGACTCCCTTTCATTCTGCAAGTTATTTCTGGGCTAGAATGTTTAAATAAGAGCAAGATGGATAGTTCCTCAGGATTTCAGAGCTGGAACAGAGAACCTTTTAGAGGCAGGGTGGAACTGGAGAGGCAGTCACATTCCAAGGAAAAAGTCCTCAACCAGGGAGGTTTGGCTCAGAAGACAGTGGCCAGGCAGCTGGAGTCCTAAGACATGCACCTTTTAACCAGGAAAGTCTGTATATAGGTCCTTGAAAATGTTGGATCCTTGTGGTCTGGCCTGGCTAGGGAATTGCATCGTCGTATAAATAAGGCATATTGAGCTTGAACATTTTTCCGCTAAGTAATTCAAATAGATCCCAAGATATTTATTGGGACTTTGGGGCCCACATAACTAACAGCTCACTTCCTTCTCTGGGTTCAGATCTCATTGAGAAATATATCACTGGAAATGAGATAGTTCAAGGTTAAAATGCCAGCTTTTACTGAAAGTTGAGCTGGAACAGAGCATGGGTCTGCAACCACTAACACTTTTCTCTCTGAATGAAAGAAGCCCTCCCACCCGGCCAGGGTGGAGGGGGACAGCTGCCGGCCTCTTGTCGGACAGTCCCCTCAGCACATGTGTGTGGAGGTGTAGCTGCTCCCTATAGAAAGAATGCTGAGCCCCAGGCCCCCACTCACTCAACTGCTCAGAGAGGGGGAGGGGGAGGGTAGGAAAGGGGGAGGGAGAGGAGAAGAAGGAGGAGGATGAGGAGGAGGGAGCGAATGGCCCAAGTGTTTCTCCCACATTTTTCCTGCCTAGGGAAATGTTTCCCTCTATTGAAATACAAAAAGTACTATATTGTCTGTAATTTTCGACTTTTAAATTCTCCATCCTAGACAATGTGATGGATCTATTTATTTTAATCCACATCCTAGAGGTGTGGTTAGTTAATCTAAATAGAAATACACTCTTTAGCATTGCCAGGAGCTCTCAGATCTCACCTCTGGCAAGTTATAAGTTAGTAGCTGTTGAGAATCAACAATACCAGTTCAACCTACTCATTACTTACAGATGCAGAATCAGGGGCCTTGAAAGACCGACTTACTCAGGGTCAGAGTTGGCTAACTGTGAGCTAGGAAGAGAATGCAGGGCTCCTTCTCAACGGGCCAGTGGCCTCTTCATTTGGACCTGTGCTTACTTTAGTGTTGGGATATTATTAGTTAACATTTTTTGGGTGCTTATTACATAACAAACACGTTTCCAAGCACAGGTGTTATCCTTACACTCACAGTGCGATTGGTCATATTACTATTCCCATTTAACAGATGAGAAAATTGATGCCTAAAGAAGCACTTATCCAATGGCACTCAGCAAGTGAAGGGTAGAGCAAGGACTCAAACCCAGACACTGGAGCCCAGAGTCCAGCCCACTTCACAGTGTCGGGAGGGGCGAGAAAAGTATTTTTAGAGAAGAACCTGCCTAACCCTCCCTTTCCACCACAAGGGAAACAGGTCCAGAAAACAAAGAAAGCATGACTGAATTTACTTTATCAATGTAGCTGATCTTGCCCAAAGATTTTTTCCTGATGGTTTGTTGAGTACTTTCCAAAGAAGTGGATCAATTAGCCTCTTACTCATATTAGTATACAGAGTTGCACATAAGTATTCAATGGATAACACAATAGAGCCTGTGACTTCTCACACTGTTAATGATGACTATCAGACTATTTGGTGGGTTCAGCTAACATACTGTAGTTTCACTCATTGAGATGATTTTCAGTTAAAAAATTATTAACCAAGTACTGAGGTAATAAGATAGACCGAATGCCAAAATATGGCATTCTTTAATTACCCAAAGAAGTCTTTGGAACCAAAGATTATGTAAAGTATTTTGATCTTTCTATAATGAACAACTAGTCCTATTGGATTCTACTTACTTACAGGAATGTTTGATACCTGAAACACCAGAGGTGGAAAATACATAGAATATTTTTTTGTTACATAAGATTACTGCAGCTGTAGTAGTGAGATACAGAGGGGCCTTCCAAAATTTTTGATACGTCTATATAGAGTTAATGAAATGCACAGTATAGTTCGTTTGATTCATGTGGCTTATCAGGATATGTTGAGCCTCATCTTCTGCCTACTCCCCTCATCCACACACACACAAAGGAGGCTTTGGGGGGGTGTAACAGGATTACCTGCAAATAATTAAAGGAAAGAAAGACATCCAGGGCATGGGATTCTTGCCATACCACTATCCCAGAGGACCATGGGGGAAATTCATCAATAGAGAACAAGAAAATTAGTCTAGAAAATAGGTACTTTTTACCATACTGACATTTTGGCCCCAGATCCTAATGTTGAACTTGATCAACCCAGCTAGGCTGGGTCAAAGGAAGGATTCTTTTCACTGATCCTAGATTGGTTCAAGTGGTCTAAAACTCAGCAGGCTGAAGCTTCACCTTTTTCTCCAAAATTCAAGGCCCTATTTCTTCAATTTTACCATTTCCATGTGGAGTTGGCAGGTCTGAAGCACACCTATCAGTAAGAGAGACCTAGGGAAGCAAGGATTTGCCCATTGGAAGCCCATGGACTGTAGCTGGCTCAAAGATATGTTTTATTTAGTTTCAACAGGGTTTAAAATTTCAACTAATTTTAATATAAAGAGATTTTTACATGAAACAATTAGACTTCTAGCTCTCTTAGAAAGTTAGCAGATCTAGGCCAGAATGGCCATCATCAAAAGTCTACAAATAATAAATGCTGGAGAGGATATGGAGAAAAGGGAACCCTCCTAACTGTTGGTAGGAGTGTAAGTTGGTGCAGCCACTATGGAAAATAATATGGAGGTTCCTTAAAAAACTAAAAATAGAGTTACCATATGATCCAGCAATCCCACTCCTGGGCAAATATCTGGAAAAGATGAAAGCTCTAATTGGAAAACATACATGCACCCCAGTGTTCATAGTAGTGCTATTTATAATAGCTAAGACGTGGAAATCTAAATGTCCCTCTAAATGTCCATCAACAGATGAATGGATAAAGAAGACGTTGTATATATACATACATATATATATATAGAGAGAGAGAGAGAGAGAGACACAGAGAGACAGAGACACAGAGACAGAGAGAGAGAGAGAGAATGGAATACTATTCAGCCACTGAAAAGAATGAAATAGTGCCATTTGCAGCAACATGGATGGACCTAGAGATTATCATACTAAGTGAAGTAAGTCAGACAGACAAATGTATGATATCACTTAAATGTGTCATCTAAAAAATGATACAAATGAACTTATTTACAAAGCAGAAACAGACTCACAGACATAGAAAACAAACTTATGGTCACCAAAGGGGAAAGGGGGTGGGGGAGGGATAAATTAGGAGTTTGGCACTAACAGATACACAATACTATACATAAAATATATAAGCAAGGTCCTACTGTATAGCACAGGGAACTATATTCAATATCTTGTAATAACCTATAATGGAAAAGAATCTGCAAAAGAATATATATATTCTTTCTCTTTCTTTCTCTCTCCATGTATATATATATATATATATATATATATATATATATATATATATATATATATATATATATATATATATAAAATCACTGTGCTGTACACCTGATCCTAATACAACATTGTAAATCAACTCTACTCCAATAAAAAAATTAAGTTAGCAGGTCTAGCTGACTGGGATGCCCACATGCCTCCAGGAGGCTGGAGCCACACCATGGCTGCCCCTCTGATGAATTATGGACTTTGCAGTTTACACAGAGTTCCCCAGCCCAGTCTGTCCACCTCACCACATGTATTAATTGACTAGGTCTGTAGTATTTGACTTTGTAACTCCTGTCTGATCTAGATTGCTGGAGACTCCGGGGAAGTCAAACCAAGCAAAGAGGCAGACTCCTTCCCGTCTTCACTCTGGCAGTCTGTCCTCAAATCTTGGGTTTTGAGCAGCATTGGCTTTCCTTTGTGAAGGAAATGAAGTAAAATCTGGCAACTATCTTCATAGGAGGGGGAGGAGGAGGGAAGATTGGAAAGGAGTATTGACCCCACTGGAGGCCAACGTGGTGTCTAGAACAGGTGTGAAATAAACGTTCTTTGTCCTTGACTACCCAACACCATACCATCATTCAATCTTGTCAGCTCTGCCCAAAATGCAGTCAGTCGAGTCGGTGAAAAGTAGATCAGCCAATCCTACTTTTTTGACCTAACTGACCACTAACCTTCATGCTCACATCTAGTTTAGTGAAAAGGACATCTTTATTTCTGGGATAATTAAGGAAAAGACCTTGCTGGTCTGGTCAATGACTGTAAAATGTAGCTTTCTTGCTACAAAATTGCATCAGGTAAGTGAGATGGGGATGCAGGAACTTCTGTGACACAGAAGAAAGCAGACCAGGGATAGCATGACCCATCATCAGTATTCAGATAGTTAAAAAGCTTGCAAGTAAGTTAACTGCAATTTATTCAGTGTTCCCAGAGTAATTCATTCCCATTTCCTTCGCTTCTGAATAATGAGCTTCATATCTTTTTGAGTGGTTACTATTTCTAAAACGACCTGATAATTTATTTCACATTGTCTTCTTACAATAATTCCTTTTTTGTATTAGAGCTCTAGCTACAAGGGAATAAATAAATGGATAAAATCCTTTGCACCAAATTTCTGTGCTGCAGGATGAGCTCATACATTAAGGAGACCTGGGTCATAGTCTCAACCTTGCCGTCAACCACTGGATGATTCAGCAGTCACTTCCCGTCTCTGGGCCCCAATTTTCAGAGCAGTAAAGAGAAGATATGAACTAGATGACCCCTCATATATTTTGCCACTCTTATCTTTTGAGAGGCAAAGACTTGTGGGAAGGGTCCCTAAATTCAAGACAGGCCAGTACCACTGAGTACTAACACTTGATTAGATCTAATTATAGTATGTGGTTCCCCCTTGGTTTCTGTATACAAAGACCTCCTATTCAATTTGATCACTTAATTAAATTGAAAAAATATAGTTAAACCAAAAAATCATAATTAATGGTATACAGTAGACCCTCTGTATCTGTAGGGGAGGAAGTTGCAGATGCGGAACCCATGGATACCAGAGGGCCGACTGTACTATGTCATTTTATGGGAGGGACTTGAGCATCTGCAGATTTTGTATCTGTGAGGGTTCCTGGAACCAATCCCCTGTGGACACTAAGGGACGACTGTATCCCTTAAGTATTTTAACTTAGCACACAAAAACGTTCATTGATTTCCCCATTTTTCATAGGGCCAAAGCCTTTTCTTTGATTTTCGGTCTGCTGATTGTATTACCCACTAGGAACTCTCTGTGATCTCCAGTTTTGACTTGCTTAAATTGGAACAAGAACTTCAAATCGCTGAGAAGCAATGCAACTTAAAAACTCCTAGAGGGCTTCCCTGGTGGCGCAGTGGTTGAGAATCTGCCTGCCAATGCAGGGGACACAGGTTCGAGCCCTGGTCTGGGAGGATCCCACGTGCCGCGGAGCAACTAAGCCTGTGAGCCACAACTACTGAGCCTGCGCGTCTGGAGCCTGTGCTCCGCAACAAGAGAGGCCGCGATGGTGAGAGGCCCGCGCACCGCAATGAAGAGCGGCCCCCACTTGCTGCAACTGGAGAAAGCCCTCGCACAGAAACGAAGACCCAACACAGCCAAAAATTAAATAAATAAATAAAAATTAAGTGAAACTCTTTATAAAAAAAAAAAAAAACAAAAAAAACTCCTAGAATGTTATAATTTGGTACCATTTTCTGATTGTCTTCTCACACACACCTAATTTATAACAGCATTTTAAAGTTGCTTAACTTTATCAAGGCTCCAAAGAATTCAACTCACTTTTCACAAGAATAAACACTATTTTTGCCTTTTCATTTCATTAGTTAATGTATATTTAATTACGTTACCAAACTGTAACGATATGCATAATTGCCATGAATAGGATGATGCTTGTTAAGTACAGAACTCAAATGCAGTATGTGGATATCCCAGAGTAGGGCATATTAGATATCAGTGATCAGGGTGCTGAGACGCTAGTTAATCCATGTGGTTAATAAAAAGTCAGTTAAGTGGAGGTTGATCAGTAAGACTGCCCCCTGTATGTTGTATCAATTCAGGTTATTTGCGAGTAACCAAAGGCAATTCTCACAAATTTAGGCAAAGAAAGGAGTTTATTGGAAGGATCTGAGATTGAAGGAAAAGCTAAATAGCCAGTTGTCAGAAAGACGGGAACTAGGGATGCACTGGGTATCTGGGGAGCAGGCATGGATGGACAATCTCTTCAGGGTATATCACTGGATGATTGGCTCCAACTGTGTTTTCATCTTTGTGTCATTCTGACTGAGATTCAGATTGCCATGAGAGGGACTCTGTTTGGCCTATGGATCACTTGGACTCTCCTCAACCAAGGAACATCAGACACCAGAAAGGCCCACCCCCAAGACTGCACGCACTGGGGAGGGGTCATTCTGCAAAGGCCGCCAGAGGTGCTTACCAGAGGACGGGGAACGTGCATGGTGAACCTAGGTCCAGAAGTGTGGGCAAGAAGCAACGTTAGCTCTGGGGAAATTTAGAGCCCTAGAAGTGAGTCCTGATTCTGTCTAGAAGAAGGTGAAGGACAAGGAAACCTTCAGCTGCTGACTGTTGCTTTATGCCTTGACACCCACTTTCCCAGCAGCTCTGAAGGCTTCTACCTTCTGAAACTCTCACTGAAACACTCCAGTTTCCTCAGCTATCCACATTGTTCCAGCTGAAAGCAGGTGTGGTGTCTGGATCCGGGCCCCAGCTTGTCACTTATTAGCTGCATGATCTTGGGTAGCCATTGCTTCTACAGACCCCAGATTGCCTATATATAGGATAAAGGTTCCTTCCAGATATAATGTTTTGTCATTTCTCTATCTGGACACATCCCCTTCCTTCATACATTTGACTATAAGTCAGTAAAGCAGATATATCTCTATAATGTTTATTGAAATTATTTTGCAGGTCAGTAAAAATTAAAGTGAAAGTTTTATTTTAGGTTTGAATGGAGATATATAATATGTAAATATGGTGCTTAGAGATAAATTAAAATACCAGTTAAAAGCATTAAAACACGTGCTGCCATTCATTCGCACTGTAAACTAGCTAGCTGGCTACTATACTAGATTCCTTATCTCCAGTTGCTTTTCTATTCTTTTATAAAGATAGGTGCACAAGAGATTTCCCCTTCTGCCATGAATTTTTTAAATGGTTCCCCCACCCCTACCATGACAGTGACTTCTAATTTTCCTGTTTTACTTTGTTTGCTTGTTTGTTTTTCAGTACTGCTGGGCTTGTTTTTTTTCCTTTCAAAGACTATTTTAATGAGATGCTCAAGATGGTTTCCTGGAGTATTCTAAGGATAGGAGATGCTCTTGGCTTCTTTCAGAAAACCCCTCCGAGACAACCGCTGAGAATCTTATGCCTACTTAAGGCTTTGGCATTGTGATACCCCCAAACTCTTAGGCTCCACCCCAGATAAAGGGGGGCGGGATATTCTGAATGAAGGTTAAGCTTCTACTACCTGGCAGGATGGGAGCTCAACACTGAAGTTAAATTCAATCATAGACAGAAATATTACTTGTATACTGGAGTTTATGGACTGAGAGATTTATCTTACAGAGATTTGAATTTTATTCAGTCGATGACAGGGAGCTAAGTAAGGCAAATGACAAGTCAAATATTTATTTTAGAGAAGTCACTTTGGCCGCAGTGTAGAAGATAAATTGAAAGGGAGAGACAGAGGATGGGGAGACCAGTTAGGAAGTAGCTGGGAAGTTGAGTCAACAGGCTGGGTTGGAGGGAATGCGGGGGAGGCAAGCTAACTCACCCACTGCCTGTTCACCAGACCCATTTCCTTTCCACTGGGACATACAACTAGACTACATTTACCAGCCTCCATTGCTGGGTGGGGCACTGTTACTGAATTTGGACCAGGGGAATGTAGGCAGAACTGAAGTGCATGATGTGTAGCCTCCGATATGAACCTCCATCTGCTCTCCCTTCCTCAGTCTCCCGGCCAGATGTAGATACCAGGGTAACCTGGCAACCATATGTTGATGGCAGAACCTCCACGGGGCTGGGTCCCTGAATGGAGTACACACATGTGCACACACACACATACACATCCCCTTCAACGTGTGTGTAAGAAATACATTTCTATTCTATTAAGATGCCAAAATTTCCAAGTTCATCTGTTAGCTGTTAGGACATCTTCACTGACATAATCCCTGAACCTCTCTGGTTAGAGCAGGGCTCAGTTCTTTGTATGCACTGCTGTGTGTCCACTCCGTCCCTATCTACACCCTCATTATAAGAAAAACAGAGAAGTTGAAAGAAGAAAACACATTATCTATCATTTCAACCCTACAGGGATATGCACTCTTAACAATCAGGTATATTTCCTCTCATTCTTTTTTTTTTTTTTCTATAGCATTAAAGGTTATACTTAGTCTGTTCAGATCTTATATTCCTCACTTCGTGACTTATTTATTCATTCATATTCATTATGTGCCTGTGTGTCAGGCACTGTACTCAATGCTAGGGATAAAAGGACAGACATGACACAGTTCCTGCCCTCAAGGAAACTGCAGCTTCATGAAGGAGAGATGTTTACGCAGGTAATGACTAAGATAATGACACAGAAAATGTGTCAGCGGAGTGACAGAGAAGGGAATTAAGGCAGCAGAAAGGAAGAGTCTCTAACATATTTAAAAAATGTTTGTTGAGTGCTTGCTATGTATCTTGGACTGTTCTAAGCACCTTTCATATATGAACTAATTTAATTCTCATGACAATCACATGAGATAAACATCACAGTATCTCAATGTTATAGGTGAGAAAACTAAACCACCGAAAGCTTAAGAACTTGCCCCTTGTCCAGGGTCTCACTGATACTTAGTGTTTCAGGATTCAGCTGTGTGTGTGTGTGTGTGTGTGTGTGTGTGTGTGTGTGTGTGTGTGTGTGTATTCAGAGTTGGTTTCCTAGAAGAGTTTCAAAGAGGAGGGTAGGAAAGCACAGAGTTACAGGTGAGAAACTACAAATGGTTTCCTGGTTAAGCTGAGACAGAACATATGACTCAGACCTTTGGATCATACTCCATTCCTATTGGAGTCCTGACATGGGAACTTGATGTGAAGATGTGTTTAGGCTCATTTGAGGAAGTGAGACCTTAAAGGGTGTCTGGCTCAGCTTATACATTCTGCATAGAAGAAGGAAAGCTATTCATCTGTGTATAACTTTTGAGATCATACTGATCCCACTAGCTAATAAATGTGGCCCAAGTTGTGGAATCTGGAGAGATTTGTAACCCCTCCTCCCTGGAGCCAGGGGCTGGTGGAAATTCAACAGGGAGTTAGAGAAGAGTGAAAGACCTCCTTCCTCTACAATGATGACAGCTCAGAGCTCTACCACATCCAGAGGGGACATGCATTTTTCACAGACCCAAAGCCTAAATGTTGAGTAAGGAATAAGGTGCATATTTCACTGATGAATTAGGGAAAGTGGTGATACTGGGGAGGGAGTGGGTCTTCAGCACAGACCTGTGAGCAAACTTGGCCAGAATCCATCCTTAAATCAGCTGTAAGGCAGCCTCGCAACCTTGCTGTCCTCATCTAGAAATCATGGAGATAAAAGATCTTGAAAGATCACGCTCACCAAGGCAGCCTTCTCTTCCTTTTCTTTCTCATTGCTAAGTTCCACCCCTTGTTTCTTTCACGATTTTCCTGCATAATTCAAATCTGAGTTCTCCCCATCAGAAATTCTCTCCCACTTGTCTGATATTCTTGCCCTTTTTTGTAGGACACCACAAAGGGACCTGCTTTCTGTTCCTGCGCCAAGAATCCTTCTCTAGAGTTAGAATTGCTCCTGTCCCCATACAGACAATGGTTTCCACACATACCAGTGACTCAATGACTATGGTAGAATAAAGTGCACCCCCCCCCCAAATATTCACCTCCTAATCCCAGGAACCTGTGAATATATTACCTTACACAGCAAAAGGGACTTTGTGCTTGTGATTAAGGATCTTGAAATGGGGACATTTTTCTGGATTAGCCGGGTGGGCCCGATGTAATCACAAAGATCCTTAAGGAGGGTGGGGGAGGGACGGATTGGGAATTGGGAATAGCGGATGCAAACTATTATATACAGAGTGGCTAAACAACAACTATATAGCACAGTGAACTATATTCAGTATCCTGTGATAAACCATAATGGAAATGAATATGAAAAAGAATGTATATATATATATATATATATGTATAACTGAATCACTTTGCTGTACAGCAGAAACTAACACATTATAAGTCAACTATATTTCAATAAAATAAATTTAAGAAAATGAACCTTAAAAGTGGAAGAGGGAGGCAGAAGAGAGAGGCAAAGGGAGATGTGACAACAGAAGAGAAGGTCAGAGTGATACAACACGAGGAGGACTCAAGTCACCCTAGCTGGCTTTGAAGAGAAGAGGGCTGTGAGCCAAGGAACGCAGGCCATCTCTAGAAGCCAGAAAAGACAGCTTCTGAAATCGAGGCCCTACCCTAGAGCCTCCAGAAGGGAACACAGCCCTGCTGACATCAAGATTTTAGCCTACTGACACCCACGTTAGATTTCTAACCTTAAAAATTGTGAGATAATAAATTTCTGTTGTTTTAAGCGACTAAGTTTGTGGTAAATTGTTACCGCAGTAACAGAAAACCAACACAATGACATATGAAATTTTCTCTCTTTATCAGGCAAGCATAGCTCAAATAAATCTTCTGTACTACTTGCCTCATTTTGCAGCTTCTCAACCTTGGCTAATTTCCTCATTTATGCTGACCTGTGCTATCCCAAGAGTGTTACAACTCTTGCTTTCAAGTCATCTTTTGAAGGGTGCTAGCTTTCTATGCTTGGGGAGACCACTTCCTCTTCCAGCTGGAATAAATCCCACTGGCTGACATCATGATTTGATTCTGAATCCATGCACAACATATATATTTGAAGGAAGCCACAGACTGGGAGAAGATTTGACCATTATAATTTTGTTAGAGCACTGCTCACAGTAATTCTCTTCTCTTGACTCTCTTACTCATTCTCCACTGCTCTTGGAAACTTATTTTCACATTTTACTTTTTACTGTATCTTACATTGAAGACAGGCATTTCATCCACCTTGTTTGGGGAAGACCAAAGGGCTGTTAAAATCTGCAGAATTTGGGGGTATGAAGAAACTCTAAGAAGTCATAATCACTCAGGGGCTTAATGGGAACCTGGAAGGGTATCCTGGTTCCTCACTTAAGCAGGGTTGGTCTAGAGTCATTGTTGCATCAAGATTAAAAGCAAGTCTGTAGATTTCCAGTTTCAGTTCAAAGTTTATTAAATAAAGTCACCTGATAATAGTTTCTATACTCCTACAGTGTTTTTCCTGGTCCAGTGTTTCCCAAAGCATAGGGTGGATGTTTACCACCTGCTGATATATGAGATGGTTTAAAGTGATCCATGGACACAGCATTTAACAACATTGAATGAATCACATGAGGCAAAAGTGATTCCCTTTTGAATTCTCTTTTTTAATCATTCTTTGTGCTTCAAGGAGAAAGTATCCTCTGCTGATGTGCCTTTAACACCACTCTAACCTGAGCTCATCTGCCTTATATTAAAGAAAGAACAGGCCTCAGGCAACAGAATATTTTTAACAGCTTTATTGAGAAATAATTGACATAAAACAAATTGTATACTTAAAGGGTATAATTTGAAAAGATTTGACAAGCATATACACTCATGAGACCACTACCACAGTCAAGATAATAAATATTTCCCTCACCCCAAAAGTTTCCTTGTGACCAGTTGTGATCCCTTCCCTTCGAATCTTCTTGTCCACACCTGACCCCCAGGTAAGCACTGACCTTCTTTCTGTCACTAGAGATTAGTTTGCACTTTTGAGAGGTTTATATAAATGGAATAATACAGTGTGTACTCCTTTTGTTTGTTTGTTTCTGACTGCTTTCACTTAATATTTATTTTGAGATTCAGCCACATTGTTGTATGTGTCAATAGTTCATTCCTTTTTATAGCTGCATAGTATCCCATTATATGAACATATCACAGTTTGTTTATCTCTTCACCTTTGATGGACAGTTGAGCTGTTTCCAGTTTTGGGCTATTACAAATAAAGCTACTATGAACACTGATGTTCAAGTTTTTGTATAGACATATGCTTTCTTTCTCTTCAGTAAATATCCTGGTGTGGTATCGCTAATCACATGGCAGGTATATGTTTAAGGTTACTGTCAAAACATTTTTCAAAGTGGTTGTACCATTTTACATTCATACCAGAGAGTATGAGAGTGCTGGTTTTCTCATACCCCCATTAAGACTTCTTATAGCCAGTCTTTTTAATTTTAGCCATTCTGGTAGTATGTAGTCATATCATACTGTATTTTAAATTGCATTTCTTTAATGACTAGTGATGTTGAACATATTTTAATATGCTTTAGTTGCCATCTGTTATCTTCTTTTTTTTTTTTTTAATTTTTATTTATTATTTATTTATTATGTTTATTTTTGGCTGTGTTGGGTCTTCGTTTCTGTGTGAGGGCTTTCTCCAGTTGCGGCGAGTGGGGGCCACTCTTCATCGCGGTGCGCGGGCCTCTCACTATCGCAGCCTCTCTTGTTGCGGAGCAGAGGCTCCAGACGCTCAGGCTCAGTAGTTGTGGCTCACGGGCCTAGTTGCTCCGCGGCATGTGGGATCTTCCCAGACCAGGGCTCGAACCCGTGTCCCCTGCATTGGCAGGCAGATTCTCAACCACTGCACCACCAGGGAAGCCCTGTTATCTTCTTTGGTGAGATATCTGTTCAAATATTTTGCTAATTTAAAAAATTTGGTTTGTCTTATTATTGAGTTTTCAAAGTTCTTTATCCTGGATGTGAGTACTTTATCTGATAAACGACTTGCAAATATTTTCTCCCAGTCTGTGACTTCTCTTCTCATTACCTTATAGTATTTTTTAAGAGAAAAAATTTTAACTTTGACAATGTCCAGTTTATCAACTGCTTTATTGTTATGTATTGTAATTTTTGTGTCTTATCTAAGAAATCTTTGCCTAAGTCAAATCACAAAGATTTTCTTCCACGTTTTTTCCTAGAAGTTTTATAACTTTAGGTTTTACATTTAGGTCTATGATCCATTTTGAGTTAATTTTTGTTTATGGTGTAAGGTATGAATTTAAGTGTTTCCCTCCTTTCCTTCCTTCCTCCTGCTCAACCTCCCTCCCTTCCTTCCTTTCCTTCTTGCATATGATGTCCAATTGACCCAGTACTATTGTTGAAAAGATTACACTTTCTCTACTGAATCACCATTACACCTGTGTCAAAAATTTGTTGTCCATATATATGTGGGTCTATTTCTGGACCCTGTTCTATTCCAATGATCTGTATGTCTATCTTTATACCACTACCACACTGTCTTGATTACTGTAGTCTTATGTTGGTTATTCTAGAGGTTCTTTTCCTTTCCATATAAATTTTAGAATCAGCCTGTCAATTTCAATAAAAAGGCCTGCTGGGATTTTGTTTGGATGCCTTGAATCCATAGATCTATTTGAGGAGAATTGACTTCTTAAAAAATATTAAGTCTTCCAACCCATGAGCAGCAGATCTTTCTCAATTTGTTTAGGTCATCATTCCAGTTCCAATGCCCTTCATTCCTTTGCACACAGTTCACCTAGTATTTCTTTTCTTCCTGAAGGACTTCCAATAATATTTCCGGAAGGGCAGGTCTGCTGGTGATAAATTCTTTCAATTTTTGCCTTTATGTTTGAAAATTATTTCCCCTTGTATAGGTTTCTAGGTTAACAATATTTTCAGTACTTTAAAGATGGTTCTCCACTGTCTTCTTGCTTGCAAGGTATCCAATGAGAAAGCTGTTGACATTTTTATTTTGGCTCTTCTCCATGTATCATGTCTTTTTTTTTTCTTGGCTGCTTAGAATTTTCTTTTTTAATTATTGGTTTTTAGCAATTTGACTATGATGTCAAATTAGTATAGTTTCCATTGAGTGTTTTAGATCTGTGAATTTTTAGTTTTATCAAATTTGGAAAATTTTGGGCCATTATTTCTTTAAATATATTTTTTCTCTCCTCCCCTGTTTCCTTTATGGACTCCAAACACACAAATATTAGGCTGCTTGCAGTTGTTCCACAGCTCACAGATGCTCTTTTCATTAAAAGAAAATACTCTTTGCTTCATTTTGTATTGTTTCTATGCTGTGTCTTTAAGTTCATGAATCTTTTTTTTATTCAAAGTCTAATCTGCCATTATGAGGTATTTTTCATCTGAAACATTGTGTTTTTCATTTCTAAAAGCTCAATTTTCAAAAAATTAGGGTATAGTCTTTTTTATATCTTCTTTGACTCCACTTACTTTTTTTGAACATATGGAATATAGTTATAGTAACAGTTTTAAAATCCTTGTTTCCTAATTCAGGGTTGGTTGTAACTGATTGTTTTTTCTCCTCATCATAGGTAGTATTTTCCTGCTTCTTTGCTTGTCTAGTAATTTTTTTTATTCATTGCAAGACATTATGAATTTTCACTTGGGTGCTGAATATTTTTGTATTCCTGTAATTATTGTTGAGTTTTGTTCTGAATCACAAATGTGGAAACAGTTTGATTCTATTGGGTTTTTGCTTTCAGGATTTGTCAGATGACATGAGAGCAGTGATCAGCCTAGAGGTTCACCATTTCTAAGGCAAGATCTTCTGAGTGCTCTACCCAATGAATGATGAATCAGGAGGTTTTCCAATCTAGCTGAAAGGAACAGGCACTATACTTGGCCCTGTGTGAGTCCCAAATACTATTCCTCTAATCCTTTTGGGTGATTCTTTCTCCATCCTCAGGTAGATTCCTCACACACATGTGCCGACCAGTCCTCTGCTGAGTACTTCTTAAGGGGGAACCTCTGCATATCTGTGGGGAACTCCTTCCGTGCAGCTCTCTCCTCTTCTGAATTCTAGCCACCTTGTTCTCCCTGGACTCTCAACAACATCTTGATTCAGGGAGACCCCTGGGCTTCATCCGGGTTCCTCTTCCTGTACTGCTGCTTGGAAGCTCTAGACAGTAAGCTGGCAGAATTGTAGGACTCCCTTCATGCGTTTCCTTCTCTCAGAGGTCACTGTCCTTTGTTGTCTGATGCTCACTGCCCACTGGCAACATGGTAACCTTCTCCATTCTCTGAGAAGCAGCTGCTGACTGAGCTAAGATCTGAAGGATGAGTAGGAATTGTCCAGGAGAAGAGTGAAGGGGCTCACCATGAATGCTCACCTCTGCCCCAGGGTTTTTTGGATTTTTACCATTTTATTCAACTATAGAGATTTCATAAAACTCAATATTGCCAAATCCAATATAACGTATTTGTAATTTTTTCTCATGTTGGAAGGGCTACCATCACTGTAGCACCAAGTCAAACAATATGTGTCTATAACTGTTTTATTTCTATGCTAATCTGTTACATTACTCAAAAGGAAAGGTCCTTTCTCTGTCAAATTTGATAGGAAAACAAAACAAACAAAAGTTCCAGAGTCTTTTTCGTCATGAGAAAACCATCTACGAGAGTTGAGGTTCCTTCCAAAATTCAAGATGGGTGTCCTGAAGTCCTTCTACACCAGAACTACCTGTGCTTTACTCTACAGAACACCACTTATTTCTGAGAAGACCCAAGGAAACATGAAGGAGCCAGCAGTGCCTCCTTAGTGTTCAGGGGAAGTAGAAGAAGTGGATAAAGGTACACATACCTGACTGAGTTGAAACATGCAAGGCTCCACATGATTTGGTGCCTGTCTACCTTCCTGAACTCACCCCTCCCATTCTTTCTCACCCGTACCCCATGCCATCCTTATACACTTGCTAACCACCTGGCAGCTACTTCAGCCTCCTTTCTGCTCCTCAAACACGCCAGCACCTCCTGCTTTGGGGCACTTGCTCCATCCTCTGCCTGGCAGGTTCTTCCCCGTGTCATCACATAGCCAGCTTCTCTTTATCCTTCAGTGCAGGATCAAATACTGCCTCTTCATAGAGGCCTTCCCTGGGCATTTAAGGACATGTTCTATTTTGTTAATTTACTTCTCTGTCTTTCTCTCTAGAATGTAAGCCCTATGAGGGCAGGGGTATCACCTCTACTATACTTAGCTGTATACCGAGTGCTAGCACAGTACTTACCATATAGTAGGTGGTAAAACTCAAAAATTATTCTTAAATAAATGAACTAATATCAGACACCATGCTAAGTCATGGTCAATCATTTATAGGTTAAATAATTCTAAAAAAATTGGGGGAGCTATCTGGTTTGCCATGACATACAAAGAGAAACAGATGATTGATCTTTAACTTTCTAGTATGATGACAGGTCTCACTAAATAAAACCAGGACTATACACTTTCATTTAAATGGGTGATATACATCAGCTTTTGTTGGCACAAATGCTGTCACAGACATGGCAAATAAACTCCTTAGAGACTGGTTCCTCTAACTGATGGAAACAAAAATTGCCATTCTGGTTCAATTGGGATTGAACATGTGGATAAGACCTAAATTTACTTCTAGCCTTGATATAAACTCATCTGCCATTTGCCTGGTACAATTGAAAGTAACATTCTCACAGCCAGCCTGCCCTATAATGATTTATCATACTTGCTGTTCCCGATGTTGTCAGAACTACGTCCCCAAAATAATATGCCAATACCAACTTCTGCAGAAGTCAATAATTATGCAGGTTTATCAGCCTAGAAGGTCAGCATATATTATAGAGTAGACAGTTCTGGCTGATTAGAAATCTCAAACACTGATAGCAACTTGAATATCTATTATTGTTTAAAACAAAACAAAAAACCCCAGCAGCTCTCTCTCCTGTGATTTATTCCTTGAGGATACAGTCAGAAAGATGATTGCATCAGATTGTCCAGAATCACAGACTTGCGGCATCGAGCACTTGCCTACTTGCACTTGGATCTTTCATCAGGAAGCGTAAAGGAACACAAAGACTGTGTGGCAAGACAGGAAAGGCAGATAAAATAAAGAAGCTTTCCTTCGAGGTCTGAGAACTAATGGTAAGGCCAAGGCAGAGAGGGCTGTGGAGACACAGAAACTGGGTTTGAATCTGGGCCTGATTACCACTTACTGGCTATGGGACCCAAGGTGGGTTCCCTGACCCCTCCCAGCCTCAGTATTCTGTCTGTAAAATAAGAAAAAATAATATTTTCCTCCCAGGTTATTCTGAGGATTAAATAGTATAATGAATGGGTAACTCTTTAAACTAAAATTTACTGCGGAAATACCAGGCATAAGTTACATTCATAGGTATGCCTTTTTAATTTTTTAAATGGACTTTTGGAAAATGGTAGAAACTTCTGGACATCAAAGGCCTTTGTGCTCTTTGAAATGCCCTGAATTGGGAAGACAATACTGTGGCAGGAGAAGTTTAGGCATCCAAACGACCTGGGTTTGAATCCTGCCTCCACTACTGCCTAATGAGGTGACATCAGTAAAAGGATTATTGCAAAATTAAATGACATAAATGAGTTAAGCTACACAGTTACTGGAATTATCTGTTCTTAGTCAGAGAAAAGTAGTTTCGTGAATAATGTTAGTCTCTCAGGCAGAGAATCACTAAGGATCTGAAATCATCTGAATTTTATGGAGGAAGCTGTATGCTCACAAGTAAGGATAGTCTCATGGGATAATTTCAAGTATAATTTAATGTCTTTCTATATTAAGGAATTCTCACTGCCCACAGCCATCAAGCTTAAAACTAATTCTGTCCACCAGCCATAATCACTCAACTTATATTATCACCAAGCAAAAAACTTATTTATTGCCTTCATGGAGAAGCAGACCCTTCTGTGTCATCTGTCATCTGTGTGGTCTTTGCAGCCCACACATGTTGAACACAAGAGTAAAAACCTGGCTTGAGGTCCCTTTTCAGCAGGGATGACACAATCACCCATTTCCTAAGCTCACAACTGCTCAAATGGTTCAGCCCCTCTTTTCCTTACAACGTCAGGCAGCTATTAAATTTTCACCCTGCGATCAGCCTCCTGTCTCTTTTCCTGAGGACTGGTATGGGAAATTTTCTCCCTTCCCTGTGAATGGTGCTGGGTTCATTATTAAATTTTGTCTGGTGAATGAGGAAATCAAGGAGACATGAGGTGATTTCAAAAGTACATGTTCCCCATTCTTTTTGGCAGGGCCTAGGGGGAGAAAGAACAATGAGATTGTTTTAGGATTTCGTTTTATTAAGAGACAATTAGTGGTGTCTCTAGAAGTATACATATTTGAAAGAAATCAACTTACAGTGATTCAAGTGATTTAAGTAATTAGGAAGTCAGTTTTGTCAACAGTGAAAATATCAGCTGAGACCCTAAGGACCTGGAGTTCGTAACAGGGGGTGAAAGGAGGGAACAGGAAGTTAGGTACCAGGTAGATGGAGCTACACGTCCCTGTAATATATGGCCACTCTATGTCCAATCTTGCAGGAGCAGAAGCAGATTTTCTGCAGGGCCGTGATTCACTTTCAATCCCTCTTGCCCCTTGCAACACAGAGCACACACTGTGCTGCTCCCTTGGCTATTTTCAGATCGAGTCCAGCATGGCAGCTTCCTATCACTATGCTTCAGGCACTGAGCAGAACATTTTACGTTCAAAATTCACATAAGCCTCAAAATATCCTTGTGAGGATACACGATTGTTACCCTATTTTACAGAACAAAAATGGAATAGAGGGACATAAAGTAGCATGCTCCCTGTCAACAAGTAGGGAGTGGTGGGGTTGGAATTCAAACCAGGTCTGTGCTCTTTAGCGTTACCACGTGAGGCCTCGCTAGAACCATCCTCTTCCTGCAACCCTACTCACCCTATGAGGTTCAGCCCAAGTGCTACCTTCTGCAGGAAGTAAATATTTGTTAAACAAATCTCAGATACCTCTCCTTCTTTTAAATAATTGGTTAATATGTTACCACCCAACATTCCACAGGATTCCTATTTCCACAGGATCTGTTTTGTATTTAGATCTCTAATCATCTTTTTGGCGCTTTATCTTAATCAGTTTCATACTTTACTACATAAATTTATCCATCCATACATCCTTTCATTCCTTCCACATCCCTTGCTAAATATATAGTGACCATCCATATTCTCTAGGCACTGAGCTACCTATTTGGAATAGGTAATAAACAAAATAGACATGGTTCCTATCCTCATCAAGCTTACAGTCTAGCAGAAGAGAAGAGACATGAATTAATCAAATAATCATGTACATATATAACTACAAATTGAGACAAGTCCTATAAATATGGAAGGGCAGGAAGTTATGAATAACAGGTGGTTCTGACATCCTCTGAGGGAACCGGAGAAGGCCTCCCTGGGGAAGTGCTCTGTGAGCTGAGAGCTGGGGATGAATAACGGCCAGTAAATAATATCCATCACTTATGGAGTGTTTAGTATGTGCCGGGCTTTGTTCTAAGACTTTTCATGTAGTAACTCATTGACTCCTCAATACAACCCTACCTATTATTTCCCAGAACCAGTATTCTTAACCACCACCCTACCACTTTCTGGGTTGGAGAAGAAGAGGGGGAAGCATTCCAGAGAGCAGGAGTAACTGTTGCACAGGAGTTGGAGGCTGACGTACAGAAAGCAGAGGAGAGCACGCTGTGATGAAACCCCAGAGGCAGGGAGAGCCGATGCTGAGGTCTTTGGCCTTACTTCTACGAGTTTTGAGAATAGTTTTTTCTTAAACTAGGGAAGTGACATAATTAGATTTGAGAGCTCAGAGATCCCTTTGGCTGCTGAGTGGACCTTGGAATGCAGGAGGGCAGGGTGGTGTGAGGAGACCCATTGGGAGACCACTGCTGCCCTCTAGAGGAGGGCTTGGACTAGAGTGGCAGCCCTGGAGACGGAGACAAATGGATGGATTCAAGTATATATGGGTAGCTCTGTATTCAACTCCAGTTATATGTGCAAAATTCCCATAGATTCATATGATAAAATATAGTCTTTAAATGTATATTCAGCCTGAGTTGCTCTGGTCTATGTCCCCAAGTCCCAGAGGTTTATGGAGTTCACTCTTAGTTATCGGTCCTCCTGGTGGGGATAGTTTGAGAGACGCTGTTTCTTATAATCAGATTCCCCAGGGGCTTCAGGGCTTAGGACACATATAATTAACCTGCAGACAGCAGTACTAAGGCCCTTGGCAAATTGGTGGATGTTACTTGACATCCTCGGAGTTGAGAAAACCTAAATTCAGCAAACCCATGACTTTTGTTGGTTCAGTGCTTTAGTTTGCAGATTAAAAACAAACTGTCATTAATTCCATAAGCTCTGAGTGAAGGTTCAAAGGGCAATTTCAAGAGATTTTTCATAACTAGAAACTAGAAGTCCTATTGTGATAACTTGCCCATAAACATACGAGAACCACAAAGACTTAAGATTTATTAAGCTACTCCTGAGGTTTTTAAACTAAATGGAAAAGTGCTAAGGGCCAAACATTCTTGTTTGCAAGTATTACAGAAATTCAGGATTTAAAAAAATCAGATATAGGAGAAAAATCTCCATGGTTTATACTTATAACTATAGTGTGGGTACTCAAACACATATATAAGATGAAGTAGACAATCAAGGCATTCATCTACCTAATTATTACCCTCCAAACTGTCAAATCAGATACTTGAGGTCAAACATGGTTTTGGTTTTTGGAAGTGTGTCTTGTTTTGTTTAGTTTCAGGGAGGCCATGTCTGAATTTGAGTGATTGAGCAGAAGTATCTTAAATCTATTCAGAGTGACTGAATTGTTTGGGGGCTGAAAGAATATTATTAATACAACATGAAGCTGGAAATGGTGTTTCTGGATTTTTACAGTTGCAAATACAAGGCATGGGGAATTTACATAGGATTGAGTTTCTTATTCAGTTCGATCCCTAAAGCCTTGCCAGGTGTGACCATAGTTCCGAAGAGTCCTGCAGAATTGCAGCTTCCCAGGAGGGAAGAGCTTCTGTTAGGTCTACAGGAAAGAGCAAAACCCCACGTGAAGCAATGTGTTCATGTGTATAAGTACCTCTGGGAACATGTCTCATTGGATCGTCATACAGCCCTGTAAGGAGAATAGGGCCAGTAGCGTGAGCTCCATTTTGGGGCTAGAGGATAAAAAAAATCCAATGAGCTTTCGAAAGTGGTGAAAGAGATGGAAAATGGTGAGACTGATCTGCAGTCATTTGTCTTGGACCTCAACTCTGGTGGGTATTTCAAGCGGGTTTGCTTACAAGGACCCACCCTCCTCTTCCTTCTCTCTCTCCCTTTATCCCTTCCTTCCTCCCTCAACCTATATTTATGAAATGCTTCTGTGAACAATACTATGGTAGTCACTGCTGAGAAACCAACGCAATAAGCCAGATAACCCAAGCCAAAATCAAAACAAAACTGTTCCTGGAAAAACGAACAGGATAATTTCTGAGCCAGACTTTCATAACGTCGAGCTAAAATTAAGATAATTGGACTAATTATGATTTGTTTTGTCTATTTGACTTAATGAGCTGACTAATGTCCTTGTTTCTAATTATATCTGGAATACTGGAACCCCAAACTGTAAGATATTCATGCCCTGGGTGATTTGGAACAAGTTGCTTTACCTCTCTGATTCTCGATTATGACATTTTTCTCAATTAATAGATATTTTATATATATTATAAAAGTTTCCTCAAGTAAAAAAAGTATAAAAGTGCTCTGAAATGAAACCTGGAACTGCTTGGTATATACAGAACCCTCAGGAAGAACTTGTTATTGTTTTTATTAAGGTGAGACATGAAATGGAACTTACACGAATGCGAGGGAAGGTGGGAAAGGCTTCCAAGGAACTAACATTTGTTAAATGTCTTCTATTTGCCAGTTCATTCACCAAAAAGCGTGTCTTCTTACTCTGTATGTTGGCCATGACACATGTACTTTCCTTGGGCCCCAGGGAGTTGGTAGCTCCCTATAACCAGAGAAAAGGGGTTGCTTTTAGCACCCAATTGGAACATACTTTTCCTAGTTACTGACAGTCCTTAGATAAAGCATTAAATCTCCTTGACCCATAGAGTGAGGAAGTGATTCCTTTTAAAATTCTTTTCCAGTGCTGATCTCATCAAGCAGAAAGTCTCAGTTTGGAGTTGTTAAATCTTTAACACATCTTTTACACTTCATAATTTTCATCCTTAACAAGGTCACAAGCTCAGAACCTTAGTCAGACAACTGTCTAGTTACAGTTTAATTTTTAAAATTACTTTTTACAGTGATTTTATATAATTAAAATAATAATATGAAGTTTTCTTTTAAATAACTTTGACTACAAAGGAGAGGTGATTTAAAAGAACAGTAAGTAAATATTAGCCAACTATGATAAAAACATATGAGGATAATGTGAGTTGGTTTGCTGATACAGCAAAACTTAAATTAATTAAATTAAAATGACTGAAGTTTGGGAACTACTGCTCTAGCTAAAAGGGAACCCGGACTGTTCTGTTTGGCCTTATGATCTCTTAGCCTTATTTTAAACTATCTAAGGCTCTTTGCCGCAAGAGAATAAAGAGATGATACACTTGGTTGTCTGGATTCACCAAGAGCATGAGAATTGCAGTGTTCTTGAATAGAACAGTAAAAGCACACTTACAGAGACCATACACAGTCAGCCGGAAAGAAATCTCTAGGCTGATGACACAGCAACCAGGGGGAAGAAGGGGCCTAACCCAACCAGCTCAGACCTCCGTTGGGCCCCTTCCATCTATGTTCCAGAGGACTGGCATATCCAGATCTAGGGTGAATGTTATGGGGATGCAGAGATGGAACGTCCAAGGAAAACAGGAACAGTAGTCAGATAAGAAGAAACCTTTCCTTGGTATCAATGTACTTGCTATACTCTTACTGCGTGCTTCTGTGATCAACCTAATAAATTCCCATTTCTCCTGGAAAATAGTTTAAGCACAGTATTTTGTAAAAAAGGATCATTAGTGAACATATTTCAAGAGGAAAGAAACTAAATAGAAAATTCCTATCAAATGAGAAGGACCCGTAAGACCTTTACCTTCATGAACTCAGCTTAGTATAATATATACTAACTTAATACTCATACTTCCAAGCAAGTATGATGATGTCATTCCACAGATGGGCAAACAGGCTCAAAAGAGTGAAATAACATCCTAGTTAAACAGTTAGTAAAGACGAAGCCAGAGTCCAAACTTAGATCAAACCTCATTTGTTTTTCACGATATGAACTGCATGGAACAGTGCTTTTGTTTTTTATTCAGGGTCTATATATATGACTTAAAGGTTCTGGGTCCTTTTCTTGGAATCGGAGACACCTTTATCTGCAAGCAATTTTTTAGATGTTCAGTGCAAATTTGTATTCATTTTACTGTTTCGTTTCTTGATGCAGTAGATTATTGATGATGCAATAAATCTATGACCTAGCAGAGAGCTTGGACCCTTTCTATAATGTTTCCCCTGTATACACACAGTTTTTCCACATACTTGCTTTTTGTTTATTGACTGTTCCATTCATTTGACTGTATTTACCAAATATTTGCTTTGTGCTTGGCATTGGCCTTCATCCTCTGCATCTATCTACAAATGAATTTGGAACCATCTGCAACTCACCAACATCATTAACTTTCCTGCATCAGGTGTGTTGCACACACCACCGTTATGTTAAATGTGTTCCCACCATGCTTGATCATTTATTATATCAACGTGGGCAAAAGTTCTCCCCAGGGAAGGTGAGTGAAGATGATGTAAGAAACAAATGCTTTGATTAGAGAAATGGTTTCTAGAAAACATTTCTTTCTTCCTTTTATCCCCGTTTAAAAGGGGAAAAAAGTGAGAGAGAACAAAACCCACAGGCAAAAGAAATCATTTCTTCAGCATACTGATGGCCTCCAAAAAATCTTCATAAATATCGAAGTGCATTCACATACTCTGTTTCTCAACTACTCCTTCCAGCACAGAGTTTAGAACACTCAGGATGTACAGATGGTATGATGTAGTTCACCAAGAGTCTCACTAGAGTCTGAAGGAGAAGTTAGTAAATGAGCTTCCTTCTATTTTGCTTCAGGGCTCCTCAATATAACTTTTTCTTGTAGTTTCTATTTAGAAAGCCAGTTCAACTTCCTGTCTTGTTTAACCTAAATGGGCTTTTCAAAACCTCCACATTCTTGTCTTTTCAGGTCTTTATCATTCTTGGTTTGAATGTAAACCTTCACCTGTACTTGCTTTTCTTTTCAAGAGTGGCTTGCAAGCCTCTATGTTTTGATGAGCCTTGGATCCTCATTATTCTGTTCTTTCAAAAGCAAAGACTGATTTTTTTAGAAAAAGTTTTTTTTTTTTTTTTTCCCTGATGCCTCCTTGCCTTCTTTGTCCTGAAATACCAAACAGATCTCTGACTCCGTAACATAGGTTTTTATTTTAGATAACGTTCAGGAGTAGATCATGCAAGATATTATAAATTGTGTGTGCCCTTTTACTTATTCCCTGGATGAATTTAATGCATTATTCACTGACTAATTTATTTATGTAACATGTTTATTAAATGCCTACTATGTGCAAGACAGTATGCTAAGGTTTGGCGACAAAATGAACAAAGGTACACATTGCATCAGACTCTCTGTTTAACAGAAGAGGGTGATTGTACAATCAAATACCAGTTATCTTCAGGAATCATATATCATTGTTTTCCTCTGCTACAAAAACACGATTTGGTTATTGATACCAAGCAGGACCCTGGGGGCTCCTGGGCATAAAAGCCTTTCTGTGTCCCCTTGTCTGAGTCCCAAAGGGCAGGTTCAAACAGTTGCTAATCAGGGAAGGAAGGGGATGCAGAGACAAGGGAGGGGCAGTCAAGAAACAACAGTGCAGCCCTGAGGGCAGAGTCCTGGTTCTGCCTCAAGGGAACTTTTGCTCTTCTGCAGAATTAAAACCCCCAGCCAGTGGAAGACCTGATGAAGCACTCTTCATTCCAGAGATCACAGTTCGCCTATCCTCACCTGACACCAGATGATCTCTGGATGGAAGGAATGCAGGCACTGCACACCCTGACCCTTAATCAGCAACACACCCACCCCCCAGGCTATAAGACTCCTTACGGGCCACGCCCCCCACCTCCCGGGGGACACACAGGTTTTTGTTTGTTTTTGTTTTTGTTTTTTTTGGTGTCTTTTTTTTTAAACATCTTTATTGAAGTATAATTGCTTTACAATGGTGTGTTAGTTTCTGCTTTATATGTATATGTATAACAGTTATACATATACATATGTTCCCATATCTCTTCCCTCTTGCATCTCCCTCCCTCCCACCCTCCCCATCCCACCCCTCTAGGTGGTCACAAAGCACCAAGCTGATCTCCCTGTGCTATGCGGCTGCTTCCCACTAGCTATCTATTTTACATTTGGTAGTGTATATATGTTTTTTGTTTTAAATGAACTTTATTAGTTTCTTCTCAAAGGTCAATTCAAAAAACATAACAGCAAAAGAAGTATTATCAGTTTTTGAGGGCATTAGCCCACTGTGGCCCCCTTTGCCTGGCAAAGCAATAAAGCTATTTTTTTCTACTTCACCCAAAACTCTGTCTCTAAGATTTAATTTGCTGTTGGGGTACAGAGGCCGGATTCGGCTTCACTATTACATAAAGTTTGTAGCTGTGGATGTAATATAGCAATATTTAGTAAATCTTTGTTGAATGAATGAATAAAGGAATACAGAGCTAGAGAAGAAAAGTTTCTGGATAAGATCTAGAATTAGGGATTTGGGTAAATATATAAGTGAGAAAATAAGCACTCAGTAAAGAAAGAGCAAGACTGAGAAGACCCAGGATTGATGTTTTCAAAAACCAAGGGGCCCAGAGGTGAAAAACAAATGTATTTACAGTTGTGGACCTCTAGAACCAGGTCAATTAAATTGCTCAGTGGACAGAAAGTTATTTTCAGAACAAAAAGAAATAGGAAATAATGCTTTATATACCACTTTGTTGATTTATAGCATTTACTCCCCAAGAAGTGATATAAGTTGAAAAAATATAAATTGGTCTATATATTTTAACAGGGAAGAACAAAATCTGACTCCATGTTGGATCTGTTTCTTCTACTTTGACCTTTGCTTTTCCATTGCTTTTGTTCTGTCTATAAGCTATAGGCATACATAACGCCTGCCTCAGGGAACCCTGCCCCTCTGCCTGAATGTTAAACTAAAGTGCCTTTGTTCAGCTCACAGGGAAACACCCTGACCCTGCCCACCTGTGAATGTCGGCAGAAAAGAAGAAATTAACACATCCCCTCTCAGAGGCTGGCCAAAACCAGGAGATATTTTGCAAGACTTACGGCCTTCTTACTTTACATCCTCACCTCGTCCCACTCTCTGTTCTATAAAAGAAACTAGCATCCAGACCCCAATAAGATGGTACTCTAGGACACTAGTCCGTCATCTTCTCGGACGCCCTGCTTTCTGAATAAAGTCACTATTCCTTGCCTCAGCACCTCGTCTCCCGATTATTGGCTGGTCGTGAGGCGAACAGACTGAGCTTGGATTCAGTAACAATATGAGCCATGTTAAGAATGGACCCAAATCAATTTGGTCACTCACAATTATTAGGTTCTTTATAGAACTGGTAGCCTTAAAAAATGTAGAGATAGGGCTTCCCTGGTGGCGCAGTGGTTGAGAGTCTGCCTGCCAATGCAGGGGACACGGGTTCGAGCCCTGGTCTGGGAAGATCCCACATGCCGCGGAGCAACTGGGCCCGTGAGCCACGATTGCTGAGCCTGCGCGTCTGGAGCCTATGCTCCTCAACAAGAGAGGGCGTGATAGTGAGAGGCCCGCGCACCACGATGAAGAGTCGCCCCCGCTTGCCACAACTAGAGAAAGCCCTTGCACAGAAACGAAGACCCAACACAGCCATAAATTAATTAATTAATTAATTAATTTTCAAAAAATGCAGAGATAGTTTACAGTTAAAGATCTCCTCCTCTAGAACTTTGCTACTAGGTTTAAATTTTAAAAAGTCTTAAACTAGAACCTTCCACACATATACAATGTATTAGAAAGCAGGCACCAGACACTCTAGAACCCATCACTTTAATCGCAATTCTGTCCTTTTAGCATCACAATTTACATGAAAGTCTCACTGGACATAAACTGATGTTATAGTTCATGTATGGAGCAGGATATAGTTAACTCTTGGCTGGCGTTGTGCAAATGGAGTCCTCCAAATCAGCAACCTAATGGACCCAGCATTTGCTGTCATTTCAAAAGGTACAGATAGGGCTTCCACTTAGAATGGAGTGGTTTATGGCAGCTTAAAACTCCCATCTGAGTGTAACTTAACACAGCTAGATACAATTTAAAAAAAAAAATCTGTTTCAAGGCATCAGAGAGATGCAAAAACAATGAAGATGAGATGGGCTAAAATTCCAGGTGGGAACCTCCCTGAGGGGTGATCTAAAGAACTTCAGCAGCCTTTTCCCAGGGGGCATTTGCCAGGTCTGGGTGTGACCAAGAGGCTAAACAGCCTAATTTGCCTCCAGCAAAGGCCCCTGGTGGGAGGGAGAAAACAGCAAACTGTGGCAGTTGTGAAGCCCTGGGGTAACCAAAACTGGTGATCTGAATGGTCTCCACACACAGCTATTGTTCAACACAAGACATTTGCTTAATTCTTTGTTGTTCTTGTTGGCAGTGGCTTGCGTGATCCTAGTTCCCCACCAGGGATCGAACCCACACCCTCGGCAGTGAAAGTGCAGAGTCCTAACCACTGGACCGCCAGGGAATTCACTAACATTTGCTGAATTCTGAAGCTGTGCAGCATGAGGCTTAGAAAATAAATTGAAAAAATCTCTGAAAAGGAGAGTAGAATTTTCCTTAAGTTCATGCTTTTGAGAAGACTTTGACCTGCTAGGGGACGAACTCTGGTTAACAGGGCCCCGGAGGCAGTGGTGAGCTGACCTGTCTGGGAGCATTTGCCAATTCCAGGTGTGGCCAGAGCTGAGAATCCAGATTGGTCCAGCAGAGGACCACTGCGAGGGGATAGGAAACCAGAAATGTTGACTTTCATGTGAGACTGGAAGGACAAAACTGGAGAGTTGAGGGGCCTCAAATACACAGCTGGTTTCCCCTCAAGAAATGTGTAGAATTCTAAAGCTTCAAGGAGGAGGAGACTAAAAATCAAAAGCCTCTGAAGAGCAGAGTAGAATTTTCTGTATTTTGTTAGTACTGAGAAGTCAAGGATTTACAGGGGAATGGAGTCCTGGTCAACACGGCAGGCTCACTTGAAAGGAGGGTCCCATCCTGGTCAAAGAAGCAAACCCAAGAGAGACCCAGCCCAGTCACAGGTTTGGGGTATTTCCTTCAGCCCCAATCTATCCACCCAGCAGAAGAAAGGTTTGACTTTCTGGTGGAAGATAACATTATCTAGAGCTTCCATAAGTTTTTGTACACAGCTTACGTCATTCAATCAATCAAAATGCAAAGACCACCGAGGTCAGAAGATGCTCAGATTCTGTCATGCAAGGATGGTGTATGTTTCTAGACTATTTTAGCCAGTTGACATCTTGAACACCCTAATTTCACGAATGAATGCCTTTCTAGCATCCGTTATGCTAATAAGCAAAAGCTATTGTTGATCAAAGATAAAGAAAGCTGAAACTCTTGTAGCACCCCAGCTTCTGGGGTGTGGCCCTAATGGTTAAATGCTGGCTGACCACCCTGCAGTGTGCATTTCTGATTAGGATGTGGATAAATGCATATGTATCTACAATACATTGTCTATGATGAAGTGTTTTTAAAGTAAATTATAGACCACATAATAGACCAAAAGCTCCTTGAAATCAGGGACTTGTTAAATTCAGCTCTGCGTGCCCAGCTCATTTGGGGCTTAGCACATATCAGGGATCAATGATACTGGTTGAGTGGATTACTAAAGTAAATATTTTGGTAAAGTTGTAAATGATGGATGACTTTTGACAACATTCCAATGTTGAAGAGAGTCAGAACAAGGGGTTGTTAGCTACTTTGCACCTCTTCTCCCTAAGTCATGACTTTGAAGCCCCTATCATATTCTGTTGTCCCTCTTGCTTCTCATTTCCTGTCTTAGATGGTTGGGCTTTTATCCTGATCCTTTTCCATGCATTCCCAGGAAGACAGCTTAGCACAGTGGTTGGGAAACAGCCACTCAGGTGTCAGGCCGCCCTCATCAGGGGCCTCTGAGCTGCACTTTACCACCTGTCAGACCACTGGCAAGTTACTTAGCCTCTGGCTCCCAGTCCTCTACTATCAAATGGGTACAGCAGTAGTAGCTTTCGTACAAAGTTAATGTGAGGATTAAATAACACGTGTCAAATGCTTACGAGTGTGCCTTGCACTTGGTTACAGTGCAATAAAATATTAGCAATTACTGTTTTCCTATTCAAGCCTATGCAATACTCAGTTTGGCTTTTTCAATCAAATACCTCTGGCACTTACATGAAGACTGTACTCCTCTTAACAAAACAAGGACTCAAGAAACATGAGACTTAAACGTGATTTGGAATGTATACTTTCAAATTAATATTGCCTCGTTTAAGCAAGTCAACTTGAAAGAGTAACACGCTGGGCTGAAGATATTTAAAAGACAATTTCCCAGTTTGTTAACATTTTTCCAGTCTATATGGGCTTTCACCAGTTTGGGAGCCCTCCCAAAACCAGCTCATTGCTTTGAGGCCACATCCTTTTTTTCCCCTAAACCAAAATTGGTATTTCCAACAGAATTTTCTTACTTAAACACAAGATTTAGCTCAAAATGACATTTGCTTTTCTGGAAATAAAATCCATCTTTAAGAGATGAGGACTTTGGAGACTCATAGAGAACAATGGAAAGAGTGTGTTCTAGATTCTAAATGCCACTCCCAAAGAGAAGTTCTTTTAGGTCAGGACTCATTTATTTGGGGAAGGGTAACACATTAGACTGTCTGGCTTCCATTAAATTGAAACAATGGGAGATGTGGACATTTGTTATTGGATCTAACTATCTCTGCTGTCCAGCTACTGAAAACTATAATGGCTGATACATGCTCAAGGAACATGGCATAAGGGCGATAAGCAAATAGCCAATCCAGTAGGTGTATATGACAGCCTGGATTAAACATCAGTTGGTTTTCTGATTTCTGAAAGACAAAGCTGATCTTAGATCATTTTCAGTGTGTATAGTAAAAGTTACATATAGCCCGAATTGCCCTTGACAGTCCCTTAGGAAGATAACGAACTGGATACCTGTAAGCCCAAAACAGTCAGTTTTCCTCCACCGTCCAAAGCCATTCCTATTTCTTTGGTTTACTTCCAGATGAAGCAGTTGGCTTGTGTTTGGGGGTTGTAGGTTAGGAAATATCTTTATCTTTCAACACTAGTAGCACATACAGGGTAGAGAGATGCCCATGCTATGAGAGGCACATGTGGGAACTGGTGCCCAATGAGAGAAGATCATATTCATTCTTCCCATCTCTCCTGCTCTCCAAGCATATGCTAATTGAGAGAGGTGGTGAGACAGAATCCCCTGAACTATTTACACAATTTATCATATTTTCTTTTCTCTCATCTTTGGCCTGGGCAAACCTTGTGAACTGTATCAGTTGACTCTATTAACTTAGAAGCATGGAGATGTACTCTATACTACAGTCTTTGAAACAACTAATAGCTAAAATCTACTATGTGCCAGGAAGTATACTAAATATGCATTATTTCATATACTCTTGTGTAAAGTTTTATTTTTTAAATCATACAGTAAAATTGACTTTTTGGTATACAGTCCTATAAATTTTAATGCAGGCATAAACTTATGAAATGCCACCACAAGCATGATACAGAACAGCTCCATCACCCCATAAACCTCTCTACTATCTCCTTATAGTCACACTTTTCCCCTACCCCTAATCCCAAGCAGATCCATTGTAACCACAGGTCTGTTCTAGGTCACTAGAGTTTTGTCTTTTCAAGAATGTCAAATAGGGACTTCCCTGGTGGCGCAGTGGTTGAGAATCTGCCTGCCAATGCAGGGCACACGGGTTCGAGCCCTGGTCTGGGAAGATCCCACATGCCGCGGAGCAGCTAAGCCTGTGCGCCACAACTACTGAGCCTGCGCTCTAGAGCCCGCGAGCCACAACTACTGAGCCCGCATGCCACAACTACTGAAGCCTGCACACCTAGAGCTCAAGCTCTGCAACAAGAGAAGCCACTGCAATGAGAAGCCCACGCACCGCAATGAAGAGTAGCCCCCGCTCGCCGCAACTAGAGAAAGCTTGTGCGCAGCCATGAAGACCCAACATCGAAGACCCAATGCAGCCAAAAATAAATAAACAAATAAATAAATTTTTTTTAAAAAGTCAAATAAATGGAATCATACAATATATAACCTTTGAGACTGGTTTCTTTCACCCAACATAATTCCTTTGAGATTCCTCCAAATGGTTGCATGTATCAATAGTTCATTCCCCTCTATTGCTGAGTAGTATTCCATTGTATGTATATACCACAGCTTATTTATTCATTCACCCACTCTTTTGGGTTATTTCTAGTTTTTGGTGATTATAGATAAAACTTCTCTAAACATTTGCAAGCATTTTTTAATGTGAAAATAAGTATTAATTTCACTTGGGTAAATATATCCAAGGATGAGATTGTTGGGTCATATGGTAACTTTATATATAAGAAACTACCAAACTATTTCCCAGAATGTCTGCAACATTTTGCACTCCCACCAGCCACAGATGAGAGTCTTAGTTGCTTCACATCCTCATCAGCCCTTGGCATTGTCAGTATTTTTAATTTTAGTTATTTAATAGGTATGTAGCATGTAATCTTTTAATGATGCTATAAAGTAGGTACTATTACTACCTCAGTTTTATGGGTGAAAAAAACAAGGCTCAGAGAGACAAAGTAAATGACAGGAGGCCTCATATTTTATAAGGGTCAGAGACAAGATTTGAACCCAGTCTGTCTAATCCCAGAATTCTAGAAACTTTTCACACTATGGTACAGAGGCAATGTTTTCGACCAGACATGTGTCTCCACATGTGACTTTTATTCACAAATCATGGTGCTTTGTTACACCTTGTTGATGTTTTTCCAAATTGGGTATATTTCATATAATTGTGACTTTTGTGAAGAAGCTTGAAGATGTCTTCTATTCAAATAGTTTTTCCTTTGGGGAGGTAGTAAGAGAGGGCCCAGGAGACAGATTAAAGACAGTGATTTGAATTTTCTCTTGAGTGAAAAAAAATATTCTGGGCAAAAACAAAAAGAACAACAAACAAGCAAAATATGCTCCCTGTGACCTTTACTTCCTTTCTGCTCTTTCCTCCCACAGGGTAATCAATTTGTTTTTTTTTTTTCTGGACAAGAAAAATGCCAGCTTTTAGAGCCATTTTTATAGATTTGAAAATGGACATTTTTTTCGTGCCCTCTTTTCCTTCTCCCAATTTTTTCTTTTTTCTTATACTTCTTGAACTATGGTCTTAGGACAATTTCACAGCCTCCCAGCAGGTATGATGGAAAGCCTCAGTAGCGGTAAAGCCGCAGAGGAATGAAAGGCTGACCACTGGGTTCATTTACAAAGAAGAAAACTTAAAATAATACATGGAGTTTCTTACAATATGTGTAGATCATAAGCCTGAAGATATTAACCATTTGCCTATAATTTGGTTAGATTATTTCCACAGGTTTTTCTTTGTTTGATAGGCACTTGAATTAACCACAGGCAGCCAATAGTAAACTGGAAATGAAAGAATGCTCAAGACTCAGACACTGGGCAGGAACTGGTTACCTTTCCTAAATAGGTGAATTTTCATCTCTGAGAGCGAGAAATGATTGACTTTTCTAACATCCAGGCCATCATTGGCACAATCAGTTCTCAACTCTCTGCTTCTGAATGTGCAGGCTTTTCTCCCTCTTGTAGCTTCCTCTCCCCCCACCCACCCAACTCTCCCTCCCACTTGGGAAAGTCCTTCTGTTGTGTACAGGGTATATATTTAAAGCCATGTACCAGAACGTCAGTGCAGCTGGGGAATTCCTCCTGAAGGTGGCTTTATTTGTAAGAGAAGAGCATTTAATGCTGGCTTTTTCAGTATTTGATTACACACAACAGATAGAGGGGTGCCTCCTAGGGCAGGTCGGACAGAATCTTTGGATTCTGCTTCTCTGTCCTTTCTGTATGGGTCCCAGATATCTTATTCCCTCCCTCTTTTCCATCTCTCCCACCCTGCATCTTCTGTTTCTTTCAGGCACATTGGTCCAAAGCTCTCACCGTCTCTGGAGAAAAATAAAACTGGATCACTTTCTAACACCATATTTAGAGGTGAACTCCACATGTATTTAAATGTAAAAGATAAAATGATAAATGTAATAGAATAAGATGTAGAAGAATACCTTTGTTTCCTAGGGTGGGAAAATAATTTATTGAACAAAACATTAAAAGCATAAAGCCAAAATACTGGTGAATATGATTACTTCAAAAGTGAGAATTTCTGTTCAATGAAAGGCGAAGTTAATAGGCAGATGACAAAATTGGAGAATATACCAGTCACATCTAAAACTGACAAGGGATTTTTATTTACATGGTATAAGAAACTCTTACACACCATAAAGCAAAAGAAACCGCACTATAAGAATGAACAATGAATATGAACAGGCAATCTGTAGAAGAGTACACTAAAAGGACTCACAAACATTGAGGAGATGCCCAAAATCATCTGTAAACAGATAAATGCAAATTGACATAATAATAATATATCACTTGACTGGAAAAGATTAGATAGCAGGAAAATGCCAGCAGCTGACGGGGACGTGGAGCTGAGAAACCCTTAGGTGTTCTGCTGTTGCTGACGGGGGAACTGTTTTGGGGGTGTAATTTTGGCACTACATTTTATGACCCAGCAATCCTGTTCCAAGTGTGTATACCAAATAAATTCTCACACAGACCCGTAGGGAGCTATGTAGGAGGATGTGAACTATAATCTGTGGTGGCTAGGCGCTGGAGGCAACCTGGCTGGCCATCGTTGAGAAAGCAGGTGGGTACAGCAGTGTGATGGGTGAGACCACATGGCCTTTAGAGGCAAAGGACTAGATGTACATATAGCGACACAGAGGGACCATAAATCGCAGTGACGGAGAAAGAAGAAATGGAATGAGTTATAACGCAGCATCATTTATGTAAATCTAAAGCACATACACAAAATATCATTATATTCATTTTGTAGCTAAAGAAAATTACACGCTTTAAATGCATTCAACTAGACTGACTGGGGAGAGGGGTGTGGAAATGGAAAATGGACGTGAATGAGAATAAATCAGTACAACAACAGAGGAGCCTCCCATGGGTCCACAATGGCACCATGCCACGAACCAAAGGGTATCATTTATTTATTTATTAGGCGTGCGGGCTCAGTAGTTGTGGCACATGGGCTCAGTAGCTGTGGCTCGCGGGCTCTAGAGCGCAGGCTCAGTAGTTGTGGCTCACGGGCTTAGTTGCTCTGCTGCATGTGGGATCTTCCCGGACCAGGGCTCGAACCCATGTCCCCTGCATTGGCAGGCGGATTCTTTTTTTTTTTAAAGTTTTCTTTTTTATATTATTTTGTTTTTCTAGATTTTTCTTTTTTCTTTTTTTTTTTTTAATGACTACATTTATTTATTTATTTTTTGGCTGTGTTGGGTCTTCATTTCTGTGCGAGGGCTTTCTCCAGTTGCGGCGAGCGGGGGCCACTCTTCATTGCGGTGCGCGGGCCTCTCACTATCGCAGCCTCTCTTTGTTGCGGAGCACAGGCTCCAGACACGCAGGCTCAGCAGCTGTGGCTCACGGGCCCAGTTGCTCCGTGGCATGTGGGATCTTCCCAGACCAGGGCTCGAACCCGTCTCCCCTGCATTGGCAGGCGGATTCTTAACCACTGCGCCACCAGGGCAGTCCCCCAAAGAATATTATTAACGCAAGCGAGCCTCTGTTTCTGAAAGCCACAGTAAACAAAAACAAAACAAATTTGCTTGGCTGCTATTTCCACACTTTCTCCAGATCAGGGTCTTAAACCTGGGGCACCCTCTCTAGCCACAGTAACCACTCCTTCAGTCCTGAAAAACAGTGAACTTGTCCGAGACTGCTAGAAAATAGTTGACGGTGTCCTATTTTTCCCCTCAGTCCTGTTAGTGAATTGTCCATAATATTGTGATTCTCAGTAATATTTGCCTCTATGTGATGTAAATCTTTTACTGCCTACTTATATTTGGGTTTCATGATTCTAAGTCCCACATATGGAGGTGTCCATGACAAAATGCCCATATTAAATGATACGTTTTTGCTGCTCCTCTTTTTTTTCATAATAGTAAATCATTGAGAAACAACCTAAATGTCCATCCATAAGCAACTTTAAGTTAAGTGATTTTGGTGAATCCTTCCAATAGATGGACTATGCAACCACAAAGAGAAACAAAGAAGTTCTTAACGCACCAATATAGAATTATCTTGTAGACATATTTTTAATTGAAAAAAGTAATAATGTGGAAAATACTGTGAATAACATGCTACAATTTATGGCAAGAGGCAAAAGAATATGTAAGCATATTTGCTTGTATGTATCAAACATCTGTGAAAGAATGTATAAGAATTGGATAATAGTGGTTGTCATCTGGGAGGAGAACCAGTGACTGACTGGTGGACAGAGGTAGAAGGAGATTTTCTGCCTTTTTATATCATTTGAATTTTTGAATCACATGGGTTCATTAACTATTTTAAATTAATATTTGTAATCAATCAATAAAAATTATAAGTGCATAATGGCCAAGGATAATGTTTTCAGATTTTCACTTTATAGGTATGTAGGTAAATACTGAGTAAATATATTAAAATTATGATAAATATGCTCTTTATCAATAGTTACAAAATTGCTATGGGGTGAAAGATGTGGAGCTAAATTTAGAAAATAACCATGTATGTCAGAACTTATGCACCAATGAAGAATAACCCCTTTAGTTGTCACCTTCTGAAGTAATACACTCATTTAAATGTAGCTGCTATTGTTGAGTCTATTTTGAATTCCTCTAAGATAGGATTTTTAAATTTGGGGTCCATGGGGTCTACAGATAAAATTCAGGGGACCTATATACCTGCATGGGGGAAAATTATATCTTTATTTTTATTAACCTGTTTATGAAATTTAATATTTCTTTTCATTATGAAAGCGTTAGTAATTCCTATGACTTTGTTGCCAATAGAAATTAGATATTAGACCAATTTTTTAGATCTTGTTATTTAATGTGTCAGTAAAGTAGCAAATAATATGCTACAAGTTTTTATATTTTGATAACTGTATTCAGTATTATTGGTTCCTTTGTAATCCCATGAATTTTATTTTATGCTCTTAAAGACTTTGTTCTGTGATGGAGTGCAAAGGCTTCACCACAGTGCCAAAGGCTCCAATTGCACAGAAAGTTAGGTCCTTGCAAATAGGTCTAACCTTAGGGCAAGAAAACAGCCATAATAATTTATGACCATATGTTCTTCTTCAAAAAAAAAGTTCTTTAACATTTTGGCTAATTGCAAAAATCAAATGTACTCTCAAAGGATGGAGATATGCCACCACTGGAAATATTTTGAGAAAGTTTGTTGACAGAGATTGAGTTTTATATACAGAATTATCAGGCCTTCTATTATATCTCATCTTCTAACATGCAAATAATTCATTCATTTAGCAAATATTTTTTGAGGGTCCATTAGGTACCAGGCACTATTGTAAGCACTGAGCAATGTGTAATAAGCCGGACAGGACACCCATGAAGCTGACGTTACAATGGAAGGAATCACCCACAAAATTGTCAGGAAACATCAACAAATCAGACAACATCAGATATTTATGAGTGCTATGATGAAAATAAAGTGGGGCGATACTCTAAAGAGCAAAAAGAAATAACATGGTGACTAGGAGCTTGGTTCTGGCACCACACTCCCTTGGTTCAAACCCTGGCTTCATGTCTCACTGGCTCTGTGACCTTGATCTAGCTACACAACCTCTCTAATTCCCAATTTTTGTTATCTGTAAAATGGACATATTAACATTACCAATTTCAAAGTGTTTTTTTCTTTTTAAGAACCTGGCCATTCCTAACATCTCCCCAAGAACCAAGCACAGAATCTTGAAGGTTTTAATATTCTTAAATAAGTTTCTTCCTTGGCATTATATAAAAGAGTTATTTAGATTAGAACTTAAGAGTTATTCTGTAATTTTTATCCTAAATCACCCAACAACACTGACTGAAATGAAAATGAGAGAAGAATTAGTTTCAAAGTCACCGTTGTTTGCTACCATATCCTATGAGAACACGGACCTGGGCAGATGAGAAAAATGAATGAGGGTAATTATCCCAGAGCTGATGGAGAAGGATAGGTAGAATTTCTGGCCAGCAGAGATATTTCTAAGTAAAAAATTGTGTAGTTAGGAGATAATCTCAAGAAGAGGGGAGATGGGTCTCATGGCAGAGGGAGGTTCTTTATTCAGCATTTATTGAAAGAATACTACACGCAATGAAGATAAAGAGTGAATAAAACTGACAAGTTCCCTCTCTCACGGAGCCTCCATTCCAGTGGGGAAGAAAAACAATAAACAAGTACAAACACACAGAGCAATTGATGAGTAAATAAAGATCATTTCAGGCAGTACTGATTGCTCGGAAGAGAATACACAGGGTAATGAGATAGACAATGACGGTAAAGGAGTTTGGAGGAATTTAAGTAGAAGAGTGAACGATTGCATCCACATTTTTAAAGGTCGTTTTGGCTTCTGCCTGGGTAACATCTTGAGCAGGGATAAGAACGGAAGCAGGGACACTCTACTAGCAGGAGGCTACTTCTGTGGGCCTTGTGATGGTGGCTTGGACCAAAGTGGTGGGGATGCAGATGAGACAGGCAGGTGGAGAGATGAGTCAGCTGAAACAGGAAAAGCAGGCACAAAGGCAAACAGAACAAAAGGTAACAGAATGGGAGTTTACAGTGGAAAGAACACTTGGAGATCATTCTGGTCCAACCCCTTATTTTCTGCACATGAGGAAACCACATCCCAAGAGGGTGAAGCCGATTGCCCACCATCTCAGAACCGTGACCAGTCTCTGAGCCTCCTGACCTCACGTCCAGCACCCCTTCTGTATACCGTGCTGGCCAAACCAGACCTGGATGAGGAACACGCATGCAGGGAAGAATAAGGGCAAGAAAAGTGAGGGAGTGAGGAAGCGGGAGAAAAGAAAGGGAAAGGGGCAGCAAAGGGTCAAGATGGAAGGCGATCATGATGGAGCGGGTGAATCAAAGGATGGGAAGAGGCAGGGGAGGGGAGTGAAGTGGAGGAGGGGACCCTGTTGCTGGGATTATTTAGGGCTGATGGTTTCTGGTTGGGGTTTGGTTTAATAGACCATTGCCTGGCCCACCGCAGCTGTCAGGGCACCAGTGGCAGCAGTTGGAACAGCTGCCTGAGGCATCTGAGCCACAGGAACAATGGCAAGGGAAGTACAGATGGGTAGGAAGTCGCCCTGGGTCAGAGCCAGGCTCGCCTGGATCACCGTGTTCTTACCCACCTCGTGGGATGTTCAGAGTCTTCCCAAGGCAGCCCAGAGACCAGACCATTCTACACCATCACCATCACCACCAGTCAATGCTGTCACCATGCTACCATTCCTCTGGGGAAGACAATGTGCGTAGGCCTTACTTACATTTCTCTCTTTCATCCTCACAAAAACACTTGAGGGAGGGATTAGTTGCCTGGGTTTGCAGATAAAGAAACTAAGGCTTAAGTAACTTGTATGATGCCATCTCAGAGCCAGGCAGTGGCAGAAAGGCCCTGCTATCTTTTTTTTTTTTTTTAAGGAAACATGAAGTGTTGGACAGACTTTGCAGGAGGTGTTTGTGCTTTCTCTCTTTCCACAAATGGAGGACGCTTGGCCTGGGAAGACAGGGCTGATGGGGCCAGATGAAACTTCGTTCCTCCAACCGTCTGTCTGGTCCCGCAGCCACCCCCGCCCTGGAGGAATGTTGAGTTCCAGTGATACAGGCAGCTTACAAGATACAAACTGAACCTTCTTTTAGAGTTTTTATGCTGTTCCATTGTTTAAAATGTACAATTATTGACCTTCTCCTTTTCCTTCAAGGCCCTTTCAAATGTTACCCTTTCTATGAAGGTTTCATTTCTCTCCAGGCAAGATAAATCACTCCCTCCTTGGTGCCCTCACAGTCTTGCATTTTGGTTTGGGGCACTTGTTTGCCTCCTTCATCACAGCCTGGACTTCTTGAGGAAAGGATCTGTGTTTTAATCATTTCTGTATCCTTGGCACCTAGCACAGTGCCTGGCTTAGTGGAAGCAGTCAATACATTTTAACTAAACTGAAAAGCAAAACATGGAAATGGAATTTGTTGAGGCCACTATAAATCAGCTGTTTCCAACTACGCTTCCTTAACTCGGAAACTCATATGTGCTCATTCCCATAAGCACATCCATATTTTTTCTAATGGTGAAAGGTTAAAGAGCATATGGGATTCTTTTGGGAGAATAACTAATGAAAGTATTTTATAAGGATGTGAGTTATAAAACTGACCATTTGTTATTTCCAAATTGTCATTTTGTAAGAAAAAAAATAAGTATATGTATATATATATACACACATATATATGTATATATGTGTGTGTATATATATGTGTATATACATATATATACACATACATACATGTATTCTTTTTTATTTTAAACTTTTTAATTTCAGACTTTTGCTCGATAGGCAATAGAAATAAGATGACCAATTATAATATTGAAGAATATGTACAGATACAACTCATTTTAGAGGCAAATGTCATATGACATGTGATACTGACACATTTTTACATGTTACTATGAGTAACATTATTGCAAATTCACTTTACTTCTGATTTGGTCTGTGTAGCTCCTGTTTTATTGTTAACTGAAACTTCATAGACAGTATCATTCTCACTGACATGCACTGAAGACAAAAATAACTATATTTTCCTCATCTATCCTTGCCTTGTTATTTACTAAAAATATAGACATGGACCAAAAAGGAAATGGCGGTAAGCATACTGAAATCACAACTTAGACACATGACAATAATCCATAATCACCACAGCTGTCAAGGAATCCTCCATGGTGGGAGCTCACTCAGACTTACAGGACAGGCTGAGGGCTGAGTGTAATTCCCAGCCCAACCCCTCACATTCTATCCCCTTTTTCCCTGCTCAAGATATTGGAATACAAATATGCAAGGATGATCTCATTATAGGGGCAACTTTCAATCTTCCCTAATTACATTTAAACACTTAAAACGTTTAACAAACATTAGTGTAATTAACTATTATCATCACTATAACCCAAGTCATTTGGTCTCATCTACACGAGGCTACATATAGGGTCATATACATAAAACTTACAATGTCTTTCAGACTCTTACTTTCTCAAAATAGGATTTGCCCTCACTAAAAGAAATCCTCTCAACTGGTGCTTCATCTATTCCTACAAATCCCTCTGGCTAGTGCTATTACCATGTGGCATCTACCAGGTTTTCTTCTCCTAATCTAGCTCCCATTTTGTTGATGTCTGTTATCTGCTTTCAAACCTTCCTGAAGATCACTCATTTTGCAGCATAGATGGTGGCAAAAATGTGAATGTTGTTACTGTCTGCTCCTGATCCCAAAGCTGGCAATTTGCAGGATGCCAGCATGGGGCAGGTTCCATGAACAGAGGGTGACTCTGAACTATACTGTATTAGTTTTCTATGGCTGATATAACAAATTATCACAATCTTAAAGGTTTAAGCCAACACTATTTATCATCTTACAGTTCTGGAGGTTAAAAGTTCAACAGGGGCCTTACTGAGCCAAAACCAAGGTGTTGGCAGGACCACATTTTTTTTTTCCTGGACAGCCTAGAGAAGACTCCATTTCCTTGCCTTCTTCAGCTTCTAGATGTTTCGTGCATTTCTTGGCTCATAGCCCCATCCTCCATCTTTAAAGCCAACAACACTTCATCTCTCTAATCTTTCTTCTATGGTTATGTATCCCTCTAGCTCTCCTAGTTCACTTAAAGGACGCTTGATTACATCAGACCTGCCCAAATAGTCCAAAATAATCCCCCTCTGCTAAAGTCAGTGGATTAGCAATCTTAATTCCATCTGCAACCTTAATCCTCCTTTGCCATGTAACCTAACATAGTCACAGGTTCTGAGGATTATGACATGGACATATTTGAGGGAGTGGGGTTATTCTGCCTACCAAGTATACTTTGTCAATTGAACCCCAAAGCGGGATTTTTCATATCCAAAGTCTCTCATGTCATTAATCAACAAATTTCTAGTATAATAAGGTCACAGGAAAAAAAGTTAATACATAAAAATCAATCATATTTCTATATACTAGTAACACACAATTGGAAAATGAACTTAACATAATATTATTTGCAATAGCATCTAGGAACATCAAATACCCAGAAATATATTAATAAGTGACATACAAAAATTCTACACTGAAAACTATGAAACAGTGCTAAGAGAAATTCAGGAAGACCTTTGAAGAAATGGAGAAGTATATTATGCTTATGGATTAGAAGACTCAGTATTTTTAAGATAGCAATATCCTCAAACTGATCTATAGATTCAATGTGATTCCAATAAAAATACTAGCGAGACTTTTATTAGAAATTGGCAAGCTAATTCTAAAATGTGCAAAGCACTCAAAATAGAACACATTAGTCATTTATGGTCAATATTAATGCAGTTCAGTTGAAAAAAATATTGAGCTTCTTCTATGTTCTAATAGGTATAGTAGAAGAGAGGGCAGCAGCATAATGAAATGACAAGATAGATCTGGGTTCAAATCCCAACTCTGTTACCTACAACTTTCCCATGCTCAGCAGAGCTTCTGGGGAGGGGAAAGTGATGACAGATGTATATAATTTAAAAGGGCACTCAAGGAGGCTTGGATATAACTCACCCTTGCCCCCATCCCCCATCAACCACCAGGATCGAGAAGCACTGTTCTAAATAAATCATTCAAATGATACTATGCTATTAGATTTGGAAGGGACCTTAGAGAATATTATATTTACCCAAGCTCCCCACGTTCAAAAGGGAAAACAAAGACACAAATGGGGTAAAGTGTCTTGCTCAAAATCGCACAAATGTCAAGATAACTGTTATTTATCAAAGTTAGACCAGAGCCCAGCCCAAGCCACCCAAATCTGAATACACATCCCATATCTGCCACCAACTAGCCATGTAACTCAAGAATGAACATCTGAAATTCAGATCCCTTACCTGAAAACATGGGAGAAAATAACATCCATTTTTTTAGAGATACTTTGAAGAGTAATAAGATAATTTTTAAGGTATCTAGCAAATTGCCTGACACATAGAGGGATCTCAATAATTTTTTTTCTTTCTTCTTTCCTTTTCTGTCCTCTATACCTAGCTGATCTCTCCTTAAATATACACTCTAACATGGACATTAGTTAGAACTTTTGTTTCAAGTAACAGAATTCTATTCAGGTTAACGTAAGTAAAAGTGTGGTATCTGTTATAAGGATAGAGAGGATTATCATGAAGACCCCAAAGTCGAGAACTCAGCCAGGCTTCAGGAAATCACCAGAACCAAAAACGATAAAGACCTTTCTTCTATCTCTTTTCTCTGCTCGCCTTTCTTCATCTGCTTCTCTGTCTGTCTGTCTGTCTCTCTTCTCTATATACATGGTAATAGAAGATGGGAATTTCACAATTCATAACAGATTTCTCCCATTTACCAGCCCAGACTCAATCATATTTTTTAGTCTAAATGCCAAACTTCCTTGGAAAGAGAATCTGGTTGGCCAGTGGTAGAGAGGGCCAGGAGAGACACACAATATAAATTAGTTTCCAGGCACTCACCACTCAAGCTTAAAAGAACAGTTGTGCGGGTCCTTGTAAGTTGGGCAGAGACAACCTAAAAATCTACCACAATGGGCTGGCAACTTGTTGGTAGATAATCTGAGAGGAGTCCCCATCATGTTTGAAATTTTCCAGCTTAACATATAGTTTAGAGAGGTATTGCCACAATGGCAATACCCTATGTATCAGTGTGAGTACATTAAGAATTTAGGTTTTATCTATTTCCAAAGCTCCCTGTTGATTTTTTAAATACCCAGAGTCATGACCACAGAACAAATTTTCTCAAATCTCTTTCCTTAACTTAGTCATGAGGAGGGTGGGATTGGATATTCTTGCTCTTAAAACCTGGGCTTATGGAAAAACTGTTCTTAAAAGAATCATCTCATTTTAGATAGGCTTGGCTCTAAAATAAAAGGCCCCTTTCATGCAGTTGCTATGGAAAGCTGCCATGAAATATACTATATCAGGAAAAATACTGGCTTAATGTTTTTCTGCTATTCAATAGTTATTCCCAGTGTCCAGTTATTAGAAACTCTCCAGCTCAGCAGTCTGGTTTTCTGCTTGTATACATAGCTGCCTTTCTAACGAATGAATTACAGGTGAACTAATTATAGAAAAAAATTTTTTGGTAGGACTTAGCATGGTCTGTTATTGGCAAAACCAATTGCCTCTTCAAGTTTTAGATTTCATAATTTTCTCCTTAATTAAAACCACTGATTTTAGTGGAAAATTAAATGAACAACATGCTTTTCTAATGGATGTAAGTTTATGCTATGCAAATACAGAAGAGTCATGCATTGCTCCAAGTATGGCCCCAGTTTATCACCGTATAAAACAAAAACAAAAACCAAAAAAACCTTAACACAAGTCTCCTTTACCCCAGATGATGTCAGCTCTGCTTTGGGGTTTTGCTAATAATAAGCAGAAAATACTGCTCAGAAGTTTGAAGCTCAATTCTCAAGTGGCCCATTCTTTCCATAGTCTCTCTTCATGTTTAGATACATCTGAACTGATTAAATTGAAAATTATGTGTATCTATGGCACAGGTCTTCCCCCACTTATGAATGTTGACACTGGTACGTCTAGCTGGAAGCC
Source organism: Balaenoptera musculus (assembly GCF_009873245.2). NCBI lineage: Eukaryota > Metazoa > Chordata > Mammalia > Artiodactyla > Balaenopteridae > Balaenoptera > Balaenoptera musculus. Next base: position 119,403,537 of record NC_045787.1, read on the forward strand.
TAGAGTTTTCATGTGGATGCACGAGGGTGATGAGCTGATTGTGAAGAGGAGTTAAATCAAGGAAGCAGGAGACATGCCCGTCGCCTTTGCTCTGTAGAAAAGTCCACGTATGAGCTTGTGTGTCTCTCATTTTTACAAGCCGGATCAACCCACTGTGCTCTACGGACTAGCAGCTTCCTTTCCTTTCTGTTAACTCCTCCTCTGAGAGCATCTAGATTCCTATCAAAAAGGGCAGTGACTTCAAGCAAATCCACACTAAGCCGGAGTTACTAGTGGTTGGTAAGCACAGAGCCCTTCTTGCTAACATACTACTGGGAAACAAGCAGTTAAAGCGTTTGTGTAGAGTGATGCGACAGTCAGTACACATCACCTTTTTTTCTCTCCTGTGCCAACCTTTATTTTTAGGAATACAACCTTTAGAAATGTGTCCTAAGGAATGTTTGCTTGAGTATATCAGAGTTTTTATTGTGACACTGTTTTTAAAAGGAAGAAAACTGAAGAACAAAGTTAAGTGCCCATAATTGGGACAATAGTTAAATAAATTATTTAATTTATTTAAATAAATTAAATGTGGTACGTCCACATGATGGAATACTAAGTGGCCAGCAAAAGGAATACCATACAGCCATATATTAGGAATAGGAAAATGTCCATAATACTAGGTTAAATGAAAAAAGCAAAAGAGCACATATATTATGATTTAATTTTTATAAAACAGTATATTTCTATGACCTTGTGTGTGTATGTAATGCACACACACACACACACACACTCACACACACACACATACACACAAAGATGCAAAGGATACACAACAAACTGTTCACAGCAAGAAATGGGCCTGTAATGGATGGTAAAAGAACTTACACTTTTTACTCTATACATTGATATCATTGAATTTCCTACTATTAGAAGACATTACTTTATAATTAAAAAATAAATATGATAGGGTACAGAATTTCAGTTTAGGATGATCAAAGAGTTCTGGAGATGATTGGTGTTGGTGGTTGCATGACAATGCGAATGTGCGAATGCCACTGAACTGGACACTTAAAAATGGTTGAAATGGTAAATTTTATGTTATGTATATTTTACCAGAATAAAAAAATATGGTGTCCTTCACAGGGGCACCTCCATTACATAAGAAATAGGCAGTGGGTGGCCTTAAAGATGAGCCACCTGTTCTCAGGTAAGCTCAGGTAAGTGAGCCTGGACCTACTTGTAATGTGATGCCAGTGAATTGGATAGGGTCCCTGGAGTTACAGATTGCTTATCCTTGAGCAATTAGGATAAGATAAAAGTCACCTTCAGCTGTTAGCATCACAGGGGGGTTCCCTTTGGTAAAGTAGATATTTAGGGGCAGGTTCTTCATGATATCTCTTATGTATATCACCATAACCACAATCCCCTTCCCCACTTCAGTAATGACTGTTTTCTCTCTTAAACCTGAGCCTGCCAATAATAATGTAATATGTTACACCTTCGTACACAGCTGCCTAAACTCATTTTATCTTATTAGACCTGTGCTGGAATTCTTTAGAAGTCCATATTACACTTCCTGACCATTTAATTGTATGGAATTAAACCTTTCAAGCTTACACATGTCATATTTGACACAAGAAACAGTTATCAGTATCTATAAGATAGACAGAAATGAGTGTCTTTAAATTTAAGTGAACCAGTCAATAAATATTTATTAATTACCTACTGTATGAGTTAGGTAGGACATACAAGGAAGCATAATACAAATGTCTAAGCTTAAAGGGCTTACACCTTATAAAGGAAATATCTAATATACAAGCATTGGATTGAACTGAATTGAATCGAACTGAATTGGATTGGATTAGACTGAATTGTGTTCTTTTTGATTTGATACGACAAACATTTAATATCCATAAACATATTGCACTGAGCAAGGTAGCACGGGTTTGAAGAGGAAGATAAAAACACTAATAAAACATGCACAGATTCACAACTCAGGAGAGAGCAGGAATGAAGTAAGTGAAATGCAAGTCATATTACACTAGTGATATAATAGAGATAGAAACCCAAATTGTGAAGAGGATCATCATTCTCTATGCGGTGATCAGAGTAGATCACTGGAATAGACCCGAGGTGCAGGGTGGGTGGTATTCAGGCTGAGAGAACAGCTTGAGTAAAGGCCTGGAGGGGGGAATGTGCCAGAATGTTCAGAAAACAGAGTGGCTCATTTCTTCTAGAGCATAGTGTACAGGATGGGGGACAAGACTCTCTGCATGACATAAATTAGGGGAGGGAGATTGGGACCAGAGCCTCGAGGCACTTGTGAAGAATCACACAGTCCAAGGGCCGCAGAGGTTGAAGGGAACTTAGTGTTCATCTAGAAGAGCTTTTATCCACAGGAAGCTGTCACCTCTCACCCAGATTACTGCACCAGCTTTCAACAGTTCTTTCCATTCCCACTCTGGCACTCTCTAATCCGCTCCCCACACAGCAGTCAGTTTGGCCTTTTGGAGACTGCGAATCAAATCATGTTACACTTCTTCCCAGTATCTTTCCTTTGTCTCGCTCTCTCTCTAAGTTCAAAATGTTAACATGACCTCGAGGTCCTGCAGGGTAGAAGCCCAGCTGCCTTCATCTTATAGCAAGACATCCCGTCTCTCCCATAATGCTTCAGTCCACCTGAGCTGCTCCTTCCTGATCCTAGACTGCTTTGCGGTGTCTCTGTGCCAACTGCAATGCTGGAAAAATACAAGTGGTCAATACACAGCTGTGGAATAAAGTAGAGCATGCAGGCAGGTATGAATGAATGAATGATGTTGACAAAATTCATCTCAAGTACCATTCACCCTTATCATGGAATGCCTACAGGGGCAAGAGACTCTCTGTTCTCCCTAGAGAGCAAAAGACAAATGGGCACAGATAGAGAAAGATTCTGAGGTAGGACAGGAGGATTTTAGAGCGGAAACAAGGCCATCGCTAAACTGACCTTCCATGGAGTCCAGATTGGGCAAGAGACGTCAGAAAGGGGATACAGCCTGAGAGCATAGCAAAGACTGACTAGGATCCAAGGGAGTGTGAGAGACACGTGCTCATGAGACTACCATCATAGAAGGATTTGCAAACAGGATCGCAGCAGAGAAGACCTGCTCCAGTGGCTGGAGTGCAGAAGAAGGTCATAAGAATCAAGGTCAAGACATTGTTGGACAGAGCACTGAGGTCACCAGGGATAACAGCTCACCACTGGACCCTATTTATGGTACATATAACTGCAATTCCACATTTTTTTGTTGGTTTATTTGCTATCGTCTTTTTTTTTTTTTTTTAACACCCCAGCTAGATTACAATCCCCTCAAAGGCAAGGACCAGGTATGTTTCAGTGTGATACCTAGTGTCTATCATAATCAGAGATACTTACTATTTGGAGACTAAATGAATGATTGGGTTAGGGTTATTGAGTGTACCTCACTCTCTCATTCATCCTTTTATATTTGAAGGTGACTCTGCTTATAGAAGTCATGTGGTATGAGAGAAAAACATTTGAGAGTTGTGTAGACATAGTTTTACCAAGCTATCAAACTCTGGATTATGTATGTATTTGTATTATTCCTTAGTTGCTTAATTCATTCTTTCCACTCTGAAAGTGTATGCTCTTTGAGGCCAAGAGCCAAATCCTATCTAACACTTCATTTCTATCCCTAGAGCACCCAGCCCAGTGCTAGGACGTAGTACGTAGATGCATAGCAGCCTTGAGGGGAGGTTTTACAGTTAAACAGACTTTTGTAGTTACACAAAACTGCTTTTTTCACTGATTTTCATGTCTTCATATCAGTTTCTGTATCAGCAAAACAGGGGCAAAAACCAGGATATGAATCCCAGGGTTTATACAAAACTTAAATGAGATAGTGTATATAACCATTTATTAGTGCTGGCTATATAGCATTCCATGCATGGTAGCTAAAGATAATAATAATTTTTTATCTGTTGTTTAGACTGTGTGAGATGCAGTTGCAGTTAGGGTTTGTCATTTTTTCCAGCAATGATACTCTCATGCTCTTCTTGGTACCTTGGTTGAAAGGAACATTTCCTTTCCTGTTTTGCTTTAGCAGCAGTGATTCCACCCCAGCACCACTCCTTCCCAGGATGAGTTTGGTCTGCATGCTCTGGCAGAGGGGAGGGGGGGGTGCTGATGACCTCAGGGGCTGTTCTGGGTGTGCACAGCTCCATGCTGCCCTCTGGTGGTGGTATTTCGGGCTGCCCCTTCTCTGCCTTGGACTTTTCTCAGGGCTGTGCTGACAGAAAGGTCCAAAGATAAACTATAGAAAGAGCACCAATAAGGAGACTCCCTGAAGATTACAGGGTGGTGATGAGGGGTGCACTGCACCAACTGTTCTATTTGCCTCAGTTCCTCTTAACGCCATAGTCCCATCTCTACTCAGGTTACTATTAGGATGTGCAGTCTACACCAATGAAAAAGCCAGTATCTTCAAGAGTTATAAGGTCTTGGAGCTCAGTGGAAGTGGTTCAGAGGCTCTGAGACGGGCAGTATCGAGCCTAAGATCACACACACAGCTAAACAAAGACTCTGGCCTCAAGTCCTGAATGATAGCCCACCTGCAGACCACTCTCCTTCTGTAAGGAAAAGTCAAGGTGCTCAGCATAAAATAGAATTTCCTTCAGCATTGTCTCAGCTGAAATTCATCTCAATGGCCATAGTAGACCCAGGAGCCATCTTTATTTCTTCCCTTTCCCTCATGCTTCACATCCAATAAATAGGCAGACTCTGTGTTTCACAGGTCATGTATCTGCTCACTGCTCCACCCCATCTGCTACTAAGTAACACCATTCACTGTTTCTTTTGCTTGGGTGACTACAGTGGTCTCCTCATGACTCCCTCTGCTTTCTCTCTCCTCCTATCTCTTTCACAACTCTCCCTCCTCCCAGCAGCTGGAATGAGCTGCTATCAGATCACAGATCGGTCCTGAAAGTAGCATGGACATATATACACTATCAAATGTAAAACCGATAGCTAGTGGGAAGCAGCCGCATAGCACAGGGAGATCAGCTCGGTGCTTTGTGACCACCTAGAGGGGTGGGATAGGGAGGGAGGGAGGGAGATGCAAGAGGGAGGAGATATGGGGATATATGTATATGTATAGCTGATTCACTTTTTATACAGCAGAAACTAACACACCATTGTAAAGCAATTATACTCCAGTAAAGATGTTAAACAAAACGAAACGAAAACCCCGTCTCATTGTATTTGAAAACACCAACCCTCCACCACGTTCTACACGTCCCTATGTGACTCCAATCTCATCACATACCTGTTCCTTCTCAGTTGTCCACATTCCAACCAACATGACCCCTCTTCTCTGCCATCAACAAGGCTAGCCTTTGCCTTTGTACTTGCTGTTCTCTCTTTGTGGAATATTCTTTCTCTTCTTATGACTGATTCTGCCTCTTCCTTCATCTCTTAGAGAGGCCTGCAGTAACCAGGCTACCTGAAGTAGCCTCTCTCCTCACCACACTCTCATTATGCTTGATCATGTTTCCCTATTAATTTCCTTCATAGCAGTAATCACTGCTTGTAATTATGTTCTTTCTTTGCTTAATGACTATCCTCGAGAAGAGGTCTCCCCTTCCCGCTGCTGTATGCTCAATGTCTGGCACATCATAGATGCTCCAAAAGGTGCTTGTTGTGAGGAGAAACAGCTCTGTAGATCTTGTGGAATTGGCTAACTTTCCACCACTTGCAGCTGCTTCCCCCGCCACGTCCAACAACATGGCACCATCTTAATCAGACTGTGCTCTTACGTTGGTTGACTGAGTGAATGAACACGTAGAAGGGATCTCATTTCCTCCATAGCATGCCTTGCGTGCGTGTTTATACATGCACAGACCAAATTTTATATATTTACACAAATCACATTTCTGCCTCCCTGTAATTTACGATAGTTAGTGAATTTGTATTCCTTCTCTTATTCTTCATTGTAAGTCATAGTAACAAGATTTTACACTAAATGCCATCCCAGTACATTAATACAAACTTGATATTATGTTTATCTGGTGATTGTTTCTCCCTGAAACTAGGCATTCAGGAATTATATCCAAGAAAAATAACTGAATGGGGAAAGAGACTGTAGTTGCCATTAAAATTAAAACCAGAAATCACTTTGTGTGTGTTATCCTTCTCTGGTTCCACCTACAGTGATGACTGGAAACAGGACCTTAAGGGTGAGTAATACGAATAAAAGTCATAAGAGTCAGAAATAATGAGCCAGTATCTTTAGACACTACAGCATGTGCCACCAAAGAAAGAAGACTGGGTAGGAAAGTAGGTCCATGTTAAAAAACATAAACATCCCAGTAAAGAAATGTGCAGAAGCACATTGATATGTACACACAGCGTCATGTCTCCTTTTGAGTCAGCAACGATAATATGGTTACACAAGAGTGATATTTCAGTCAGATCTGGTCCTCAATGTAAAAGGTGCTGAATCACCTGCCCGGGGGAAGCTGCAGACATTTAGCACTTTCACAGACAGCAGCGAGATAATAGAATTAGTCTGGCTCACTAAGCACACATCACTTGGCTGTGCCAGCCTCTCTTCAGAGCAAACTGCTTTCTCAAATGCAGACCGCAATTTACTCTCCCTGCACCATTTCCCTTGTATCTGTACATCCTTCTCTATGGTATATGCAAAGTGAAAAGAAGGTAAGTTGAGAGGGGGAGGAATGGAATTAATGACAGTCTCCTAGACTTGTTTGTCTAATCTACCTCGTTAGCCCACTAATAACACTAGGGTTTTACTTCCTGGATCTTATCTTCGATTTAGAGTAAAAAGCATTTATTTTGGCTTAGGTGATGGTCAAATACTCTTTTGTTTTTTGCCTCCAAATAATTTTTACCTTTTCATTTAAATGTCTGCTATTCAATATGTGAGGAATACATGCTTTCTTTTTTTAAGTTTTTAAAATTATAGTTGATTTACAATATCATGTTAATTTCAGGTATACAGCACAGTGATTCAGTTATATATATATATATAAAACTGAATATATATATATATATATATATATATATTCTTTTTCAGGTTCTTTTCCCTTAGAGATTATTACAGAATATTGACTATAGTTCCCTGTGCTATACAGTAGATCCTTGTTGGTTATCTATTTTATATATAGTAGTGTGTATATGTTAATCCCAACCTCCTAAAGAGAAATACATGCTTTCTAATTCAAGATTTGAATGTTTTAGGAAAACTTGTTTCAAAGATACATTTGGGAAGGGACACCAGCGACAATGAAAAGTCAAGGTTAGTAATCCCATGATCTAACATGTTAAGTCTAATTCAGAATTTGAAAGAAGGTTTTTATCAAAAGACACATCAAGTAGGCCACAGGCATTTATCTGGTTGACCCAGCTCTCCTCTTCAAGAGTGATTGGTCATAGAAAGTTTATTTGCTGTGGTCTGTGTTTGCTGAAGGGAAGAATCCAAGATGTAAGGGGAGGTTCAGTCTCAGATGACAAAACTCTAGAATGACTTCGGTTGATGGGTAAAGCTCATGAACTCTGGCCTCAGCAGATCTCAGAGAACAGGCCAATGGGTTGATAGACTCAAAAAACACCCATGTATCAACAAGGTTTCATTCTAAGCTAGAGTTCACCCAATAGCTTTGTGAATGCCTTAATCCCACAGTTCAACAATCTGATTCAGAAGAGGTTTCAGCAAGGTCAGGAATGATCTGTATAAAAGGCTAAGTCGTGGAAAAGCAGTGTGTGCAGGGAGTCAGATTTCTTAAGGTCTAAACACTCCTCTGCCTCATGTTACCTTGTAACTTTGGGGAAATTCTTGGATCTGGCTAAGCCTCTGGGGTTTTTTTTGATTATAAAATGTGGATAAATGATTCTTGCCTGACTTGTTTCTCCACTTGGTAATTGTGAAGTTCAAGTAAAAAAGAAAGTTGTTTTAAAACTATAAAGGACTGAAAAATGTAGGATCCGATGAGTGTGATGATGATGTTGATGATGGCCTGGCGGCTGGTTGGGCATCTAGAGGTACGGATACTCACGTCTTTGCCCAAAACCACATAAAGGAATGGATTGAAGGAGCCAGATACCTCATAACAGTGGAGAACAGGCAAGGGGCTTTGGCTACAGGTGTAATGCTTAGTAAGTACCCAAGCCCAAGTCCAAAGTAACAGGGTCATCTAAGTTTCAACACAGCCATGATGAAACGTTCAGAATGTGATACCAAGCAAATGACTTAGCCCTTCTGGGTATCTTGGGTTTAAAGTCTACTTCTGGCTAGTTGTGTGGCCTTGGACAGGTAGCTTCACGTTTAATTTTTGATTTAAAATTATTTAAAATTAATATACAGTGAAACTGACATTTTGGGGGGTACAGTTCTACAACTTTTGACACGTGTATAGATTTATGAAGCCACCTGTGCAATTAAGATGTAGAACAATTCTATCACCCCATAAAACTTCTACAAGTTTTCCCTTTGTAATCATATCCTTCCACCATCCATAATCCACGGTGACCACTGAGCTGTTCTCCATTACTAGAAGTTTGTCTTTTCAAAAGTCATATAAATGAATCAGACATTAAGTAGCATTTTGAAACTAGTCTATTTCAGTCAGCATAATGCCTTTGAGAGTCTCCAAGTTGTTGCCTATGTTAATAGCTTGCTTCTTTTAAATACAATTCCTTCCAAATATTCCCATTGTATGGTCATAACACAATTTCTTTAGCCATCTATCTGTTGAAGGGCATTTGGGTTGTTTCAAGTTTGGGTGATTATGAATAAAGCTGCTGTAAAAACACTGTGTACAGGTTTTTGGGTGGACATATGTTTTCATTTCTCTAGAGCAGGGGATGGTCTCCTTTTTCTGTATAAGGCCAGACAGTAAATATTTTAACTTTGTGGGCCATGTAGTCTATGTTGCAACTAGCGTAAAAGCAGCCATAGACAATACATAAAGGAATAAGGATGGCTGCATTCCAGTAAAACCTTATTTACAGAAATAAGCAGAGTACTGGACTTCATGCTCATCACAATATGCCAATCCATGCTCTTTTATAAATAGCCAGGAGTGGGATTCCTGGGTCATATTATAGGTATACTTTTAACTTTGTGATAAGATGCCACACTGTTGTTTCAGAGTGGTTGTACTATTTTGCATTACCATCAGCATGTATAAGAGTTCTAGTTGTTCCACAACCTTGTCAACACTTGGGATTGTCAGTGTCTTTAACTTTAGCCATTCTGATGGGTACTCACTCAGTGGTATTTCATAGCGGCACTAATTTGCATTTCCCTAATGGCTAATGATGTTCAGCATCTTTTCTTATTCTTATTGTCCATCCCTATATTATCTTTGCTGAAGTGTCTGATCAAGTCTTTTGTTCAGTCTTTAATTGGGTAGATTGTTTTCTTCCTGTTGAATTTTGAAATTTCTTTACATATTCTGGACATAAGTCCTTTCTGAATATATTATTTGGAAATATTTTTCCCAGTCTGCATCTTGTCTTTTCATTCTCTTGACAGTTGCATTCTTTTGCAACTAAAAATTTCTAATTTTGACGAACTGCAAATGTTTTCTTTTATAGGTACTGTTTTTGGTGTTATTTCTAATATCTCTTGGCCTAACGCCAGTTCATGAGGATTTTCTCACAAGTTCTCTTCTAAAAGTGTTGTGTGTCTACATTTCACATGTAGATCTATGTAAGTGGAGCTATGATTCAGTTTAAGTTTTCATATACAGTGTAAGGTTTATTCTTTTATATATGTAAATGCAAATTGTTTAAGCACCATTTGTTGAAAAGACTATTCTCTTCCCATTTAAGTGCTTTTGCACTTTTGGCAAAAATTAACTGGCCATTTGAATGTTGTATCCTGGATTAGATCCTGGAACACCAAAAGGATCTTAATAGAAAAATGTTTGTGAAATCAAATAAAGTCTAGAGTTTAGTTAATGGTATTGTACCAATGTCAATTTCTTAGTTTTGTAAAATGTACCATGGAAATGTAAGATGTTAACATTAAGGGAAACTGGAAGAGGGGTATATGGGAATTCTGTATTACCTTTGCAACTTTTCTATAAATCTAAAATTATTCCAAAATAAAAAGTTTACTTAAAAAAATCAGTTGGCTGTGTTTGTGTGGGCCTATTTCTGGACTCTCCTTTCTGTTCCATTGATCTTTGTGCCTGTCCCTTTACTAATACTACACTATCTTGATTACGGTGGTGGTTTCACTGTTACTGAACAATTTACAAACGTTATTTTGTTTGTGAGTCTCCCCTACAGACTAGAAGCTCTGCAAGGACAGGCATATACGCAGAAGTTGAGTCCTGGTTTACTACTGAATCCCTAGTACCAGGACTAGTATATGGCAAGCAGTGAATCAATTTTTTTGTCAAATGAACTGTAAAATGAATCTTAGTAACTAAGATTTTCCCCTGTCATCAGTTCTTTCTGTCCTATGGGGCTTATAATCTTACTACCAAGGAGTTCCAGGTTAAATAAGGCCAGGAGCTTAACAGGCTCATCAGGGAGATGATACAGGTAAAGCTCTTAGCACAGAACACAAAACATGGTCCATGTTCAGCAAATGGCTGGCTTAACTCCTATTTTTAATCATTAAAAAATAGATTTGAATAGTTTACTTGAACTTCAAATTATTTTATTCATTCATTCATAAAATACTCATCCATTTGACAGGATTTGTAGCCTTTGTACTGCAGCCATGCATTTTGCTAGGAGCTGGAGACACAGCAGAGAGCAGTGAAGACATGACCCTGCCTGCAAGAGTAAATTATCTGAATAAGCATTCAAACCATTTACTCCATGTGTCCAAACCTAATGCACTGTGAAGACCTTACTCCACATGGGTTATGCATTTGCTTTAGAAGTAAAACTCACCTTTATCCATTTTTTAAAAGAAACCCTGTCTGGATTCTGACAAGGTAGATCTGTGCTCATTTTGAATTAGCTTGTGATTTCCAGGTATGTGGGAAATACGAAAGAGGAAAGGGCTAATTCTGGAAGACCTGTTGAGGGGACCAAGGAGAAACAGTAGCCTTCAGAGCTTTTTCAGCTCCAGTATGTGACTGCTGTTTTATTTTTTCCCACTTCAATATAATATGCAGAGTGATTCAGTAATTCTCCCTCTCTCTCTCACACACACGCATCCCTACCAACCATACTTCCTTAACGTAATTAATGATTATGATTTTTATCATTGTCTTTAACTCTCAACCAAAACTGGAAGAAAAAAAAGAATATTCGGTGATTCTCTTACCATCTGGGGAAAATTATTTTCCAGTCCAACTTCAGGTAGCTTAAGGAGGTCCCCTTATTTAAAAATCCTTTCTCATTCTGCATCAAACAAACTTTTCCCTACCTGCGTCCTTGCTTGCACACATACATTCCTCAGCTTCTGTAACTGTCATTTAATAACCCACAGAGGCTCTTCAGGCCCCTCCTTCTGATTGAATTAGGCAACAAGTAAGCACATCTGATTTCTGTCTTGTGTTGTCCCCATTGGCTAGGAAGCAATGGAGTTATGTACTAGAGGAAGCTAATTAGACATTTTCCTCTTTTAAATACGCTTTGCATCTTGAATACTTTGATCTCAGTTAAACTGCATCCTTAGCTAATTAACAGCAAAACAATTAGGAAACTATTGGCTGTTGAAAATAAACAGTTTCCCAGCAAAGCCAACTCATTACACATGGGCAACTAGGGTCTGAGAAACCAATTTCCTGCAAAAACTAAGACAAACAGTTTTTTTCTGAATAGCTGCCTCTAAGATGTAACTAATTCTGTTTACAGTGATAAAATCTTCCCAGTGGACTATCCCTCTGATCCTCTAACCTTACAATAAACATAGCAAGCTGACTGATCTACATCATTCCTGTGAACCAAATCAAAACATTTGGCTTCTCTCATCATCTTCAGGATCAGCATACCCAATAAAATTCGCCATTATCATGGATGTTATACTTCACATAATTCAGATAATTTGAAAAGACATTATGTGTTTTGGGAAGTTTTTTGGGAGCACAGCAATCTTGGCAGCATGGTGCTAATATTTAATAAAGATCTATAGAATAATACTACCAGTTTTGTAGACATTTATCTTCTTTACATCACCCCAGAGAAAAGCCAAACTTTAAGGTAGGTAAATTTTTGATATCCATTTTGCAGATGAGGAAATACAGCACAGTAAGTTGCCCAAGGTCACACTACTAGTGAGTGGGGGATCTAGGTTTGAACTTGGGCTGTGTGGCTCTACAGCCCACCACACAAACTGTATTCTGGAGAAGGCGGAACGCCAAGTTCCTGTTCTAGAAGACCTTCACATTGATCTGGGAAGCCAACATTTACTAACACAAGACAAATAGAAGGTATTTTCAGAGTCATGTGTGCAGAACTGTGGTTTGTAGTTTAAAAGTAGTTCTAAAGGGATGCAGTATAAGGTGTGGTTGGGTGGGACAGGGCAGGTCCTGAAAAGTTCCGTAGCTTTACAATCAACAACAAGGGGTACAGGCTTTGGAATCATTTGGGTTCAAGTGCTGCCCTACCACCCACCTCCATCACCTTCACCTCTATGTCACATGTCCCCATCAATAATACAGATGCTGGTACACATCCACTGAGGGTTGTCTGGAAGACCAAACAGAATAATATATGTAAAGCCTGGTACACAGGAAGCACTAAATAGATGTTAGATCTTCTTGAGGTGAAAGGTTTTCACGTGGATCTTAGCAATTTTAATGTGTACAGATTGGCAAAGAAAGGGCAAGAGAGTGGGGACAGATGGGCAATACATACAGAGACTCAGAATTAGAAATAAGTCAGACATTCTCAAATTCAGCCAACTAAGCTCTTTTCCCCTTCCTCATTCTTGGCTCCTCACAATCATTCTGAATGTGCTGGACTCTAAATAACAAAATTAGACACTTTGTGATGATAAAACACACACAGAGAAACAGGAATACACCCAAACCTGTACTTGAAGGACTTAGAATTTAATACTGACTAAGGCAGATTGTGTTTTGCCTAAGCTCATCTCTAGCAGGTAGGTAAGCCCTCACTGAAGCTTGTACTGATATAAAGTGAATTTCGGCATGAGTAATGTTCAGTAATCCACTGGCTCATTGTGCTAGTTGGCACCCTCATTTCCAGAAAGAATGGAAACAGATTCCAGTCCAATTAAGCAACCAAACTGAGAGTATTTGTGGAATGTTTACTCCATGCCTAGTACTGTGCTTGGTTCTTTCCTTCTTCCTGGAGAATAGGCGGACATTGTAAGAATCTGGTTAATTGCCTGTGAATGTGCGATGTGGAACGGTTAATACAGCAAATCCTGTCTGGGACCAGTGAAACAGAACACTTGCTCTCTAAGCACTTATTACAACATAGTATAATAGGTGCAATAGTACACATATTATAGTCATGCCTTATAAGCAAATGTTTCACCCATGAGCCCTGAGTATTTCAAATGGGTAGTATCAATATTTCTTTTTATTTTGTTCTTAAAATATCGTTCACTGGTCTCCAATGCTTAACTTACAGTAGAAATGGGAGCTTATAATTGCTAGACAAAAAGGATGCAAATATCACCTAACTTAAGAGCGGATATTTAGGAAATATTAATGAGAAACATTTGGGATCTACTTAGGTAGATCTACATGCTTTTGCTGGACTCAAGAGAATTGGGTCAGTTTTCTAATGTATTTTCTAGGATCTGGAGTACACTGTTGGGCTGATACCATGTCACACCAACTCAATCATTTCTCCAATTAACTCCAATTATACAAAAATTACAGTATTTGCTATAAGCAACTCGCACTTTTAAATCCAATTTTTAAAGTTGAGATCTCAAATGGAATTAGTTCATGGGGCATTTCAACAAAGCATTGTCATTGTGGGACACAATGAACAGAAGACAAATTTTAAGTGAAATGGAAAACAAAGCAGAGGTCCTAAGAGTTGGAAGAAATTTTAGAGGGCATCCAGTCCAACCCTTTACAGTAGCTCTTATGCAATGTCTCTTGTAGCACATTATTCAGTTCTTATTGTCAAAAAGAAGGGGGAAAGTTTTGGTCCTTTCATTTAGTCTCAGAAATTTTGTTTTCACTGAGATATACTGAAGAGTATCTTTGTAACAACTTTTGTCAAGTCTCTTTGGAGTCAGCTCTAGATGATGTTGGAGGCCTTCAGAATAAACATAATTACATTGATGTCAAGCGAAACACAAAATAGTGATGATAATAAATAGTGTTTGGTTACAAACACTATGTCAGATCTTGCACATGATGGAAGCCAGGCATGGCTCCTGTTTGGGAGCATCAAATAAAATGTTATGAGTTCTGCCTCAAAGAGCTTGAGAGTGATGCTATACTGTCGACCCTGGAGTTTTCCAAATGCTTTTTTGATTCTGTGTTGCAAAATTTCAAGTAAATATGTTTGTCTTTGGTTGGTTGTTTACTTGAAGTGTTGAACATGGTTGATATTTTTGCCATGTATAAAACTGAGATGAAGCCACTACCCAGCTTGGTAGCTGTTAGAGTTGCAGTAGGAATGAATGAACACATTTATCCTCAGATTTAAAGTCAAATTAAATTTGAACCATTCCTGTTCAAACACTCTTCAGGTGAAGAACCACTGTGCAGACTGAGGACCCTCCACATTTTCTGGAGAAACCTAGACTGGTTGGCTATAGCAAAGGGCACAATTTCCCTTGCACAGCTCAGAGATACCCACGGATGTCCAAGACAGGGCCATTCGTAATGAGAAAGGCTTTGAGGTCAGACCCATCTGGGGTTAGGGTCCAGTCTCTGGGTGACCTCTCTGAGTCTCATTTTCCTTATCTTTGAGTCACATCTTAGGGAGTAGTGATATCTAAATGCATACATATATGTGAAGGGTACATAGTAAGCCACAAAGTACAGTTGGTAGGCATGCAGATAGCTGAAGGCACCCAGACCAAGTTTCTATTCTCAGGTCTGCTGCTTACTAGGTTGTCACCCTAGACTCATTAATTAGGTTCTCTGAGGGAGGCTCAGTTTCCTCCTCTGGAAAAGGGGGGTGGGGTCACACAATAGTAACTCAAAAGGCTATAGTGAGGATTGAATTGTATTAAGTGGAAAAAGCATGAAAAGTAGGTAAATACTATTTTGTGTGTGCCCAAAGTGCCTTGCCAAGTGCTCAGTACAGAAATACTTCTTCAGTGATGGACTGACATATTGAATATACCAAGATTCTGGGTTGAGAATTTCCATAGATTTCTCTTCTAAATATACTGGAGGAATGCCAGTGGAAAGACATGGCAGAGGGTGGGGGAAGGGTGGGGTGGAGAGATCCTCACTTCTGGGCTTCTTTCTTTTCTTCTTTGAGGGATGACTAGAGGATTCTGGTGTTAGACTGTGGCTTTAGCATCGATGATAGCCCTTAATGTTATGAACATGTAAAACAAGAGACCTGGTGGCCCATTTTAATATCTGTGATTTCCCCAATTCCATTCACTAATTCCCTCAAGCATCATCGTCCATAGATAACAACATTGATTTTTAGGGACTCATTTATTTTCTCTGTATATTTGGGGCAATACTTTAAAAAGGAAATGGGTGAAACTTAGTGATAAGCATCTCCTTGTGGTCCCATGCTTCCATTTTCCAAAGGGATCACCTCGCCTTGTGATTTCATCAGGAAAGATAAATGATTAATTTCACAATAGTCAGGGACCAGGCATTATAAGGCAGCTTGTGCTCAAGACCATGGCTCTACAAATTAGCACGCTTTGGTTTCCAGTCTTAGCCTTGCCACTTCCTAGTGTTTGACCGACCTTGGGCTGGTAGCCACTTAACCTCCTTAGCTTCAGTGTCCTAATCTACAAAACGGGGATACCAGTAGCCACCTCCTGGGATTGTTTTGCAGATTCTCTGAGTGGATGCACATAAGGTTTGACATCGTCAACAAATGTCAGTCATCATTATTATTGTAATAATTAGCTACTACCCCAAAGCCGCCTTTCTCTTGAGACTGATGAAGTCAAAGGTTGTTGAATGTTATTGTAATAGGATTCTTGCAACCCGGTATTTTCCAGTTCATCTTTCTTAAGAATGATCGTCTGTCAGGTCCATCTGGAGATCATAGTGTATTCATGAGAACACAAGGAGCCATTGCTTCCTGTTACGCCTGAGCAGAAAAAAAACACACCAACCCCGTCCTTACCTGAAAACTGCTCTGGACAAACGTTTCCCAAAGGAGACTCAGTGCAGAGCAGAGCGGTAAGAAGCAAGGGTGTGCATTCAGGCAGAAACTCTGCCGTCCACCCCCTGCAGGACTGCACATGAAACTGTCTTACGAGCCCCATCTGGTACTAACCAGCCCATTTCCTGTCTCTTGAGTGCTCATGTACACTACAAGCGCTGTATGAATTTATGCTCACATAGTGTTCCTCGCATGGGTCTCTGCCTTTTTAAAAGAGGGCCTCTTTCTTCCTTATACCCTCACGGAGGTGGAGAGCAACGACTCTGGAGTCAATTAGATCTGGCTTCAAATACTCACTCTACCCCTTACCATCTAGGTTACCGAACTTCTTTGAACTTTGTTTGTCTCATCGGTGAAATAGAGAGTTAACATGTGTAAAGGGCTTAATAGAGAGTTGACACATAATAAACACTAAATAAACATTAACTCTGTCCTGAGACCCTGCTTCCTAAACAGTGGTGGTGGGCAAAGACATGGTTATGAGAACGAATTCTCTTTGGGCTGGAAAAGCTACTGTCAGAGAACACCTCCCCCACTATCCTTAGATATGACTGCACTGCATTAGCATCTATGTAGGATAATCCAATTCTAAAACCCCAAAGCCACTTGAGCTCTTTGGAACAATCTCATAATCTCTTAATTTTATGAAATAAGTTTAACTCTTACTTTTAGACAAAACTGAGGAAAACAACTCCAAGCGGTCCCTCTAGGTAAAAGAATGAAGGAATGGAGGTAAACACTCTTTGCCACCAGCAAAAGAAACTCAGAAAAGATACTTTAAAACTTTTTCTGTCAGCAAAATAATTAAGTGAAATAGATGCCTGGGTATTAGATTCCACATTTTCATGTGTCCCCGCCAACACTCTTTTTTTTCCCCCTAAAATGCATTCTTTCTAGACTGTGGGAGAAGTAATAAAATTTTGGTGATAGCCTTTCCTAGCTGCTGAGAAATTTAGTGCTTTGGAAGAAGGCTAGTTACATTCTCCAATGGATAGCCATATGGCTTTTCCAAAATGTTTAGAAGTCTTATGTGAGTATGAAGGACATACAACTGAAAGGATTTTCAATTAATGTTCAAATGTTTCCTTATCCAGCCTCTTTCTCCTGGATTCTTTACAGCCAGGCTCGGGTGAGAGAGCCAGTTTTGTGAGTAGAGGTTGTCTGGGAATCACAGAAGCTCTGAGTTCCAAGAGATCTCAGAGTCATCTGGACAACCTCTAACAGCTCTAGTGATTGTTAACACTTGGGGTGTTAGGGATTTCTTCATGAGGCTGAAGGAAACTGTGAAACACCTCCCAGAAACATGCATACCTGTGTAGGCTCAGACACAGTTTTGCACCAGGTTCCAGGAGAACTCACTGATGCATGTCCAGACTTCTAAGTCACAGAGTCTGCAGATGAGTTCCTGCCTAGGGCTTGGTCTCGTATTGTCCAAAGGCCTGACAATGAGGGCCCTGCCAGGCCTGTACTTTATAAACACCCACTCTGGCTCTTTTCTGGCTTTATTTCCACAATGGGATAAAGAGTCCACAGAGCAAGATGATGTGCTTGCCTGGAGCCCAGGTCGTGTATCCATTTCTAGGCCACTCTCTGGAGACCCAACTTTTAGAGCATGTTAGAGGCCTCTTCCCAGAGTTTGCCACCTTCAAGGCACACCACATCACAGAGTGCATAACTCTGGGTGGCTAGTTCCCTTGCGACGGGTTAAGAGCTTGAATGTTTAGGATGGGCGTCCACACATAAGCATAAATCCCCTCACAGTACAGAATGGAGGCAGAAAGGAAGAGGGTGGACTTTGGTCCTGGAACTTCCATTTGCACTCTTGTCCTAGAGCCAGCCAAGGGGCAGGCCTGGTCTTTAAACATCTGTTTACTCCCCTCTCTTGGCTAATTCCTACTCAATCTTTAAGCTACCGCTTAGATGTTCTTTTCCTAGAGAGGCATTCCTGGACACTCAGTCTTAATTCCCTGGTTAATGGAGAGCACCTTCTACTTCCCCTTCATAACACTTATTCAAAGGTTATTTGAGTGATTTTTTGAAGTGTCTGTCTTACTTAAAAATTATTTGTGGTTGTTTGTGCACACTCAAGCTTGTTCACTGCTATGTCCTCAGCACCTAGCATCATGCCTGGCACTTAGTTGAGCCTTAGCAAGTGTTTGTAGAATGAATAAATACCACCTCTGGGACCTATGTTCTCCATGTTCTAAGAAATAACCCTGTTCCAGTCTTTGAAAAGCAGGTTTCTTCCTCCCTACGAGGTTTCTTCTTAACCTTGTAGGACCTACAAGCCAAAATGAACACATAATGGCCCTATAATGTGAGTGAACTGGGGAGCCATCTGGCCTGTGGGGCTCTTGGGCCCTGGCTGTGGACTTTGGGGAATGCAGTAAACTATTGGAAAGTGCTGCAGACTAGTGCTCGCAGGGTGCAACAAGCCAGTAAGAGTCGAAGAGCTCCCATGTAGCACTGTGTATCCTTTGATTCTTGTGATCACTGGCTAACACTGTGATGTAATAATCACAGGAATCTACTATGTGAGTGCAAATAAAGGCAGTCCAAATCTGGTAGGAAGTGTGAATAACAAGCGGAAACTTCTTTCTTCAATATTCCCCTTAAAATGACAGCCTGACCTCGATAAAGTGAATATTCTGATTTCAAGCCATTAGCAACTGGATTATCTACCAGTGACTCAGCTCCCCTTGTTCAGATTGGGAAAATCATTGTCCGTGAGAACTAATGTTGTCAATATAAGTAAATATTGCCTGGATGTTGTGGTACAAATTAGATTTTCTAAAGATATGGTATTAAGTTCAAGATTTTCTGCTGTGGAATCATGGAGAGAAGGTGAATCACCAAAGTGAATACAGTACATGTGTATTAATAGTCATGGTTAGAATCTATTGAACATTTACTCTGTGCCTGGATCTCTGCTGGGTGTTTTATGCTCATTGTCTCACTTAAGTTGTATAAAACCCTGAGAGGTAAGAATTATCCAATTTTACAAATAAGGGATAGGCACTTTGTCTAAGGTCACATAGCTAATAAGTGGCAAAGTCACACTGTAAACCTACATCTTTAGGACGCCAAAGCTTTGTTCTTAACCATTTTACATTCTATCACACGGTATATTAAAATCTCTTTATAACAGAGATAACTCCCAGGTCAGTTTTAGGAACAGGAGAAAAGGGACAGTCTCAAGGGGGTATCTAATCCTGTTTTGTTTCCCACACCAGCCATCAAAGGAGATGTCACTGCAACACTGCCTTGTCCATCCTCCATTGTGTCAACCTCAAGAGGCTAAGACTGTGCTCTATCATCTGTTACTACATAATAAACTACCCCCCAAACACAGTGGCTTAAAACAACCAATTTATTTTGCTAATAGCTTTGTGGATCAGGAATTTGGGAAGAATTTGTTTGGGTGGTTTCTTTCTTTTTTAAAATTAAAAAAAGTTTTTATTTTCTAAATACATTTTTAATTTTCCCCCCAGCTTTACTGAGGTATAATTGACAAATAAAAATTGTATATATTTAAAGAATAAAACATGATGATTTGATATATGTATACATTGTGAAATGGTTACCACAATCAAGCTAACACCTCTGTTATCTCACACTGTTAGTATTTTTTTCTTGTGTAATGAGATCACTTAAAATTTATTCTCTTAAGCAACTTTCATACAATACAGTATTATTAACTATGATCACTGTACTGTACATTACTCAGGACTTACTCAACTTATGATTGAAAGTTTGTATCCGTTGACCAACATCTCCCCATTTCCCCCAGCCGCTGGCAACCACAAATCTATGCTCTGCTTCTGTGAGTTCGACTATTTTAGATACCACATATAAGTGATATCAGATGGTATTTGATATCTGTGTCTGGCTTATTTCACCTGGAAGCATAATGGCTTCCAAATTGACTCAAGTTGTCACAAATGGTAGCATTTCCCTATTATGACTGCATAATATTCCATTGTGTATGTGTGAGTTTGGGTGTGTGTGTGTGTGTGTGTGTGTATGTATGTATACATATACACACACACAATTTTCTTTATCCATTTATTTATTGACAGACACTTAGGTTGTTTCCATATCTTGGCTATTGTGAATAATGCTGCAATGAATATGGCAGTGCAGATACCTCTTCGAAGTACTGATTTCATTTCCTTTGGATATAAACCCAGAAGTGGTATTGCTGGATCATATGGTACTTATATTTTTAAGGAAACTTCATACTGTTTTCCACAGTGGCTGCACCAATTTACCTTCCCACCAAGAGTGTACAAGGGTTCCCTTCTCTCCACATCCTCACCAACACTTTCTATCTCTTGTCTTTTTGATGATAGCCATCCTAATGGTGTGAGGTGATACCTCATTGTGGTTTTGATTTGCATTTCCCTGATGATTAGTGATTTTGAACACCTTTTCATACACCTGTTGGCCAGTTGTATGTCTTCTTAGGGGAAAAAAAATATCTATTCAGATCCTTTGCCCATTTTTAAAATTGTTTTTTTTTTTTTGGTGTTGAACTGTATGAGTTCCTTATATGTTTTGGATATTAACCCCTTATCAGATATATGTTCTGCAAATATTTTCTCCATAGGTTGCTATGTCATTCTGTTGTTTCTTTTGCTGCACAGAAAATTTTTAGTTTGATGTAGTCCCACTTGTTTACTTTTGCTTTTGTTGTCTGTACTTTTTGTGTCATATCCAAAAAATCATTGCCAAATCCAATGTCAAGGAGACTTTCCCTTGTTTTCTTCCAGGAATTTCAAGGTTTCAGGTCTTACAGAGTATCAGTTAGGGTAGCTGGGTATGGAGGAGCCACTTCCAAGATGGGTCTTTACTCACATGAGTGGAGTCACCATGCTCCTTGATGTCTCTGCCTCTCTTCACATGTTTCATTTTGCTTCTTATTTTCCTGGGGTTCTCCATGTGACTTGGGTCTCTCACAACACAGTAATTTTGGAATAGATGAATTTATTACCTGGTGTCAACTTCTCCTAGAGGGATTGTTTCAAGAGACCTGGAGGAAGCTGCAAGTCTTCATAGAACCTCTTCTTGTTAGAAAATGTCACTTCTGCTACATTTTTTTGGTCAAATAAATCACTAAGGGCTAGCTAGTTTCAGAGGGTTGGGGGAAGAATAGATTTTACATTTAGATGGTACAGTGGCATAAAAATATAGGAATACAGAAAAGGATTGATGGTGGCTCTCTTGGAGACAAGTTACCATAGACTGTCTCCTAAGACCATTCCCGCCTTATCAGCCCGAATAAATATTATGAGTCTTTCCCTTTCCCTTGACAGTACAGCTTAGAATAAAGGGCTCTTAGTGGAAATCATAAGCAGTAAATAACATTTAATAATCACTTGCTACATGCCAGACCCTGAGCTAAGTGTTCTACATGTGTGATTTAATCTAATTCTTACGACTCCTGAGGAAGGTCTGATCAGTCACAATATTAGAGAAGGTCAACAATTTACTCAATGGCACACAGCAAGTAGAGGCTTTGAGATTTGAACTCAGGTCTTCTGAACACCAAAGTATGTACCCTTAGTACACAAAACAGATAAGAGTTTGTGCGGAAGGTGAGATCACGGTTGGTGTTAGACGAAGTGGCAGGCAAATCTGAGTAAGTGAGCAGGACAGAGACAAAAAGCAACAACATGAGTGCAGGTATAGAAGTGGGGACTGGCCTCTTGGATCATCAAAAAGTATGAGGACTGGAATTGGACAGATTGGCAGGAGAAAGTTCTGATGGCCATGAAACCCCAGCAGAGGAGCCTGATCCATTGAGACAGGAGTCAGGCAGCCCACTCATTCCAGAGGAAACCCCTATACCTAACTCAAGACCTCAATTGACAGCTTTGCTTTTCTTTTACTAACAAAGTGTCCACTCTTGGGCATATATCTGGAGAAAACCATAATTTGAAAAGATACATGCACCCCAGTGTTCATTGCAGCACTACTTACAATAGCCAAGACATGGAAGCAACCTAAATGTCCATCGACAGACGAATGGATAAAGAAGATGTGGTATACATATACAATGGAATATTACTCAGCCATAAAAAAGAATGAAATAATGCCATTTGTAGCAATATGGATGGACCTAGAGATTATCATCCTAAGCGAAGTAAGCCAGACAGAGAAAGACAAATATCATATGATATCACTTATATGTGTAATCTAAAATAAATGATACAAATGAACTTATTTTCAAAACAGAAATAGACCCACAGACCTAGAAAACAAACTTATGGTTACCAAAGGGGAAAGAGGAGGAGGGATAAATTAGGAGTTCAGGATTAACATATACACACTACCATATATAAAATAGATAACCAACAAGGACCTACTGTATAGAACAGGGAACTATACTCAATATTTTGTAATAACCTATAAGGGAAAAGAATCTGAAAAAGAATATATATTTAATAACTGAATCACTTTGCCATACACCTGAAACTAACACAACATTGTAAATAACTATACTTCAATGAAAACGAAAGGAATGATAGCTGGAAAAAAACCCAAAGTTTCAGAATTTGCTTCAGTTATCTCAATTCCCAGATATAACTCACATTAAGAGTGGAAGAAAAGTTCACACAAATCAATGAGTAAGGTCAAACAATGGCCCCATTTCCACTTCAGAGAAGGTTTCCCTTGTGTGTGAAAAACTCTGTTCCTCCTTTTTCTTAGTATTGACTATATTTGGGAGAGGAAAGGGAACTGTTAACTGGTGAGGCAATTTCTAAATCAATACTTCAACTTTGATCCAACTGTAAGACTTCATAAGGCAGTATCTTAGGTAAACATTTGGTCAACTGAGTTTTCGTAAAAGTTCAAGATGAAGCAGTCTTGAAACATGACTTTACAACATAAAGTTTCACTCCTTTAGTAAAGTACAGTGTCTAAGAATACTGGCTTCAGAGCCAGACTAAACCGGGTTTGTTTCTAGCTCCACCACTTACTAGCTGGGTAACTTTGGATGAATCACTTACCTCTTGGAGCCTTACTTGACATGTTAAAACTGGAAGAAGCACAATACCTAGAGGAGGCAGTGAAGATTTAATGTGATAATACACAAGGTCTGGCTTGCAGAAAATGCTCAATGCACATTAGTTATCCATGTTAGGTCTTAGGTTCACTGACATTTAGCCTGACTTCAGGGTCTAGTGCTTGCTCCACTGCTTAAGGCTAGGAATGGGAGTGCTGCAGTGGATGCTATGATTATAGTCATGAGACTTACAGCTGTCCAAAAACTCAGTCTCCTCGCTGACCAGAAATGGGGGTGAAGGAGGAAGTTGAGTTAAAATCTTCCCCTGTACTGTATTAACATAATGATTGAAGGTATAACAGTACCTCCCTCATGCGGCTATTTTGAAGCTTAAATTATATAAATCACACAATGCTCGGTAATATTGCCATAGTAAACAGTCCATGTATTATCTATTATTATTATGCATTCAAATATTCATTAAACGGCATCTGTGTGGCAAACACTATCCTTGGAGCTTCTTCAGGACAGACGGGCCTATGCACAGAAGATTGACTCTTGGCAGACATGTAAGACTTGCTAACTGCCATTTCAGCACTTGAATACAATATTGACGAGGCGCATATTGTCTACACTGTGGTTGAGGCAAACCCAGGGAGTGTGGTGTTTCTGAATACCAATGTCAATGTCTAAGCTTCCAGAGGCCACTCCAAGCCAGAGAGGATGCTTATTATACAGCATGTCCAAAACATGACATAGTCAGGGGAGAGTCTCATTGAGGCTGAAGGAAAAAGCAGAAAGATGAAGCCAGGTCAATAGCGCCAGATGTTATGTAAAAGAGAAGTGAGAAGTGAGGACATATAGGAAGCAAAGCACAAGCTGGGTCAGGTCAGAATGAAGACCATGGTCAATGTGGATATTTGAGGATGACTTTTATGTGATCATGGAAGCACTGTGCAAGAGTGGGTCTTGTACCTTAAAGTGATGGTGCAGGACCATACTCAAAAGATATTTATACATTTCCATAAATTTTGGGCCTCCCATTTTTTGGAATGAGGTCCAAGTTCAAGTCTCGGACACTGTAAAAACAGAAGTTTCAAGAAGTAATTGATCACCAAGGTATTTTTATTTTCAACTGCTTCTGTAGAACAACCAGTCTAAACTTGCTGACCTTGAAAGCATACTAGTGGTTAAACATGATTTATGCTAAGAAGCAAATCATAGGACATTGGATGATTTAATTTAGATGCTAATCACAGGTGTGTGTTTTCATTGGCATGTCTCAAGCACTTTATTTGCTGACAGAGACTGTAAATGGACTAATGAGGTATATATCTTGCATGATACTGAGGCTGTGTAAGAGCAACATGGCTGGTCTGTTGGTTCTGCACATTAAACACTAAGTGGAAAAGGTGAAAATGACTGACTTTGAAATGAACTTGAGTTAAATGCTTTTTGTAAGAAAGCAAAGAAAGGAGTCTTACTTCAGAGGCATTACTAATATAATGAAAATGAAGGCTTCACCTCAAGGTGACTGGGGAAAACCAGTGCCAAATTTTTAGTTAAACAAGTACTGATAGGATTAAGTAAGAAGATAAGTAAGTGTTCAAGCCAATCACTGTAGAGAAAAGAAAAATCCAAACCAGGTGCATGGCACTGAGCAGGCAAACCTACCATTTTGTGATCCAAGCTTTCGGCTTGTCAACTGATTAAGGTCAGTCCCTTCATATCTGAGAAAATGTATAGGACATAACATGTTGCTCCTTTCCCCACCCCCTGCCCAAAGCCCCTTCTGGCTTCATTTACCATCTTACTTAGTCTTGATTCCATCATCCATCATTATAATAACTTCCTTACAAATCCACTTAGCTTGACTGTCCATCATTCCCTTCTCCATCTTCTTTTTTTTTTTTTTTTTAATAGTTTTTTATTTATTTTTTTGGTTGCACTGAGTCCTCGTTTCCACGCGAAGGCCTTCTCCAGCTGCGGCAATTGGGGCCACTCTTCATCGCGGTGCGCGGGCCTCTCACTATCGCGACCTCTCCTGTTGCGGAGCACAGGCTCAGTAATTGTGGCTCATGGGCCTAGTTGCTCCGCGGCATGTGGGATCTTCCCAAACCAGGGCTTGAACCCGCGTCCCCTGCATTGGCAGGCAGACTCTCAACCACTGCGCCACCAGGGAAGCCCCCCTTCTCCATCTTCTGCTGGAAAAACCTCAGTCCACATGAACATCATCTACCTTCTTTAAGATTACAGCTGAGCACATGAATGGTACGAGATAAATTCACAGAGTTATTTTCACTTTAATTCCTGTTATACCTCCATGAGGTACTCAGCGCACTCCAGTAATCCTACTGTTTCTCCAGTAGGTTGGATTCCCTATTTTCTCAGAAGACTATTTCATGCCTCCTCCTATTTCCTCATATTTCCCACATTCTTTCCTCCACTAATGATGAGTTCCCCTCATGCTGCATCAAGAAATTAGAAGTCACCAGGGAAAACTTCCTCGTCTTTTGACAAAGGACCAAACCAATCTATACTTACAATCTTGAATTCTCTCCTACTTCTCTCTAACCACATTGAAGTCAAGACCTTCTTCCTTTCAAAGCCAGCTCCTCCTCTGTGCTCCAGATTTCATCCCCTTCCCTTCCATTTGTTTCTCTCTTTCCTTTGTACTGGTTCACTTTTCTCAGCAAACAAACATGCTCCAAGATCTCTCATCATAAAATCAACAAATCACAAAACCAAACTTTCCCTTAACCCCACATATTCTTCTAGACACAGCCCCATTTCTCTGTTCCCTTTTATATTAAACTTCTCAAAAGAGTTGTTTACATATGTGGAATCCACTTTCTAACCTTCAACTCACTCTTATTTATTCACAAGCTGGCTTCTTCCCAGTTACTCCACTGAAACTGCTCTTGTCAAGGTTCCTAGTAACTTCCATTTTGCCAATGCAATGTCCTCATCTTAGTGGCTCTTTAGGCAGGATTCAGCATAACAGTCTGTCCTTTTGAATACACTATCTCCTCTTAGCTTTCAAAGGATACAGCTCAGAAACAGCCAAATGGAAGAGATGCATAGGGCAAGATATGGGGAGGGAGGATGCAGCTCAGGATCAACTAAATGGAACAGAGGAGGCCGAAGTGCAGAGCTTCCATGCCCTCTCCGGGCATGTCATGCTCCTAGCATGTCGATGTGTTCACCAACCCAGAAGTTCACCAACCCTTTCATTCAAGAGTTTTGTCGGGCTTCCCTGGTGGCGCAGTGGTTGAGAATCCGCCTGCCAATGCAGGGGACACGGGTTCGAGCCCTGGTCTGGGAAGATCCCATATGCTGCGGAGCAACTGGGCCCGTGAGCCACAACTACTGAGCCTGCGCGTCTGGAGCCTGTGCTCCCAACAAGAGAGGCCGCGACAGTGAGAGGCCCGCGCACCGCGATGAAGAGTGACCCCCGCTCGCCGCAACTAGAGGAAGCCCTTGCACAGAAACGAAGACCCAACACAGCCAAAAAAATAAAAAATAAATAAATAAATAAATAAAGTGCAGTTCCATCACATTTAAAAAAAAAAAAAAAAAGAGTTTTGTCAAAGTTTCTTTATACAGGCACGACTGATTAAATCATTAGTCACTGGGGACTGAACTCAATCTCTAGCCCCCACTCCTTCCCAGAGGTCAAGGTGTGGGGTTGAATGTTCCAGTCCTTTAATCACATACTTGGTCTTTCTGCTGACCAGCTCCTAACTTGAAGTTATTTAGGGGTCCTGCCTTTAGTCACCTCATTAGCATAAATTCAGGTATGGTCAGAAAGGGGGTTGTTATGAATAACAAAAGACTTCTACCACTTAGGAAATTCCAAGGGTTTTAGGAGCTCTGTGCCAGAAAACAGGGCCAAAGATCAAGTATTATGTTTTTATTATACCACAGTAGCAAAACACTTTTGGAATATACATAGAATATACTGCTGAAGATTGGAAGAAATAACTTCTAGAACAGATGATACATGGTAGGAGTTTTATCCTACAGCTAAGATGAAAGTACAGATATTTCTAAATGTCTTGATGTATGCCATTTGCTAGATTAGGTTTCAATAATAAACAACATGAAGAATTGCCTATTTTTGGTGTGTCACTAAATTAAAGATAACTGAGAAGATATATCTTCTAGAGTAGATAACTTCTATAATTAAAACAATGTTTTATGAAGAAATATTTAAGTGTATTCACTGATAGAGTGGCTTCTCTTGAGACAGGAAGGAAGGAGGCAGGGTACAACCATTAAAAGAATGACATCATCATTAAGAAAAACAGGATACTGAAAAAATAGTAGAACCTACTAGGCCCAAGATGGCAGATGATTTGACTTCCAGTAGACCTTTAGCCTCATTATACGCTCATCGTGAATATTAGCATATGCTACATGACACAGGCACAGGTGCCATGACAGTTCTGAGGTCCACCATAAAAGCAAAAAGTGCGTGGTGCCCCAGTTCCTAGAAATATCCATCCCTTCTCCAAGATAGTTAGAATATTCCTCCCACTCATTAGCCTGTGAAATTACCCCGCCCATAAAAAACTAACCGCCTCCACACTCGGGGTTTACTCTCGCCTTTTGAGATGGACTGCATTCTGTTATGCAGTGTGTATCTCTCTAAATAAACCTGCTTTCACTCTACTATGGCTCACTCTTAAATTCTTTCCTTCGTGAAGTCAAGGACCCTCACTCAGCGCCCCATCCCAGGGACTCACTGGAACATGACCGTCCTCTCATGCCCCAATTTTTCCTGCAACACTCTGATTAGAAATTTTTTTAAAAGTTTCCGGGATAATGTTACATACATAGTACTAAAGTTGAAATTCATTCATCATATCATTCATAAGTAAGCTAATACAGTCAAGAAGTCAAATTCACAAAAGCACAAATGGCTACACCGATGTGATTAATTTTAAAAATTAAAAACTTTCAAAAATCAAGACTTTTAAATTACAGTAGACTTTATACCTACTTTTGTAAAAGTAGACTTTTACAAAGGAAATTCTTGTTTTGGATAGAGCATTTGGAAAATAGATATTTGGATATATTTCCATTGCTTTCTGATTCTGTAAACACGATCATGTGCCAACTATAAAAAAATCTCCTATCTGTACACTGAAACAAATTAGAAGCAGGATGTGTTTACCATTGCTGTACAACAAATTACCAGAAATTTGGCAGCTTAAAACAACACACACATTTGTTATCTCACAGTTTCCCTGGGTCAGGAGTGTGGGCACTGTTTAGGGTTTACTGCCTAGGGTTTCACAAGCTGCAGTTAAGGTGGCAGCTGAACTGTGTTTTTATCTGGAGGTTCAACTGCAGAAGAATCTGCTTCCAAGTTTATTTAGGTTGTTGGCAGAATTCATTTCCTTCTGACTGTTATGACCCAAGATTTTTGCTGGCTGCTAACTAGAGACTGCCTGTAGGTCCTAGAAGCTGTTCACAGGACCTCAGGGTCACCACAGTTTCTTGCCATGTGGGCTTCTCCAGCATGTCCACTCATTTCCTCCAGACCACAAGGAGAGTCTCTCATTTCAGTCTGCTAAGCCAGAATCTAATATAACCAAACATAATCATGAGAGTGACATCAAATCACCACTGTCATATTCTATTGGCTGGAAGCCAGTCACATGTCACACCCATACACAAGGGAGGGGGATTCTACCAAGGCCTGGACTTCAGGAGGAGGAAACCATGAAGGTTTCTTAGGGCCTGACACACAGAATTTTCCAATGATTTTACAAATCTTCACAGTACAGAGTTTCAGTTGGCTTTGACTCCATTTATTAAAAATGCAAGAATGCAACTAAACGAACCACTGACTGACATCAGGGAAGTGGAAACTTACATGTTAAATTACAGCAAACACTTTTGCATAATTGGTGGATGGGATGAAAACTTAGTATCATGATTTCAAGCACAACCAATAATGCAATTCTTTAATTTAGATCTATTTCTCTTTGGGAGATATCAGTTTTTTTTTCAGTTTTGACAGCCATTAAAATCAAGAATCAAAATAAACTGAACAGAGTGACAGATCTTTGGGTTGCTGAATTTAAAGTATTACACATGTTCAATCGAGATTTTCAAAGATAATGAGGCTTATTTTATCACATTGTATTTACTAATAATAGTCATATTAGTGAGATAAAATTTTGAAATTAACAGTAAGTGAAAATTTTTAACATGTGCCTATGAGAAAAAAAAAATGAATGTATATCCCAGCATATACGTATTTATTTCTTTAGAAATTGCACACATGGGTTATGTTATAAATATATACATTCTAAAACATACAAAAATACAAATCAAATGAGATACAGATTTTTAAAAAAGATGTTTTTTATGTATTTAGAATATACTCCATGTACACAACTTCTAAAGAAATACACATGCACATGTTGAGATGCATGCTCGCTTTTTTCCTAATGGGCATGTATCCTAAAACAAGTTTGGCAGCCACTGCTCTCTCTCTGTGCTGTGCAGTACAGTAGGCACTAGCCATGTGTGGCTATTAAGCACTTGCAATGAGGCTAGTGCAAGATTTCTAAGGCTCAGCCAAAAAAAACAACTAAAATATCTTTGATTTTTTAATATTAATGACATTAAAATGATCATATTTTAGATATACTGGGTTAAATAAAATGTATTATCAAAATTAATTCCACCTGTTTCTTTTCATTTTTTTAATTAAAATTACACATGTGGTTCACATTATCTATCAGATAACACTATCCTAGAGAACTTGACAGAGTGTTAGAAAAAAACAGAAGGCTGCTTAGTTGTATTTTCTGCGCTAAGCAGCAATGGGATTAATCTAAGTGACTTGTAGGTTAAGTCTTGGCCTTACCTGAAATAATTTGCTATGCTTCATGCTCTTGTAGCTACTTTTTTCCTCACTCATCAGTAGTGGTTAGTGTGATATTTTAATATCTTTAATGGTTGAAGCAGAGTCTTAAAGAAATGAACTGATTTCCCCTCTGGACTCTACCCTCTGTTCTGTTTGTCATTACCAGATGAACTGATACTATTTCCTCTGATAACACAGCAGTTTAGACTTGCATTTTAGGATTAACAGCTAAGTACCTTCAGGAAAATATCCCAATTGCATGTGTGTGTTTGTAGAAATGTATCCACATCAGTGCAGTATAGTGAGTTCTCCTTATTAACTATTAAACTGTGCCAAATACAGACCAAGGTAATAGGAAAATTCTGCCAAATACTTGAGGTATACATTTTAAAAACTTGCCTTGTAATATGTTTACATTAAACCACAGTTTTAAATAGCCCAGTCTAATCTCTGATAATTTCCTTTGCAAACTGGCTATTCTGTTAAGAAATATACAACCTTCACTTTTCTTCCCTAAATTTCAGAAAGTATCCTTTCTCTAGAGCCTGAGCCTCTTGCAGTAACCATCCTTGAAGGAGAAAATCTTGTCCCCCATTTCCTTTCTCAAAAAGTCTCATGCTTTGAGCTTTTCTCTGACTGGTCTCTCCTCACAGGTATTTTCCCTGCAACTGGACTCCCTCTGAGCTGTTATTAATCTCTAGGAGCCTGTGATAATGTCCTCCCTGGAGGAATTATAATAAAGTCTGGCTGTTGAAAGTCTTTCTTATGTTGATGCAATGCCTACTTTCCTGTAACTCCCAATTACTGCTGTTAGGTCTCCCCTCTAGGGATACACAGAGCACACTCCTTCGACAGATAATTCTAATATTTCTTCTAAATCTTCTCTCCTCTGGGATACTCAGTTTCTCTAAGTATTCCTCTTACTCGCTAAATAGATATTTATCAGATTATATATTAGTCTACTAGGGTTGCCATAACAAAATATCACAGACTGGGTATCTTAAACAACAGAATTAATTCTCACAATTCTGGAGGCGGGAAGTCCAAGTTCGAGGTGCTGGCAGGGGTGGTTTTTCCTGAGGCCTCTCTTAGTGGCTTGCATACAGCTGCCTTCCTGCCGTGTCCTCACATGGCCTTTCTTTGTGTGTCCATGCTCCTGGTGTCTCTTCCTCTTCTTATAAGGACACCATTTCTTCTGCATTAAGGCCCTGTCTTTATGACCTCATTTAACCTTAATTACCTCCTTAAAGGCCCTATCACAAAATACAGTCACGTTGAGGGTTAGGTCTTCAACATCTGAATTTGGGGGGAAACACCATTCAATCTATAAGAGATGCTTACACAAAACAGCAGAAAATAAAACAAATCTCTGCTACTTTGGACAGGTGACATGGTTTCAAATCTTTTAAAAATGTCTTTAAGGGATGCGGAAGTTAGAACATAATCCAATACTAGATATGGAACCTGATCAACATGGAGGGGGACTATCTCCTCTCTCTTTTTGGAATTTATGCTCCTATTTATTTAGCCAAGATAACATTCACTCCTGTGATCTGTGGACTTTTTCACATAAAACAGAGCCCAGCTTTATGCATTTCTTTAAAACCATTGTATCTTTGTTGGTGTCTGTGTAACTCTTCCATTTCCAGATAAGATCGAAAGCTGGGTGGAATAGAAGATAATGTCTCCTAAGTCTCTGCATGCCTATATTGTGACAAACACTGTGACCTGCATACAAGGAGTGGTGTTGGCTGACCAGGGCTGGCTTCATGGGAGTGTGATCTGTGTACTTGGTTTAATGCCTGGCTGTGGCTGTCTTAAATTTCTTTTTTTAATTAATTTATTTATTTATTTATTTTTGGCTGAGTTGGGTCTTCGTTGCTGCGTGCGAGCTTTCTCTAGTTGAAGTGACAGGGGGCTACTCTTCGTTGTGGTGTGCAGGCTTCTCATTGTGGTGGCTTCCTTTGTTGCGGAGCACCGTCTCTAGGCGCGCGGGCTTCAGTAGTTGTGGCTCGCGGGCTCTAGAGTGCAGGCTCAGTAGTGCGGCGCACGGGCTTAGTTGCTCCGCGGCATGTGGGATCTTCCCAGACCAGGGCTCAAACCTGTGTCCCCTGCATTGGCAGGCGGATTCTTAACCACTGCGCCCCCAGGGAAGCCCTGTCTTAAATTTTTGAACAAAGGGATTCACATTTTCCTTTTGCACTGAACACCACAAATTGTGTGACTGACTTTGAAAAGGGAAACATTTATGAAAGGTCAACTGGACTAGAAGTCAGAAGACCTGGGTTCTGTCGCAGGTTCTGCCACTAACTAGCTAAATACAAAACTCAATGCTCATTTATCTCCCCACCTAAAAGACTCTCTCTTCTGATTCAAAAGTTTTGCAACCCTGCTTTAGCAAAAGGTTTCTATAGAGGACAGCTACTGTTTTTGCCTGCCAAGCATCCAACTCCCCAATTTTCTTCCAGAGCTGTTCCTTCTCCCATTCTGTCTAAGTGATTTCTAGGTTCAGGGGGATGATCCCACTTCTCCCCCAACCCCTGGTCCAGAGTGACCTTGTGGCTCAGTCCTGGCCAATCAGCATGGAACAATCTGAAACTGGTCCAGAAATGGGCCTATGGCCCAACTAGGCCAATGGAATTTGATTATTGGACTTAGGGAGTAGTGGTTCTCTCCTCTGGCACTATCTCTCCAGGTAGGCCTGGAGATGCTGGTAATCACCTGGCTTCCATGAAGGAAACCTGCCTGAGGACAGAGCCAACCCAGAGGAAGGTCAACCGAGAGATGAAGAGAGTGAGACCCAGTCCTGAGCACATGCTGTGGCCCCTGGATGAGCAGCTGTGCCTGCAACCTGACATAAATGTCATGAGAGCCAATCAGGCCCTGAGCCTACTGATTTGGGTGTCTGTCTCTTGCAATAATGGGATTGTTAACCACTAGATCCCAGTCCATGGCAGGGTGCTGCCACGTAGACACTAAGTTAATGAATGTAAGAGTGCTTTGTCACAGAAGTCACTACAAGATGCAAATCTAAGTGGTGCAAGATAAAGCATTTCTGAAAATATGCAAACGATTTTCTTTGTTTATAGATCTATTTCAGGTCCCAGAGGTCACTAAGAACTAGGAAACATGGCTCACTGGAAAGTCATTATGCAGAAAATCACTTTTAACGACCACCAAGTCATCCTAATTGAGCTAATGAAAGCAGAATCTATGACAAACTTCCAGAAAATAGCTTCTGAAATTCATAGCCTCTTTTAAGTCTGGGAATTTGGCTTTAATGTGAATATATGTCCTACTTACTAAATTAAACACACCCTTGTGTGATACATAATGAACAACGTAGTAGTCTTTGCGAAATGAACAGTCAGAGCTAAAGGATGCCTGAAACAGTCTGCCTGTACCTTACCTACTATGTAATAGCAGATGTTGATAGGTAATGGAGTAGTTTAATTAAGTTATCTATCTTTAAAATACTATTATTTTCTTTGATACCGCACTGTTTTAAATTGTTTCTTTGGTCCCAGCAGAGAAGTAGGTCTGCAGTCTTCCTCTAGGGCAAGAGCCAACAGCTTTCCCTATGAAGAGGCAGATGACTATATGAAAGAGGCAGGGAGCAGAGTCTGTTTCAGTATGAAGGAAACAGGGGTAACTGCTACAGCCATGTAATAGTGGAAATGGACATCTCAGAAAGGAACTCTTTATCCTTAGAGGCATTCTAATTGATGATGTGTGATCTCTGCACAGAACACTGGAGAAAGGTAATAGGTAGCTGATGATTGGTATGTCCCTAATTCTGCAAATCTTGGGAGAAGTCACAGGAAATTCTTTTTTTTTTAAATAATTTTTAAAATTGAAGTATAGTTGATTTACAATGATTTACAATGTTAGTTTCAGGTGTACAGCAAAGTGATTCAGTCATTTATATATTCTTTTTCAGATTCTTTTCCCTTACATGATATTACAAAATACTGAGTATTGTTCCCTGTGCTATACAGTAGGTCCTTGTTGGTTATCTGTTTTATATATCGTAGTGTGTATATGTTAATCCCATACTCCTAATTTATCCCTCCCCCACCTTCCCAATGAATGAAAATGAAAACATGACCATCCAAAACCTATGGAATGCAGCTAAAGCATTTCTAAGAGGGAAGTTTATAGTGATACAAGCTTATCTCAGAAAACTAGAGAAATCTCAAGTAAACAACCTAATCTTACACCTAAAGCAACTAGGAAAGGACAAACAAAACCCAAAGTTAGTAGAAGGAAAGAAATCATAAAGATCAGAGCAGAAATAAACGAAATAGAGACTAAAAAAAAACCCAACAGAAAAGATCAATGAAACTAAAAGCGGATTCTCTGAGAAGACAAACAAAATTGATAAACCTTTAGCTGGACTCAACAAGAAAAAAAGGGAGAGGACCGAAATCAATAAAATTAGAAATGAAAAAGGAGAAGTTACAATCAACACCACAGAAATACAAAGGACCATAACATACTACTATAGGCAACTATATGCCAATAAAATGGACAACCTGGAAGAAATGGACAAATTCTTAGAAAGGTACAATGTCCCAAGACTGAACCAGGAAGAAACAGAAAATATGAACAGACCAGTCACAAGTACTGAAATTGAAACTGTGATTTAAAAACTCTCAGCAATAAAAGTGCAGGACCAGATGGTTTCACAGGAAATTCTGATACCCTAAGTTCACAGTTAGATCTACACGCATCATCCTGGGGGCAAACAGAAGAGAGGAGAAATCTGACCCATCAGCAGCTCTGAGTCCCTCCCAGAGATTCCAGTTATTGATCTATCTGTCCAACAACACATCCATGTCAGCTCTGCTCTTCCCCTCCAGCACCCAGTGGAGCTCTTGGCACCAAGTGAGCACACAATAACTACTTGTTCGATGATTGAAAAAATTAGATAAATAAATGAATACATCCCTCAGAAGTTATCAGCTCAGTTTTTCCTGCATTTAGTTTGCTCCATACCTTTTTCATTTAAAAATTAATCACATAACTCCCTGTGGCATATCACATTTTCACCTTGTACTGTATTATTTCACCTCTCATATGTTTATGTCTTACATTCTAAGATGGATCATGAGTCCTCTGAAGCAGATCTTGTATTCCTTTATAAGCCTCTCAGTATTCAAACGCTCAAAGCAAGTTAACATTGTTCAGCAGACTACAAATAGCTGGTGCAAGTTTATCTGTCTCCCCTTCGTGAAGGTCCCAAAGCCCCACTGGGGGAAATTACATAGTTCCTCCTCTAAAGCCCAGGATAACAAAAATTCCCAAATTCAGTTGCCCTCTCTTCTGTTTCTCAATGTACAGGATCATTGCCAATATGGCAGACTTTAAAATCAATGCAAATACAGAGGAGTTAGCAGATGACTGGAAGTAAAAGTGATGTTGAAGAACTCAGGGATGGTCCAAGTCAACTCCCTCATTTTGGCCATGTGTTCCATGGCCAACCCCCAAAGTGAAAATGTTTGCTTAAGATCACAGAGCAAAAAAAAAAAAAAAAAAAAAAAGACCACAGAGCAACTGCAGGAACTCAGAGATCTTAACTAATGGAACTCTGTTCCTTGTGGACCTTACAATCTCTTGGATGAAGGATATTGCTTCAGTAATGACTTTACTTTTTATTAACTAGATTTAAAATTGTCAAACACTCCTCTTTCAATGCCGCCATCAGGAAACACAAAAGAAGAGGGATTGCTTTGAGTACAAAATGGTCAAGGGATTATGCTTCCCTTTTGCACAAATCAAAGAGATGAAAGATTGGGTGTCACGACTTGTACCACACAAGCCTTTTCTGAAGGAACTGAAAGATTTTATTGTGCTCTATGAAAGTTAGTGATTGCATTTCAAAAAGAAAATAAAAATGACGAACATTTCCCCTTGAATTCAAAGACTCCAGCTAAGTTTACTCTTTCATGCTAAACTCCTGATGTTAGATTATAAACTCGGTACAGATCGGAACACCATTTACCAGCTGGATCCCAGAGGCTCCCGGAGCCTATACTCAGTATTTGGAACTCATCCTTCAATGACTGCCTTGAATCATAACTAGTGCTGTAGTTTGTCAGCTCCTTGAGGGCAGCAGCTGTGCTTTATTCTTACTTGCTTCCCAAGCATGTAAATCCCTTCAGGTCTCTCTTGTACTAACAGCCCTCCAATGACTTTAAAAGTGAACTTAAAATAAATTCAAGTTCCTTACCATGGCCTCCAAGGCACTAAAATAATCTAGCCCAGCCACCCCTTTGGCTTAAGCTTACACTGTTCTTTCGTTACTCAGCTCCAGTCACTGTGGCCTTCTCCCTGGTCCTTGAACATGCCAGGCTTGTTTGGTGTCCGTGGATGCTGTATGCCAGGGAAGCTCTGCTCCAAGATCTTCAAATAATGACCTTTTCTCACCATTAAGGTCTCAGTTCAAATATGTCCTCTGAGAGGCCTTCAAAGCACACTCTATCACCTCCACCCAAATTTACTTCTTTTTTTTTTCCTTAAGGACAATTCACATTTGTTTGCTGATAACTCTAACTAAATGTATTTCAAATATACAAGAAGTTAAAGAGTCTGTCAGGTAAAGCCATCCCTTGCCAACAGTTAAATGTGGTCCCTGAAGCATAACTTGAACATCGTCTTCAGGCTGAGGTAGCTCTGACCTTCACTCTAAATTTAGCAGAAGTGAAGGCGTCTGTCAGGTGAAGCCATTTGTTGCTAATGGCTAGGGATGGTCTGTGCAGAGTAACAAACAGCGGCTGGTGGTTTATTTCTTCTACAGCACATTTCAATAACTGAAGTTATCTTGTATATTTCTGTTTCTATTTGGTTGTTGTCTGTCTTGCACCTCTGGAATGTAAGCTCTCTGAGAACAGAGATCTCATCTTGTTCACCACTATATCCCCAACTCCTAAAAGGAGGCCTGGCATTCCGTAGGTATTCAACAAGCAGTCAATTAACGCACCTCCCACCTTGCCTTATCCCACAGTGTCACAGGCAGAGAAGCTGAAATCATATGGGAAAGAGAGAGGATGGCCATCTAGTTTATAGTTAAGATTCTACAAACATGATGGCATCCAATACATGGCTGATGGAAAGACAGGTTATTTAAACAGTTATCTGTCAAGCACAGATAACTGTCTGAAGGACAGATATCTGGTCCTTAAGCACCATTGCTGTCTTGAAAATGATGGTCAAACAATTATATGCAGAACTTAAAGAAGTTCCTTTTCAAAAGGTTTTTTCCCCTGTATATTTAGATGTTTCATTGGTTTGAAATAGAAAGAGCACTGGACTAGTTAGAAATAGCAACTAGGTTTATATCAAGTGGGTCAATTTGAACTGATAGATTATAGCTGTTTGGAGGACTAAGGCAGAGGTATTCCAAGAATAAATCCAAATTCACAATGTCTGCTCTGCTGTTGGGGAAACGGCTGTGTGAATGACACTGAGTTTCAAGGTTTTCCTGTTCTGATTGATGGACTGCCTTCTGTCACCAAAAAAAAAAAAAAAAAAAAAAAGCAAAGTGCTGTAGACAGGGGCTCTGGGAAAGTGGTTTAATTCAATTATACAACTATCCAGGCAAATTAAATCCAACAGGATTTTCACTTTCTCCTTATAGTAAATAAATCATAAAGAAATTGACATGGGGGCTTCCCTGGTGGCACAGTGGTTAAGAATCCGCCGGCCAATGCAGGGGACACGGGTTCGAGCCCTGGTCTGGGAAGATCCCACATGCCGCGGAGCAACTAAGCCCGTGCGCCACAACTACTGAACTTGCGCTCTAGAGCCCATGAGCCACAACTACTGAGCCTGTGTGTCACAACTACTGAAGCCCACGCACCTAGAGCCTGTGCTCTGCAACAAGAGAAGCCACCACAATGAGAAGCCCATGCACCACAATGAAGAGTAGCCCCTGCTTGCCGCAACTAGAGAAAGCCCGTGCACAGCAACGAAGACCCAGCAGTGCAGCCATAAATAAATAAATAAATAAATAAATAAATAAATAAATAAATAAATAAATAAAATTTATTTTTAAAAAAAGAGAAATTGACATGACTCCACCATCTTTAGCATGTGACTCTGGACAGCTCATAACCTCTCTAAGCTTCAGTTCTCTCTGCTCTAAATTAGCTCAAATAATTTCAACCTATGTAAGTCATTAAGAGAACTAATAAAAAATATCAAGTCAAAACCTACATAATTATCCTATATAAATGTATAGTTATCTGTGGGAATCTGGAAACCTCCAGGCCATATTTGCTTCCTCTGTGAACTAAATTTTCTTAGCTTTACCCTCTGGCAAATTTGGGGTGCTGCCATATGGCCCCTTATCTCCCCCAGCAAGCACCCATGTCATTTTTTTAATAAATTTATTTATATTTGGCTGCGTTGGGTCTTTGTTGCTGTGCGCGGGCTTTCTCTAGTTGCTGCGAGTGGGGGCTTCTCATTGCGGTGGCTTCTCTTGTTGCGGAGCACAGGATCTAGGCATGTGGGCTCAGTAGTTGTGGCTCACGGGCTCAGTAGTTGTGGCGCACGGGCTTAGTTGCTCTGCAGCATGTGGGATCTTCCCAGACCGGGGCTCGAACCCGTGTCCCCTGCACTGGCAGGTGGATTCTTAACCACTGAACCACCAGGGAAGTCCCACCCATGTCATTTTAAAGTGGGCTGTAAGCTTTGATGTGCACATAAGCCAAAAGCTCTCAGATGCCTCTTGATACCACCCAGGCAGTAGATTCCAGGCCTTACTTGGCAAATATCTTGCCTCATCTAGGAATTTGTTTCGGACTACAAATTATTATCTGGGAAGCTGGTAGATTTATTAGCTTAATTAATTCTGGGAAAGTAAACAATAGCTTCTTAGGGATTAAAGTTTTAGGCTCGAGACTCTATTTCGGCGGTGGGTGGGGCGGGGGAGCGGGTCAGATGGGGACTGCGTGTATTTTTCTGTTCCCAAGTTTGTGTGCCTTTCATCTTCTGGCCAGTGTTCAGACTTGTTGCCAGTTTTTGATAAAACATTCAAAAGGAAAATGAGAAGGAAGGCACCAGGGAAACAGAAACAGAACAAAATGGTAAGAAATTCTTTAAGAAGTCCAGGAGCAGAGAGGGAGCAGGAGGCAGAAAGCTGTGCTGACTGACAAGAGATGGAAAATCACCGAACCATATTAGACCTCACTTGTATTGACATGTGCTAACTGAAGTGAACAGCTGGGGTAAAGTTACTGAGCATCTTATTTTGGATTTTGGCAGGGGACCGAACTCTTTGCAAAGCAGACAGCTATGACAGGATTTAACAGGTCTAGCGCAAAGCAAAAAGGGAGTCAGCTCAGCCCAGCGACTGAAGTATTGCAATGGGTCATTACTTTGGTGAGACACTCTGCTTTTATGCAAGGGACACCCACGGGCTCTCCTTTAATATCACTGTATTTAAAGTAACGTGAGCCTGCCTCTCGATTCCCTTCGCTGCAGTCAGGATGGTAATTTAGCAGCATGTTTGTGCAGGTGATAGGCTACATCTGATGCTTTGCCTGCAGAACCTGATCAACAACACAGAAAAGAAGAATTTACACAGCAATGCTCCTTCTGAAAACTCACATGAACTGAAAACTTATTCCGCATCAATCACTGTGCTAAATCCTTTTGTATGGCTTACCTCACAGTAACCCCATGTGGTTGGTACTATTATTATCTTAGTTTTGCAGGTGGGGACACAGGTTTGGAGACATGAAGTCATCTGCCTCGAGGCAGAGTTAGTGGCAGAGACAGAAGTGCACCCAAATGTGTCTGACACTCAAGCCTGGGCTATTCCCCATGAGATCCTACTGTTACCGTTATCTCCACACACCAGTGTCACATGTGGGAATCCCTGGATCTGCTTCTGCTCTGGATGTTTCACTCTTTGCCTCAGTGTTTAACATCTATCGCGTTCACATTTGTCTCCAAACGTTTTCCTATGATCTTGATGCAGCCCACAGGTTTTTATCAGCTGGTGCTGGGTTTTTAAGTGATTCTCCCCTCGGTGGGGGGGGGGGGGGGGAGAAAAAAAACTGTTGGCAGTAGGGAAAGAGGGAGGGCTGATTCCCACTCCACATCCTTAGGAGGACAAGTGGACCTGGGCGCCCGAAGGAAAGGCTGGGTTGACGGGGGCTTTGTGCCACACTCCAGCTCTATAAGGAAGTCCCACTGTTTCTGGAGGGAGCATTGACCTCTCTAATTCTGGAGTCCTGTGAATGCAGACAGAAAAAAGATTATACCTTGTTTTCACTTGCCTTACTGCAGTTTAGCATGCCATTCAATTATAGATGCAGATGACAAGTTACAGTAGTATAAGCAGTACCTATGATTCTGTCACCAACAGAGTTTAGGTATTTTCATAGCACACTGCAGATGTTGTAGATAGTGCAGAATATCACTTATGCTGAAACGGTGAATCCAATATTTACTGAGTGCCCATTGTGTGGATTCTTTACTGCCAGCTCAGTATCATTCTCTTCCCTGTCTGTGCTCCCTGCATCCCATGGAAAAAGCAGGGGAATAATACATTCTCCCAAATCCCTTAAAAGGAGGATTCTAGGTAAGATCCTGCTAAAAGGAGGCACAGTATGAGATTTGGAAGGTGAACAAGAGGGCAAGCTATTGTCTCCTTGTGATGGCTGTTGGCTGACTTGAGGTTTGCATCAGCTTTGGGGCAGTCTAATGTGATTCATCCACTTAGATGCTGCTGGGAGTTTTGGCTGCTGTTTTGTGAAATTTCTGTAGCACCCTGATCTTAGGAAAGCTAGCAAGGATTTTTCCTGACCTTCCTTCCCAAGTTCTTCTAAAGATTCTGCAAATCACTACGTTGAATCCCTTCTAGTTTGAAATACCCAGAGGGGTTTCTGTCCTGGCTGACCTATACATGTGCTATGGGCTGGGAAGAAATTAGTTAATAGCAGGAGATAAATAATAGTATATCAGTTAAGATTCTAAAGAAACAGATGGGGTAATGGAAGAGCGTTTAACAAAGGGACTGTTTACAAAGATATGAGAGAGTTTAAGGGAAACCAAGAATGAATAATAACAGGCTAGGATGAGCAGGAACAGGCTCTTATCCCCTAACAGCCAGACGGGGTAAGAGGAGGAAGCAGTTACAGGAGCACAGAGAGCCGTGTAGCTGTAGTGAAAGAGATGTTCCTTTCCACAGGCATTGTGGCCCATGCAGGGAAGGAACCAGGGGACAAGACACCCCAGCATTTTTCAGTCTTCCAACTCTTTTACCTTCTGCTAATACCCACCGTCTTAGCCAACTGCATCCAAGGGTAAGGGAGTCTGGCTGCTGTGGTGAACAGGGGTTTATTTTCTGGGGGCACAGAGTGGGGAAAGGGTAGAAGGGGATGTGGAAGGGAAAGCAGAGACTATCTTGCAAAGTGATGAGAACAGACATCACTATAGGGAAACCTTTTTCATGGTTCAGGTTAAAGGAAGAGGAGAAATAAACTCGGATTACATCATAATGCCATAAATGAACTTTTCCTAGGGTGACCAAAGTTATTCAACTCTTAGTCATATTTCAATTTGTCAATAAAGTAGCTTTATCAGTAAGAAATGAAGCAGAAGAACTTGAAGATTTTGAACCAGCTCATGAAACTGTGCTGGTTGCTTGATGTACGTTTTCCCTCTGATGAGTTCTCAATTTCACCCAAATAGACATTAGGGACATTGACTAGCTCTGTGATCTGTGACATAAGGAGTTGTCCAAAGATATTCTCAAAGGATGTTTCAGACTCAAACATGCCATCACTCTATGTGTTCTAGAGCTGGTTGCACATGGCTTTATGTGAAGTTCATTGTGATGACCAGTATCCAGTTATTCATATTTTCCTATAGGAAATCAAACACTTTATCTGGTGGCTGTCCTGTTAATGACTGAGGTCCAAAACATTTGGATTTTCTGACTAAGACTGAATACAATTAGACTAGAGGGGCATTGGAAATAGTCAGGTACTGTATTAAATGAAATATATATATATATATATATATATATACATATATTTTATTCTCTACCCAGATTCATGAATTCTCTTTGTAGGAGTATCTTTCCACTGACTTTATCTAGAAAAGAGCAGGGACTTATAACATCTTGCCAGTTCTTTTAAAGAAGTCATTGGATGCACTATAATTGACCCTAATCAATTTTTTTCCAAAACAATCCTACTTACTCTCCCACCCATCAATCTCATCCTTGTTTGCTTCCAAGATCCCTAGTCCTTAATTTATGCAATGCTATAAAGAGACATCACAAGAGGTTTCTGGGGAGAAATTATGTGTAGGAAAAAGAGAACTATCAGTGCTACCTCCTTCAGCCCTCAGAGCATGCTGTTGCTGTCCACCGAAGACCCCAGATCCAGGACCTGTCTTATCCTTTAGGTCTCTGCTTAAAAGTCTTTTCCTCAGAGGGGCCATTTTTGACCACAGTTTAAAGTAACCCCCAGGCACTGTTTAACCCTAATCTTGTTCCATTTTCTTTATAACACTATTTCTTGTGTCACTGGGAATTTGAGTATTATTGCTGTCACCCTGCAGTAGAAAATATACACAATAAGAACAAACATATCATTTGACTTGTAGCCCCACAGCCTAGAATAGTGCCTGGCACAGTCGAATGGATAAATGAATGGTGGGGAAAATCAAGTCAAGGAGGGGAAAGTTGCAAGCTAAAACAGTGTTATACTTGTTAATCTGCTTCTTCTAGAA
Source organism: Balaenoptera musculus (assembly GCF_009873245.2). Lineage (NCBI taxonomy): Eukaryota > Metazoa > Chordata > Mammalia > Artiodactyla > Balaenopteridae > Balaenoptera > Balaenoptera musculus. The sequence goes on from NC_045787.1 coordinate 119,446,452, forward strand.
TGCTGAGTCTAAGCTCTTTGAGAAGATATTCTAAACCCAAAGGATATCTTAGTACATGCACATATCTCATTAAATCATGGAGCAACAATGTTCCTTGAGATACAACGGCTATTTTATGTGAAATGAAAATGCTCAGGAGACACAGGATTTGAGGTTTTGGTCTCACTCCCTGTTACACATCTCCAGAAACCAAAGAAAGAAATCAAGCCATTTTCCTTCTTCTGTGGTTTCACATCTTTCCCTTCTTATCCTTTTTACTGGCCTTTAAATATGTAGATGATTTTCAAATAAATTTACTAAAATAAACTAAAACAGTCTCAAATATATATAAAATCCCACATTCTGAATTTATTTTCCTGCTAACTCATACACTAAGATTCTTAAGTATTAATTTTGGTTTCATTTCTCCCTTTTTGTTTCTTCCCTTTTTTATGACTCTTTGGTATGTATCCTGGTTATAAAACTGCAGCAGTGAAATTATACAGGTGGGAAGGACGATGAAGAGAGGGGACGCTATGATGGATAAGGATGTGAGTGAACACAACCCCAAAGAAGAAGTTACTACCCATAAGCAATGTATTGACTTAGCAATTCTGAAAAGCCCAAGTCCAATAGATCTACACTTGAAATCCAAATCTACCATTACTAGCTATGCAAATTACTTAATCTTGCTGTGCCTCAGATAACTCGTAGTCAAATGGCAATAATAATGCCTAGCAAGGTTGTTGTGAGGATTAAGTATTATGTCAAGCTCTTAGGACAGAGACTGGTATATAATGAATGTTTAAAGAAAATCCTCAAATTTGAAAATAAGCACAACATAGAGCTTGGGGTCTCCATTCAGAAAAATGTGGGTATATCTACAGGGTTGCATGTAGACTGGAAAGACAGAGTGAAACCAAGGGAAGCCTCGATTAATCTGAGTAAGAAGAACACAGGGGAGGATATTTGTCTTTCATCCTGAGATGGAGGCAGGTTGGAGTCCAAACTGGTGATTGAAGAATATTTTAAGAGCAACTGCTTATAGTTCTATAACATCAACATAGTTCACTCTTGCCTTCATATCTTTAGCTACACACACAAAAGTCTTAGTGAACTTTCTGTGTACATGCCTGTGCAAATCCAGACATGGAGTCTAGCTCCATGCTAGATTGTCTAGCTGGGGTCAGCACTGCGGGAAAATGAAAAGGTTTTGCACAGCAAAGGAAACAAAATGAAAAGACAACCCACAGAATGGGAGAAGATATTTGTAAATGATGGGGACTGACAAGGATTAATCTCGAAATTTACAAACAGCTCATGCAGCTCAATATCAAAAAACAAACAGCCCAATCAAAAAAATGGGCAGAAGACCTAAATAGACATTTCTCCAAAGAAGACATACAGATGGCCAAGAGGCACATGGAAAGATGCTCAACATCACTAATTATTAGAAAAATGCAAATCAAAACTACAATGAGATACCACCTCACACCAGTCAGAATGGCCATCACCAAAAAGTCTACAAACAGTAAATGCTGGAGAGGGTGTGGAGAAAAGGGAACCCTCCTACACTGTTGGTGGGAATGTAAATTGGTAGAGCCACTATGGAGAATAGTATGGAGGTTCTTCAAAAAACTAAAAATAGAGCTACCATATGATCTAGCAATCCCACTCCTGGGCATATACGCAGAGAAAACCATGGTTCGAAAGGATACATGCACCTCAATGTTCATTGCAGTGCTGTTTACAATAGCCAAGACATGGAAGCAACCTAATGTCCATCGACAGATGAATGGTTAAAGAAGATGTGGTCATATATACAATGGCATATCACTCAACCATTAAAAAGAATGAAATAATACCATTTGCAGCAACATGGATAGACATGGAGATTGTCATATTAAGTGAAGTCAGACAGAGAAAGATGTATCATATGATATCACTTATACGTGGAATCTAAAAAAAAAAATGGTATAAATGAACTTATTTACAAAACAGAAACAGACTTACAGACACAGAAAACAAACTTATGATTACCAAAGGGGAAAGGTGGGTGGCGGAGGGATAAATTGGGAGTTTGGGATTGACATATACACACTCTATATTTAAAATAGATAACCAGCAAGGACCTACTGTATAGCATAGGGAACTCTACTCAATAGTCTGTAATAACCTAAATGGGAAAAGAGTTTGAAAAGAATAGATATATGTATATGTATAACTGAATCACTTTGCTGTACATCTGAAACTAACAAAACGTTGTAATAACTATAGTCCAATATAAAATAAAAATTTAAAAAAAGAAATGAAAAAGTTTTTGTTGGAATGTAGCTTTGTATGGTTCTAGAGCTCAGGTTCTTAACTCCTAAACTCTGCTGCTTCACTTCCAGCCATGGCCCCTAAAGTCCTAGTTGTAAATTTGCCTCTTGTAGGATATGATCCTTTGTGGTAAGCCAAAGTCATATGTGATCAGAGTTAACTTACTAACACCTGAGAATGTAAGAGCCAGTTTATCTAAATAATGTTTCTGGCATCTTTGAATTTAAAGGAAAAGGATTATTTCCAAAGAAACCCACCTCAGTACCAAAAAAGGTTAACATCAAAGCTCCGCCCCATCCCCCCTAAAGGAGTGAACAGTTTCATCCTTGTTCAGGGCCAACATCATGCAACAGGACTTGTCTGTTGCATAGGGTCCCACACTAAGAAGGACCCACTTGGTTTAAAACTCTGCTGTCAGTTTTGCAATTCTTAATAACTTAATCTTCAAATCTGTGTTTGTAAGTGAAGGTCAATGAGACAATGGAGTGTTATGTGAGCAGAGGAGATAAGTTGCAATATGCATGTCCACAATTCATTTTGCACTGGGTCCCGCAAATTTTGTAGCTGGTTCTACACTTTCCCACAATGAAAGGTAGGGCTTTCATAAAAAAGAATGAAATCATGCCATTTGCAGCAACATGGATGGGACCTAGAGATTAGCATACTACTGAAGTCAGAAAGAGAAAGAAAAATACCATATATCCACTTATATGTGGAATCTAAAATATGACACAAATGAACATATCTACGAAACGAAACAGACTCACAGACATAAAGAAAGACTTGTGGTTGCCAAGGATGGGGGTATGTGGGGAAGGGATGGATTAGGAGTTTGGGATTAGCAAGTGCAAACTATTATAATATAGGATGGATAAACAACAAGGTTGTACTGTACAGCATAGGGAACTTATTCAGGTATCCTGGGATAAACCATATTAGAAAAGAAGATGAAAAAGAATGTGTGTGTATATACATATATATATATATATATATATACATATATAGTATATATATAAAACTGAATCACTTTGCTGAACAGCAGAAATTAACACACCATTGTTAATCAACTATACTTCAATAAAATAAATTAAAAAAAGAAAGGTAGGCTTTAATGCATAATTAGCAACTAAGCATTCTTCTATCCACCTACCCAACTGATTAAAATGGTTTTCCCCCAACCAGGAACCAGAGAACCCTCTTTTATCAGTATGTGACATGCTGTGGTTAATTGAATATAATGCAAGACCCTGTAGCCTATGTTCCAGGGGTTCTTTAAAACATGGATGATATGTCTTTGGCTCTGGGACAATGTCCTAATTTTTAATATTTGGTACAGTTCAACTCAATAAATGTTTATGGTTTTGGCTTCCAAGCCTGTTGGGAAAAAAAAATAATTAGATTTGAATGACCCTTAGGCCAGTGGATGCTCCTACAAAGTTGCTGGCCCTTCAGACCTCAAGGACAGGAATGGCAAAGACCACAGGTGTCCTTGGCTAGTGATGATTTATACCTTGCTCTGGTTATGTGTGATTCCTTTCTAGTGCTTGTAGCAACATTTGCATTTGTCTACAAGGGACAGTTTTAATGATCTGGACTGGACTGGACGTTTAAGGGCATGTTTTTTAATTCCTAGTATCTTCAATTAAAATGATAATCACTTAAAAGGAGAGAAAGCTGAGCTCAAAAATTGAACATATGTAGATGTTTGGGCTACAGGGAATCAATCTCCCATTAGGATGCTAATAAATGCAGAATATCCCCATCCTTAATTAATTAGTTAACTAAACAGAAAGGCTTGGGTGAAAGAGAAGCATGATTATTTAACATGGAAAATCAAGAAGCCTGGATGAATAACAATTACATAATTAACGAATAATAAAGAACATTTGAGTTACAATTAATCCTTATTGGCAGCTCAGTGACATCCACCAGAATCTGTTTCATTTCATTGCGAACTGGACCTTTCAAGTTTAAACAATTTTAACACTTGGTCTCTAATATAAATCTACTTATTAAAAATGTTCAAGATTAACATGATACATTTAGCTACAAGAGCAAGGCCAATTAAGAAACTAATTTGGTCAAGTAAAGATGTATTATTCTCCATGCTTGAATATAAAGGATTCTATTGCTTGAATTCAGTATGTTACTTTGTAAAAATAGTTATTCTGCTCATAAGTTATAATGAAGAAGACACATGCAGCTGAAGATTAGGGAGGCTGTAGTCCTGGTAAAAGTAGGTAAGAAGCTTGATAATGAGACTGTATTACTTAGGGTTCTTCAGAGAAACAGGACCGATAGGATGTACATATATATACATACGTACAGATAGACAGTATATGAGTATAGATGTGTGTGTGTGTGTGTGTGTGTATGGTGTGTCTATATGTATCTATCTATCTATCTATATCTATCTATCTATCTATATATATAAAGAGATTGGTTTAAGGAATTGGCCCATATGATTATGGGGGCTGTCTGAATTCTTGCAGGCCAGCAGGTTGGAGAGTCAGGGAAGAGGTTGCTATTGCCACTGCAGTCTGGAGGCAGAATCCCTTCTTCCTTGAGGGACCTCAGCCTTTTTTTTTAAAGGCCTCCAACTGATTGAGTAAGGCCCACTCACATTATGGAGAGTAATCTGCTTTACTTAAAGTCTACTGATTTACACGTTACTCACATCTAAAAAACACCTTCACAACAACAACTATACTAGTGTTTGACCAAAAACTGAATATCGTGGCCTAGACAAGTTGACACATAAAACTAACCTCACACTGTGTAGAGACTGAATTGAAATCCCCAGTCCCTGGGGTTCTGATGTAATCGGCCTGGGATCAGACTAGGCATCAGAAACTCTCAACCACCCTCCCCAACTACTCTCCTCCACCTCCCTCCCCACTCTATGCCTACCTGTGATTCTAATATATATCAAAGTTTGAAAACCAAGAAGTCCGACAGAGATCCTAAAATTAGGTTTCCTAAAATTAGGAGAGGGAAAAGGAAAGGCAATTATAGAGAATTTTATAAAGTCAAAATAGAGAATTTTAGGGCAAAACTAAACAAAACCCTAGAATTGAAAACAAACAGGGACTTCCCTGGGGGTGCAGTGGTTAAGAAACTGCCTGCCAATGCAGGGGACATGGGTTCGAGCTCTGGCACAGGAAGACCCCACATGCCACGGAGCAACTAAGCCCATGTGCCACAACTACTGAGCCTGCGTTCTAGAGCCCACGAGCCACAACTACTGAGCCCGCGTGCCAAAAATACTGAAGCCTGCACACCTAGAGCCCGTGCTCTGCAACAAGAGAAGCCACTGCAATGAGAAGCCTGCACACCACAGCGAAGAATAGCCCCCGCTCACCACAATTACAGAAAGCCTGTGTGCAGCAATGAAGACCCAATGCAGCCAAAAATAAATTTATAAAAAAAAAGAAAATGAACCAAAAAAATGTCCTACCTAAGCTGAGTCTGGAATTTAACTCCAAATCCAATGTTTTTTTTTCATAATCTTCCTAGATCTAGCTAGATTTTAAAATTCTAACGTGCCTGAACCTCCAAAATTAAGTGTCTCTGTCCATCACATAGGGAGATCTAATTACTAGATTTTAAAGAAATTAAACTTTCAAAATGTCATTTGGTAAGATTCCACATTATGGTGATTGAAAAGAAATCTTATGACCTGTGTGCTGGTTCTCCACAAACTTGAAGGGAATGTTGCAGAAGCAATTCTGGAAGGCAACACTTTGGCCAACGTTTTCCAGAGTGGATTCTGTAGAACATCAGTCCTTGAAGAGTTGCACTTTGAAGGGGGTTTCTTGGCCAATTATGTTTGAAAACATTTCACATTAGAGACTCCAATCCCTGGAGAATCATAATTTATATTTGAAAATAAAATCTTCAATAAATCCTACTGGAGAGAAACCTGTTCAACTGTGTTTGATTTAGCATTTCTCAAATCCAACATGTACTTCTATTTCACCCCAAGCAATGCATATTAATATCCCCAAAAGAACAATTTAGAAAGCACATTTAAACAATTAAAGATGAAAACCAAAGATCTTTAGAATCAAGAAAAATAACTGCATGATTTGCATTGCATTTAGAGAACTGAATAAAACAGTCATGGTTGGATGATTCCTTAAAGAAGCCTGGGCACATTCCCAACTTGCTGGGTCACTGAGCTAAATCCCTAGTGCTGAGGTCATTACTGCTCCCTTCATCCCACCCCTGGAATGGCACAAATAGGTCATGTAGGTGAACCCACAAACCAAAAGACAAATTGTTCGCTGCCTTTGCTAAAGCGGAAATGGTTTCTTTGGTAAAATTATCACTGGAAAACAATGCTGAGAAGATAACACTTTAACCCTTATACAAAACACTTAACTGGGACTGATTTAATTGTGTTGAAAGAGTGAGGCTTTGAATCCGTGCCCACATGCGCCATCATCGTGGAAGAGAGTGCTTGGTTTCCCGAGGCACCCCTTTCCCCTTTGCAAGTGGAGCCCAGGTACAGAATGTCACCATCCTTTGCCTGATTTCATCAAACAAGCCTTCTGACAGGTCTCCCATCCTCTAGCTTTCTCCTGGCTTCAGTCCATCTTCTCCAGGTTGACCCAGCCATGTGGCTGACAGGGTCTTGGTGCTCCGGCCAGATGTCAGGCCTGAGCCTCCGAGGTGGGACAGCTGAGTTCAGGACATTGGTCCACCAGAGACCTCCTGGCCCCTCATAATATCAATCAGCGAGAACTCTCACAGAGATCTCCATCTCAACGCTAAGACCTGGCTCCATTCAACGACCAGCAAGCTCCAGTGCTGGACACCCCATGCCAAACAACTAGCAACACAGGAACACAACCCCACCCATTAGCAGAGAAGCTGCCTAAAATCATACTAAGTTCACAGACATGTCAAAACACACCACCAGATGTGGTCCTGCCACCAGAAAGACAAGATCCAGCTTCATCAATCACAACACAGGCACCTGTCCCCTCCACCAGGAAGCCTAAGCAACCCACTGAACCAACCTTATCCACTGGGGGCATACACCAAAAACAATGGGAACTATGAAACTGCAGGCTGTGAAAAGGAGACCCCAAACACAGTAAGTTAAGCAAAATGAGAAGACAGAGAAACACACAGAAGATGAAGGAGCAAGGTAAAAACCCACCAGACCTAACAAATGAAGAGGAAATAGGCAGTCTACCTGAAAAAGAATTCAGAATAATGATAGTAAAGATGATCCAAAACCTTGGAAATAGAATGGAGAAAATATAAGAAAGTTTTAACAAGGACCTAGAAGAACTAAAGAGCAAACACTGATGAACAACACAATAAATGAAATTTAAAATTCTCTAGAAGGAATCAGCAGCAGAATAACTGAGGCAGAAGAACAGATAAGTGACCTGGAAGATAAAATAGTGGAAATAACTAACGCAGAGCAGAATAAAGAAAAAAGAATGAAAAGAATTGAGGACAGTCTCAGAGACCTCTGGGACAACATTAAACACAACAACATTTGAATTATAGGGGTTCCAGAAGAAGAAGAGAAAAAGAAAGGGACTGAGAAAATATTTGAAGAGAGTATAGTTGAAAACTTCCATAACATGGGAAACGAAATAGTCAATCAAGTCCAGGAAGTGCAGAGTCCCATACAGGATAAATCCAAGGAGAAACAACATGACAAGACACATATTAATCAAACAATCAAAAATTAAATACAAAGAAAAAATATTAAAAGCAGCAAGGGAAAAGCAACAAGTAACATAAAAGGGAACCCCATAACGTTAACAGCTGATCTTTCGGCAGAAACTTTGCAAGCCGGAAGGGAGTGGCAGGACATATTTAAAGTGATAAAAGGGAAAAACCTACAACCAAGATTACTCTACCCAGCAAGGATCTCATTCAGATTTGACAGAGAAATTAAAACCTTTACAGACAAGCAAAAGCTAAGAGAATTCAGCACCACCAAACCAGCCTTACAGCAAGTGCTAAAGGAACTTCTCTAGGCAGGAAACACAAGAGAAGGAAAAGACATACAATAACAAACCCAAAACAATTAAGCAAATGGTAATAGGAACATACATATCAATAATTACCTTAAATGTAAATGGATTAAATACTTGAGCCAAAAGACATACACTGGCTGAATGGATACAAAAATGAGACCCATATATATGCTGCCTACAAGAGACCCACTTCAGACCTACAACACATACAGACTGAAAGTGAGGGGATGGAGAAATATTCCATGCAAGTGGAAATCAAAAGAAAGCTGGTGTAGCAATTCTCATATAAGACACAATAGACTTTAAAATAAAGACTATTACAAGAGACAAAGAAGGACACTACATAATGATCAAGGGATCAATCCAAGAAGAAGATATAACGATTGTAAATATTTATACACCCAACATAGGAGCACCTCAATGCATAAGGCAAATGCTAACAGTCATAAAAGGGGAAATTGACAGTAACACAATCATAGTAGGGGAATTTAACACCCCACTTTCACCAATGGACAGATCATCCAAAATGAAAATAAATAAGGAAACATAAGCTTTAAATGACACATTAAACAAGATGGACTTAACTGATATTTATAGGACATTCCATCCAAAAACAACAGAATACACTTTCTTCTCAAGTGCTCATGGAACGTTCTACAGGGTACATCATATCTTGGGTCACAAATCAAGCCTTGGTAAATTTAAGAAAATTGAAATCATATCAAGTATCTTTCCCGACCACAAGGCTATAAGACTAGATATCAATTACAGGAAAAAAAACTGTAAAGTATACAAACACATGGAGGCTAAACAATACACTACTAAATACCAAGAGATCACTGAGAAATCAAAGAGGAAATCAAAAAATACCTAGAAACAAATGACAATGAAAACAAGATGACCCAAAACCAATGGGATGCATAAAAGCAGTTCTAAGAGGGAAGTTTATAGCAATACAATCCTACCTCAAGAAACAAGAAAAATCTCAAATAAATAACCTAAACTTACACCTAAAGCAATTAGAGAAAGAAGAACAACAACAAAAAAAAAAACCCCAAAGTTAGCAGAAGGAAAGAAATCATAATGTTCAGATCAGAAGTAAATGAAAAAGAAATGAAGGAAACGATAGCAAATATCAATAAAACTAAAAGCTGGTTCTTTGAGAAGATAAACAAAATTGATAAACCATTAGCCAGACTCATTAAGAGAAAAAGGGAAAAGGCTCAAATCAATAGAATTAGAAATGAAAAAGGAGAAGTAACAACTGACACTGCAGAAATACAAAGGATCATGAGAGATTACTACAAGCAACTATATGCCAATAAAATGGACAACCTGGAAGAAATGGACAAATTCTTAGAAAAACACAACCTTCCGAGACTGAACCAGGAAGAAATAGAAAATATAAACAGACTAATCACAAGCACTGAAAATGAAACTGTGATTTAAAAGCTTTCCAACAAACAAAAGCCCAGGAACAGATGTCTTCACAGGAGAATTCTATCCAACATTTAGAGAAGAGCTAACACCTATCCTTCTCAAACTCTTCCAAAATATAGCAGAGGGAGGAACACTCCCAAGCTCATTCTACGAGGCCACCATCACCCTGATACCAAAACCAGACAAAGATGTCACAAAAAAAGAAAACTACAGGCCAATATCAGTGATGAACATAGATGCAAAAATCCTCAACAAAATACTAGCAAACAGAATCCAACAGCACATTAAAAGGATCATACATCATAATCAAGGGGGATTTATCCCAGGAATGGAAGGATTCTTCAATATATGTACATCAATCAATGTGATACACCATATTAACAAATTGAAGGATAAAAACCATATGATCATCTCAGTAGATGCAGAAAAAGCTTTTGACAAAATTCAACACCCATTTATGATAATAACTCTCCAGAAAGTGGGCACAGAGGGAACCTACCTCAACATAATAAAATCCATATATGAGAAACCCACAGCCAACATCATTCTCAATGGTGAAAAACTGAAACCATTTCCTCTAAGGTCAGGAACAAGAAAAGGTTGCCCACTCTCACCGCTATTATTCAACATAATTTTGGAAGATTTAGCCACAGCATTCAGAGAAGAAAAAGAAATAAAAGGATTCCAAATTGGAAAAGAAGAAGTAAAACTGTCACTGTATGCAGATGACATGATACTATACATAGAGAATCCAAAAGATGCTACCAGAAAACTACTAGAGCTAATCAAAGAATTTGGTAAAGTAGCAGGACACAATATTAATGCACAGAAATCTCTTGCATTCCTATACACTAATGATGAAATATCTGAGAGAGAAATTAAGGAAACACTCCCATTTACCACTGCAACAAAAAGAATAAAATACCTAGGAATAAACCTACCTAAGGAGACAAAAGACCTGTATGCAGAACATTGTAAGACACTGATGAAAGAAATGAAAGACAATACAAACAGATGGAGAGTTATACCATGTTCTTGGATTGGAAGAATCAACATTGTGAAAATGACTATATTACCCAAAGCAATCTACAGATTCAATGAAATCCCTATCAAACTACCAATGGCATTTTTCACAGAACTAGAACAAAAAATTTCACAGTTTGTATGGAAACACAAAAGACACCAAATAGCCAAAGCTATCTTGAGAAAGAAAAACGGAGCTGGAGGAATCAGGTTCCCTGACTTCAAACTACCCTACAAAGCTACAGTAATCAAGACAGTATGGTACTGGCACAAAAACAGAAATATAGATCAATGGAACAGGATAGGAAGCCCAGAGATAAACCCAAGCACATATGGGCACCTAATTTATGACAAAGGAGGCAAGAACATACAATGGAGAAAAGACAGCCTCTTCAATAAGTGGTGCTGGGAAAACTGGACAGCTATATGTAAAAGAATGAAATTAGAGCACTCCCTCACACCATACACAAAAATAAACTCAAAATGGATTAAAGAGCTAAATGTAAGGCCAGACACTATAAAACTCTTAGAGGAAAACACAGGCAGAACACTCTATGACATAAATCACAGCAAGATCCTTTTTGACCCACCTCCTAGAGAAATGGAAATAAAAACAAAAATAAACAAATGGGACCTAATGAAACTTAAAAGCTTTTGCACAGCAAAGGAAACCATAAACAAGACAAAAAGACAACCCTCAGAATGGGAGAAAATATTTGCAAATGAAGCAACTGACAAAGGATTAATCTCCAAAATTTACAAGCAGCACATGCAGCTCAGTATCAACAAAACAAACAACCTAATCCAAAAATGGGCAGAAGACCTAAATAGACATTTCTCCAAAGAAGATATACGGATTGCCAACAAACACATGAAAGGATGTTCAACATCACCAATCGTTAGAGAAATGCAAATCAAAACTACAATGAGATATCATCTCACACTGGTCAGAATGGCCATCATCAAAAAATCTACAAACAATAAATGCTGGAGAGGACGTGGAGAAAAGGGAACCCTCTTGCACTGTTGGTGGGAATGTAAATTGATACAGCCACTATGGAGAACAGTATGGAGGTTCCTTAAAAAACTAAAAATAGAACTACCATACGACCCAGCAATCCCACTACTGGGCATATACTCTGAGAAAACCATAATTCAAAAAAGAGTCATGCACCACAATGTTCATTGCAGCTCTATTTACAATAGCCAGGACATGGAAGCAACCTAAATGTCCAACAACAGATGAATGGATAAAGAAGATGTGGCACATATATACAATGGAATATTACTGGGCCATAAAATGAAACGAAACTGAGTTATTTGTAGTGAGGTGCATGGAGCTAGAGTCAGTCATACAGAGTGAAGTAAGTCAGAAAGAGAAATACAAATACTGTATTCTAACACATATATATGGAATCTAAAAATAAAAGTGATTCTGAAGAATCTAAGGGCAGGACAGGAATAAAGACGCAGATGTAGAGAATAGACTTGAGGACACAGGGAGGGGGAAGGGTAAGCTGGGACAAAGTGAGAGAGTGGCATGGATATATACACACTACCAAATGTAAAATAGATAGCTAGTGGGAAGCAGCCGCATAGCACAGGGAGATCAGCTCGGTGCTTTGTGACCACCTAGAGGGGTGGTATAGGGAGTGTGGGAGGGAGACGCAAGAGGGAGGGGATATGGGGATATATGTATATGTATAGCTGATTCACTTTGTGATACAGCAGAAACTAACACACCATTGTAAAGCAATTATACTCCAATAAAGATGAAAAAAAAAAAAAAACAGTGAGGCTTCTTAGTCGTGAACTAGTTCAATCTTTTGGACTATCTGAATTAGAAACTGGAATAGAAAAGCCAGTTTAGAGATCACTGTTTTTGGCTATTTCCATGAATCAAGGTGAGCTTTGCACTGGGAGTTCAAGAAATTAGGGGCAGGCTGGCACACTGCCATCTGCTAGCACTTTGGGTAGCCTTTGTGCAAACTGCAAAAATGTACTCCTTCTGAGAACACAAATTAGAAAAATGCATCCCTTCCTCTGGGTTCTCAGCAACCTTCTGCCAGACCTAGGGCTTGAGACTGATTTCCCTCTCAGTGGCCCCCTGGCTGGGTGCCTTTTTGTGGAGCAGAGTAATGTACCAGTATATGTGAGGGTTAGGGGGTGGGGGTGAGTCTAAGCAGAGAGATAAGATATTGAAGACAGAGAAGAAGAGTGTGAAATGTAGCTCAAGCTGGGACGTTCAAACTTGTTTCAGATCTCAAAGGCTTTTGTACAGTGTGGTATACACATGACTAGTAGCAGGTATGGAAACCTTATGGCATGTTTTTTTGAGCTTAAGATAATTCTGGACTTCAGTTTTTCCCTGAAAATGGGAAAATATTTCTATTATTTATTTTAGTAGCAGAATGATAGGACCAAAAGCCACAGTTGCATGAGCAAATAGATTTTAGGACATTCATTTATTCATTACTTACCCAGTATAAACAAATTGAGCAGCTTCGATGAATAGAATGCTGTTCCCAGTCCAGAAGATACTGTGGAAAACAAGTTAAATATTTTCTTGTCCTTTCTGAGCTTATACTCTAGCAGAGGAGATGAGAATTAAATAATGACCATAAATGTGGGAGAGTCATGGCAGAGGGAACACGTGGAGGTGAGTAGGGAGACATCTCTCCTCCACCCTGATTTGACTTCTTACAGTGAACAGAGGTTGCCCTGAAAAAAGGACCCCAAGGACCAGTCATAGGCAAAAAAGTAGAGAGAAAAGCTATAGAGAGCTTAGAGAATCCCAGAACAGGGAGAACTACTAAATCATGTGATTGTTGAATAGGAGGCATATATTAAGGATAGATACTTGGACAAAGTAAAACATTTTAAAGGGCTTTTAAAGTTACACTATGGGTTGCGGTGTGATGAATTAGCCAGGAGCAAGACTGGAAACAAGAGAACTGTGGTAGTGGTAACAAGGGTGGAGAGAAGTGATTGGATTGGAGTGCTATTTAGCAGGTAGAGGCAGCTGGGTTGAATGGACATCTATTAAGAAGGAAGAATTAGGATAGAAGAAATTGAAGGGAAAGTTTTCAAGGGTGATTTTCAAGTTTCTGGACAAGGGAACTTGGGGAACAACGGTGCCATTCAATGAAATATGGAAGCAGTTCTGGAAGAGAAGCTTCTTCAATTAGAGTTCAGTTTGGTCATATTGGGTCTAAACAGTCTATGAGACATTCCAGTAGATATGAACAGTAGGTAGGAGCATCTATGTCTGGAGCCATTGGAATGGATGATGAGACCAGCCAGAGAGAGGGCACACAGAGAAAGAAGTCAAGGGGCTGCAATGGGCTTGAAAGAAGAGAAGAAATCTACATAGGAACTACGAGCTGTCAGAGGGAAAAGAGTCAAAACAGGGTTTTGATGGTGCAGAATCCAAAGAAGGGCAGTCTTTCAAGGGGGAATTATGATTGGAGTCTAAGGTCATAGAGATACTAATAAGGACTGAGAAATGTCCATCATATTTGGCAATTAGGGGGTCATTGATGACTTGAGCAAATAGTGTGTTCAGTGAACATTAGTAGAATTCAGAGATAACTGAATGGGCAGGGGGAACTAGAGAAGTGAGAAGACAACCCAAAAAGAGTCTGGCAATGAAAAGAAGAATAGGAAGAAAGTTTGGAAGTGTAGCATGGTCAGACCATTTCTTGGTTGGACAAAGGAAAAAAGAGTTGGAGAAAATGAATATGTTGGGGGACTTCCCTGGTGGTCCAATGGTTAAGACTCCACGCTTCCACTGCAGGAGGCACATGTTCGATCCTGGTCATGGAACTAGATCCCACATGCTGTGTGGTGCAGCCAAAATTAAAAAAAAAAAAAGAAAGAAAGAAAGTGAATATGTTGGCATTGAATAGAAAAAAAAAAAAGGAGGCTAGAAATACAGGAGAATAGAGGAAACAGTGATGGGGCAGAGTCCTTGAAGAAGCCAGAATAGAGTGGACCAAGGAGTTAGCCTTGAATAGAAGGATGGCATCTCTTCCCATGGGGCAGAGGGGAAAGGACAAAGTCTGGGTGCGCGTATGAATTGAGACATACCAGTTAGGAAAGCTAAGGTAGTTCATCCTTGACAGTTTTATTTTTTCTATCAACAGGCAGAAGGATAATCAGCTAAGAGGGATGGGCTCATATATAGTTATTCACTGTACTTAATCTATACTCTTTACTATTCTTTCTTATCCTGATTCTCATTTGTTGTATTGGTTATTGTTTTTTTTTTAATTTACTTATTTTATTTTATTTTTGGCTGCGTTGGGTCTTCATTGCCGCGTGTGGGCTTTCTCTAGTTGCGGTAAGAGGGGGTTACTCTTCGTTGTGGTGCATGGGCTTCTCATTGCAATGGCTTCTCTTGCAGAGTACAGGTTCTAGGTGCATGGGCTTCAGTAGTTATGGCACGTGGGCTCAGTAGTTGTGGCGCATGGGCTTAGTTGCTCCGCGGCATGTGGGATCTTCCCGGACCAGGGCTCGAACCCTTGTCCCCTGCACTGGCAGGCAGATTCTTAACCACTGCGCCACCAGGGAAGGCCCCGGTTATTGCTTCAATGTGTCCTCACTTTGAAAGCTAGAAATTTCAGCCAAAGTATGTGTGGCCTTGATGATTGGAGGAAAGTTTTCTATGGAAAAGAGGTATTTTAGATGATGTGATGCACTGTTGTGACCAGAAAGGATATTTTACCTCATGTTATACAGAATAAAATTTTAGAAAAAATATTTTCAAGCATTTCACTAAAAGAATATGAGAAAATTCCACTGCTAAGTGACTGAGCTTTCCTCCCACCACCTCCCCACACCTTTGTTTTGTCTCATTCTTTTCAAGTTCCAGCAGTTGCCAAGTTTGCAATACTGTCTTTCATTCCTGAGCTCAAAAGGTTTTTTCTGCTTGTTTTTTTCCCTTTTTTCTCCAAACACACTTATACACAGTAAAACGTGTTTTCCCAGTAGTCTTAGGATATTGACAAAATGCCAACTGTTTTTTTTTTAACTATGCAAAAAACCTTTTTTAAACATGGCTTAAGATAGTAGTTTCTTTCTGCTCATCTTTACATCTTCTTTCCCCAGTTAGGTTTATGGATGATGTCCAATATTGGGCCAGAGTGTGAGATCCCAGCTCATTCAGAGTTAAAGCTTTAAAGCTTCTTGAAGCTATAGAGGGCAGTTAGAAAGAGTGGTTAAGGAGAGGCTTCGGGCTTACCTCTGTACCACGCTCTTTGGAGGTGTCCCTCATTAAGATTACATGTAGGGGCTGCACGATAATACAAAACCAACTTAGATTAGAGTTCCAAATCCCACACCTGAAATGACACTTTGGCGTGGAGAAATCTATAAGTAGTACAAATGCAGCCTCCAGAATGACTTTCGTCAATGGAAGGAGTTTATTATATATCAGGTCCTATTTTCTCTTTTCACCCTGCTCTTTCTTCTTTCCTGTCAGTGAAAAGGCTTTTGGAGGAGAGCTATGGTTGTGGAATGGTAAAATTTGAGTGAAATGTGAATAATTAAAAGATTTTTTTCACTTTGGCTCCTTTTGTTTGACCACAAAATCTTGTGTCAAACGTTTATACTTACTAGACAAACTTCTTGGAAGTAGAGCGTATAATTGCTGTCTTTACTTTTTCATTTCTCATTCATTCTTTGATCTGGATCTTTAAAAATTACAAAACTAATACAGGGTCAAGTAATAAATAAGTTTTTTTAAAAAATTAATATTCTCTACTGCCTTCTTCTCCGGTACTCTCTTCCCACCACCAAGGGAGCCGATAAATTTTGGGGTGTTCTCTCCATACCTTTCTCTACTTTCACGTCTAGTCACTCTTCAGACTACTTATTGGTCACTAAAATCAAATATTCATTTCTTTTCAGTCCTTATATTATTTGACGTCTAAAGAACATTGGACATTGCTCATTAATCTTTCTCAAGACCCTCTCTTTTCTCGTTTTTCATGACCTTATACTTTTCTCATTTCTCTCCTAATTTTCTGGTCATTCTTTCCCAATATTTGTTACTAGCTCTTATTCCTCTGCCTGCCTATCAATTTTAGTGTTCTATTCCATACAGGAATACCATTTCTCAGGAAACTCCATGCATGGAACTAAAGAAAATTTTGGACAAAACAAGAATCCGTCCTATGTCTTCATTTTACTGATAAGGGAACGAAGGCAGAGAGAGGAAAGAAGTAACATATCTAAGGTCATTTCAGAGCCTGAAACTCAAATAATAGCTTGCTGACTTAAAATCCAGATCTTGAAAAAGGTCGGCAACCTACCAGTTTCCTAGTATATTTCTTTTACTTCCTCTTCTTTCTTTCCCCTGCATGGTCATAGCAGAATTGCAAGGTAAACCTAATCTTGAAAGATGGCCTTTTATGATGGCAGCCATAGTATACTACATAGGAATTCATCTGGGGAAGCCAACAGAAAGAACTAAAGAGAACAGTTTGATTTGCTTTATTATCCTGAGAACAAAAAGGGGTAAACATGCTCCTGTAAGGATTGGGATAAATTATAACTGGCACAGAAAGAGAGCTGACGTTACCTGTAATGAGGCTCCTCTCAGAAGCATTTAGGAAGCTATAGTCACTGGGAACAGCCATAAGTCAAACTCAGCTAACAACTCAATTATAGCTTCTAAGGTAAAAGCCACTGAGTCAGCACCAAGGGTTTCAGGGTACCATTTATGTGCCCAGACTTATGCTAAGCCCTCTGTATACAGTGACCCTATTTTCCAAACTCTAAACCAGGGCATATCAAATGATCACAGAAAAGATCATTGAAATTTGGGAGTTTCATAACTGTTATGCCGTGGAGTATTATAGGATACAAATCATGGCCTTTACCACCAAATACTGCAATCCATTTAGTGTAACAAGTTACTGTGTGTAGCTGGATGGTAACATGGAACTCTGTGCATCAGTTTTTAGCTGAGGATCCAAAATCTAAAACAAAAATTATAAATTCACCAAAGTTTTAATTAAAGCCTTTTCTCAGAGCAGGCTGAGAAATTCTAAAACCAACTCTAACAACCTTAGTGATCCCTCTCCTCTGGCTCTGAAAGCAGTTGAGGTAGGAGAGGCTGGTGGAAGGAAAGAGAATTTCTCTGAGTTGGTCTCAGCTGCAGAGAACGACCCCATCCAAGGATACCCCTTCCTGGGGCCTATATCCAATGGCTCACTGAGGTGGGGAATGAAGGATGGGCCATCTTTGGATGACTCTGGGGGCTGTTAGAGCTCTAGAGCTCCCTGTGGGCTAGGCTGAGGATGCCTCTGGGCCCCATACTCGTTCTACTTCTCTGCTGTGCACCTGCTTCCATCTCTTCCCCACCACAGGTATTGATCCCACAAGCACCTCTTAAGAATCAACCTACATACTAAATTCTACCTCAGAGTCAACTTTCAGAAAATCTAGACCATGACAGGAAATGGGTGGGTGCTTCCCTCTCCCCTTAAGCCCAGACACTGGTACTCGAGAGGACCACTGGAGAGCTTGATATGTGTTTCCTGGATTTAGGAAACAGAATGGACTCAGGACCCTCAGGCCAGAGAAAGCGAAGAACTAGAGGCAGCAACGCTGAGAGAGAGAAAGGGATAAAGGAGGAGAGGGGCTGCTCTGGAATGAGTTGCCTTATGCTGAGGATAGGGCAAGTATAGGAGGAAGACAGATATCAAATGGCATACAGAGCAATGAGGTCCTGCAAGCAATAGGCCAGGGATGGAGAACAAGACTCAATTCGATGCCAACTCCAGGTAGTTGATAATGAATGCTTGAATATTAGAGTTGAGAGAAGAGATTTAGTCTGCATCTGAATTTAGCGAGAAGGATGTTAAAACTGATTAGCAATATCTCTCATGGCTTCAGGAAGAGGGGGAATTGTAGTGTATATATGCCATCTCTAGGATAAATTAATAAAGAAGAGAAGCTATATAAATTACTAATTATTTGACGTAGAAAATAAGTATAATGTGACTTGCCATCCGTCATGCTAGAGCCAAAAGTAAATTTTCAGAAATACAGACCTGCTCAAATCACCCCTCTGATAGAAAGCCTTTAATGGCTCCACACTTAAGAATGAATGATTCAGAGGCCCTACATGTTTTGCCTCCTATCAAGCTTGCCCTGTGCTCCCTGTACTAGGTCCTCTCCAGCCACTTGGAGCTCCCTTTTCACACTTATTTTATATCTCAACGACTTCGCACATGGTGGTCCCTCTGTCTAGAATTCCTGACCCTCACCATTCCTACTTGTTCCTCAAATCCCAGGCTCAGGTATCTTCTCTTCTGAGAAGCCTTCCTGAAACACACCTCCCTGTCCAAAGTTGATCCCACTCCCATTTTGGGGTATTACTTTATCTTGATTTGCAAAGCATTATCATACTGTGTTGTAATACCCGTCTTTCACTTAAACTCAAGTTCCTTGAAGGTAGGTATTCTTCATCTTTGTTTCCTTAGCTCTCAGCACTGTGGCTGGCACACAACATGCACCTGATGTTTTTGAATAAATGAAAGATGCATAGAATCATTAAGGGACCCTTCACAGAGTGGGCCAGAATTAAATACGATGCTGAAACTCTTGGGCCAAGTGACAGAGAGGAATGTCCATTGTTTCCCATGAAAACTCAGAATCCGAATACCCAGAGGATCCTGAATGGATTTCACTATAACTCAGCTTTTGCATAGCTGAGAACTCTTCTAGCATAGACACTAATCCACCGCACTTGGAATTCTTGCTATTTGAAGAAGGAAATCTCACCTGACAGATGGATTAAAGTTCAGGCAAACTGTATTTGCACAGCTGCAGAGTCTTTCTCAAATAAGATGTTAGAGCTCTCCTCTCTTTATGTAGGAAATTTGATGACCAGGTGAAAATATTAAACTATTTAGACAGAGTCTGGGGAACTGTGGGAAGCACCATGTCCATTAAGGAACATTATTTATAAAAATTCCTTGAAAGGTTTCCCTCTTCTTTCTGGTGTGTGTGTGTGTGTGTGTGTGTGTGTGTGTGAAAGTTTCTTTAGGTTATAAATAAAGACCTTCAGAACTGACCATGAATCAGGGAAAAATGGCAGCTTGGATGGCCAGGCATCTAGACAACCCATGAGAAGCCTGACCATATGACGGACTCCATGGCAGCTCTTAAGCTGTCAAAACACTGTCTGGTGGGGTTTGTCCTGGAGTTGTTACTTCAGTTCAGCTGCTCTTTGCCTGCAACCACTTTTCTGAGTGAAGAACTGCAATAATTCAGGAGAGCCTGATATGTGTGAAATTCAGGAGAAATAAATTTTGGCCACAACCGCCTAGAGTGCTTATTCAACACAGTGCTCATAGAGGAAATGAATTCACATGCGTAAGTCAGCCAGGGCCATGTGTGACCACAGGACAGACACCAGAAGTCTTCCCTATAAGTGGAAAGGAGCTGCATAATTTATAGAGGTCACCTTACATCCAAGTGAGATTTCTGGGGGCAGCTCTACTGGTTAAGCCTATGGCTTTGAGGCTTTGAGGTTGTAGATCCCTCCCTTTGTAGATTCACATGGGAAGGTTCTTAGCTCCTTCAATTACTAAATATGAACTCTTTGAGGTTTAGGATAGTGGGGGAGACGTCTTGAATGGGCAGGAAAACAGGGCTTTGGGAATTGATGGCACATTAAATTCATACCATCAAACATGCAAGGAGAGTGGAGGTAGCTATGGTGACAGCTAAGGGGTTCCAGTCTTGGGGTTGAAGCTATTTTAAATAACAATTACAATGGAAGGGTAAGTGGGGGAAAAAAGGTTAAGCTGTGCTGTACAGTTCTACTTTTAAGGCTTTCCATGGTGTCTAGCACCCTTCTTTGGAACAAATGAGCTGGTTGAAAAATCAAAGTCAACTGTTAACAAGTAAAATAAAAAGAACAAAAGGTTGGGAACATGGAGAAAAACTGAAAACATGTCCAAATATTCTGGACAAAAAGTCCATGTGTCCCAGGATCTTTGGGTCTGGTTAAGAGAACGATCTTTGCTTCTAGGTAAACATACTGTCACATCTGTATTCAGTGGCAGAGAGAGAGAGAGAGATCAAACTCCAGGTCAGAGACCCCAGTGCTCAACATCTGAATAATCTACTGCTATTATCCTTCGGTAGAAATATCCCAAGAGTTCCAAATTGGTGCAGCTTTAAGAACCAAAAGCAGTACACTGAAGAGTCCAAATCACACACAGTCCCTGCTATTCTAGGTACAAAGGAAACCTCTTCCTAAAATATTTTTCTCCAAAGTATCTTTTCATTGTATCACTATAAAACTGTCTATGAAAATCAAGAACAAGAGGCAATATAAGAATGTAATAAAAGGCTTGGAATTCTAAAAAATGGGGAATGAAATAGCTTTAAAAGTCAAAAGAATTCAATCCATAATGAGAGTGACTGCAGATCCATGGTTGAGTTGATTGATCTGGAAATACTGGTTTTGCAGAAATAACCCCTTTCCCCTTCTATCTCCTTACCTTCTTCTCTCTGCTTCCTTCTTCCTTTAGAAAGCACTGTAGTGGATAAAAGTTTTTCTTGGCTCATCATTTTTTTGTGGAACCACCTCTTCCCAACACTCAGTTCATTCCGTTTGAGTATCATGGATCTTACCCAATGGCTTTCAGGCTATGCCCAGCCGGACATGACCAGTCAGAACACTCCATCCCCCTGGTCAATGGTCATGTGCCCAAGCCAAGGTAATGAAAATATCCTGACAACTTCTGCAGGAACTACTGGCAAAAGAGTAACTCTCTTCGGGGGTTGCTAATCTGAAAAGCCTGCTTTTGAGAAAAGAGCCAACAGGGAGAAAAGCTGAACTGAACAATGAGGAGGGAGGGTGAACACGTGGTTGTCTAGTTGGAGGCCCCAGATATACCTTAAATGAGAAACATCCTCGGATTTCCAATTAAGTGGGACAATCAATTCCCTTTTTTGCTTAATGTAGTTTGAGTAGGGTTCTGCCACTTGCCAAAAGAAGTCTTACCTAATACAGAAGTACAGAACAGAGCTGGAAGTTCTCAGCTTGGAATTCAGACAACCCTAGCTAAGTTAAATGTCAGAAAACAAGGAATACCTGGGACACTGCAGCTACAGTTGACGAAAGGGAAGAACATGATATCAACGATCTGATCAAAGTCCCTTCCAATCAACCCTCAAACTTTTTACAGTGTCACCTTTCATGTCTGCAGGCCTCTGGGTTCTGTCAAGACAGCATGGTGGCTTAGTAGATCGATAACCAGCATCTTTACCCAGTTTTCTCCTTTGCTTCCTCTGAGCCTCATGCCATTCCCTGAGGCACAGGCCACTGCTCCCATCTTTCTTACTTGGCTTCTCCTTTTTGCTTGCCTTTCTCTAGTGTAATACCCAGGACATTTTCATAGCTTGATGCTTCCTAACCCATCTACCCCACCAGACAGACTGCTCCCCCAGACAGCTGGGACTGCCCATATTCATGTATAAATTCCTGGAACCTGATACAGAGCCTGCCATACTAAATGTTGCATTGAACTGAATCTGAGGCTCAACTCAGACTTGCTCAGTGCCCAGCCTCTGCCTCCTTAAAACCCTTAGAGACTTTCCTGCCTGTAATCACAGTCTGATACTGTTTCCCGCTTGACCTTGTCAATTATAAAAACTCATGTCTATAAACACACTTATTTATTTATTGAACACTAACCAAATAAGCACTTTATGTACTTTAAGCTATTCAATCTTCACCACGGACAGGTCTGAGAGGTTAAGTGACTTGCCCAAGGTCACCCAGCTAGTAAGTGGAGTGGCCGGGGATTCAAAACAAGCAGCATGTTTTGAACTGGGGTATTACCAGCTCCTTACAGGCCAAACGTGCTTCATTTATATTGTCAAATTAGCCTCACAACAACCCTATTAGCTATGATTATTAGCCCCATTTTCCAGAGAAGACAATTGAGGCTCAGTGAGGTTAAGTTATTTGCCCAAGGTCGCCTGGCTGCTAAGTAGGAAAGCTGAGATTACATCGCAGGGTGTCCAGAACCCACATCCAATAAGCATTGTGCCCAACAGCTGTCTATTAACTGATTGTTGATTGTATCAGAAGAAGTTACCAGGTCATCTAACCTTTAATTAGCATTTCTTCTTCTTCTTATTGTTTAATAGGTATAACAATATCTACTTTATAAAATTGTCATACGCTTCATAAAATTGTCATACGCCCTTCAATCTATGTTTGTAAAGTTCCAAGGGTGTTCGGCATATAGTAAGTGCTCAACAAATGGTAGTTATCATTATTGTTTACTGAGTGCTTCTTGCGCCAGACACTGTACTGAGCACTTTACTTGTAGTATTGTATTTAATTCTACATCAACCTCATGAGGTAGGTACCAATATGATGCTCATTTTACAGATGCGGAAACTGAAATGGAAATTTCTCCTTGTGTTTCCTCACGCTCGGCACAATGATCAAAAGATAAGTAGCCTATTTCCTTAAATTTCACTTTAGAAAAATGTTAAGTTGCAAATTACCTCACTCAGTATTGGCTGGCAAGGATACTAAGGAGTATGTTTGTTCATTTACAGATAGTTACATAGGTATATTGTAGTCCTGCAATTCAATTTAATTCTGACACTACTCAGAATTAGCACAAACCCCACAGGTTAAGGGCTTAGTCCACAAGACTGCTTTAGACTTCGGCCACAAATAGAGTCCCCAGGCTACCTGCATTCCGCTTGGCTGCCTACACATTTGAAGGTTCCCATGACCCCCCTAAGGTTTGATAATTCACTGGAATGGCTCATAGAACTCAGAAAAACATTTAACTTACACTTGCCATTTTTATCATAAAGGATACAACTCAGAAAAAGCCAAATGAAAGAGATGCATAGGCAAGGTATGGGGTGGGTAGATAGAACTCAGGATCAACCAAATGGAAGAGATGGGGGGGAGGGATGCAGAGCTCCCAGGCCCTCTCCAGGCATGCCACCCTCCTAGCATGGTGATGTGTTCAACCAACCCAGAAGCTCTCAGCTTGTTGGTACCCAAGGCTGTACAATTAGTTAGTTGTTTGACAGAGTAGCATGGTACTAGCTGTGACTCTCTTACTTACAAAGTTTGGTGAAGAGATCAAGAGCCCAATGATCACCGGGTGGACTGTCCTCTTCCTGGATTCCATTAGCTCCTGGTCTTTTGCTGGTTCCCAAGCCATGGGCCTCAGCTTCGTAAATGAAGAGCTTGCACCTCTACAACTCTGTGGAGTCAAAGGAGAAAGAAAACATATGCTTATGGAGCTTCTACAGTTATCTGGGCACCAAGGGCTGGACACATGAAAAAGCTATCCCATCTGACACTGCTCTGCACCTGGCTAGCTGAACTGCTCAACAGCTAAAGGCGCAAACCTCTTCCTTGTCCCTGTTCTTCCTGATGCTATTCACGGGGGTGAACTGGCACAAAGTGAAGAAAGAGCTGGAAATTTCCTTGTTAATTTCAGCCTTGTAAATTATTCAGATGGCAAAAAAAAAAAAAAAATCTACATTGGGTCTAAAAGTATATGGACCAGTTGTCTGCACAGATTAAATAATCTAGATGGCTGTGTGAGTTACTATAGCAGAAAAGAAAGTGGTTTCATCATAGATAGAGCCGATCCAGAAAGTTCAGGGGACAATAGATTTCTTGACCTTGCATGACCCGATTTCTTTGCTTCTTCATTTGGCTGGCTTAATTTTACTGTGCAATTTGCCAAATCTTCACTTTGCTTGGGCTATTTAAATAGTCACAATGTTGCCTTTTTATATAAAAGATTAACAAATAAACAACCAAAATTTGATGGAGGAGAATGACATGTGGAATAAAGGATTAATCAGTTCTGTCACTCTCACTTGGGCAGCAAAATCAAGCCTCTTGTTTGGGGAAACACTGCTGGATGGGATAATTTCCACGTTGCCAGGCTGTTTTTCTTTTTAATATCACAGTTGATTTGCTGTGGCAGAGCCTGCTACAAACAGCTGGCACCATCACTGGTTACAAAATGTGTCTGCCAAACCACTCAGGAGGGTAGAGGGAGCCACACTGTATTCTTTGATGGTGGGCTTCTTTGCCAGGGAAAAGACCTGCATAGAAAGGGCCTCATTCATCTTCTCCCCTGCACCTCCTCATGGCCTGAACAAAGTGAATGTATCAGATTGTCTGTGTGAAAAACATTGGTAGGAATTTCTATGCTCCTCTCCATCCAATATTGCTGTTGGAAACTTTCAGCAGATGTTTCAGCCATCAGCTTCCTTGTCCCTTGGTGCACATGGCAGCAGAACCTCGGGAAAATGCAGATGGCTCACCTCTTCCACCAACGTGTTTGAGAAACACAAATGACAGCAGGTACCAAATGCTTTTGAATCCATCATTAATGGTCAAACACTCCTGCCAGTTCTCTTCTCAGTAGGAAAAATGTAAAATCAGAAGGACCTAGACAAAGTTATAAACTGTAATCCTAGCTCTCTCCTGAAAAATCTCAGATCAGTTTACTGTACTCGGCAGGAGATGATTATACTATCTTTTTTTTTCCTGTCTCCATTCATAGATGTCAATACATGGTGAGTGGTTTCCAGAAATTTACTTCATTTTCAACTGAAAACAAGAGGGGAAAGCGGCCCGGCCACATTCGCATGCTGACAGCTCAGCACAGCTCCATGCCAGTGGACTCCTGGGTGCCAAGGCAAGAAAGCAAGGGCACATGATTCAAGGACACATTTTAAAACAAGAATTAAACTGTCACAGTACTTACGTCCTGTCTCTTTCTAAATCCTACTTCAAAGAATCAATCTCTCCCGTTAGGTGAAATAGACGGTGATTCAGAGTTAAAGGTGAATGAAAATGGAATATTTTAATTCACTTCAGACTTGTTTGGGGACTGACATTTTCTTGAGTGTAAAAAAAGAAGAATTTCCTTCTCAAAACTGGCTACTGACATTAGTGAATAACCAGATCAGAAAGAAGGAACTAAGAGTGGGCTGAGCGCTACGGCCGTCATACATTTTCACTCTCAGTTCTGCAAGTAATTTGGCTCCACTTGTCATTCATTCACATGTGCATTCAATGCTGAGAATTCACAGTGGCCTCAGAAATCCTAGGGAATTTTTATTGTGCTCTTATCATGAACCAGATACTCTTCAAAATGCTTTACTTGAATTAACGTATTAAATCCTCACTAAATGCTATGAGATAGGTACTGTTCTTAACCCTATTTTACAGAGAGAAAATGGAAACATTGAGAGGTTAAGAAATTTGCCCTGGGTAACACAGCTGGTGAGGATGGAGCAAGGGTATGGACTTAGTCTAATTTCAGAGCTGACATTCTAAACAGCCCTCTACTTGACAGCTAGTTGGTGGGCTAGTGTTAGAACAGGACTTCAGATCAGCCAGGCAGCTGCCCAGTGAGCCATTTCTGCTTCTGAAGGGTTTATTTTTATACCCTACTGCCTTCTTCACAGGGAAGTTTTGGGAATGAACACGGGAAGTGTCCTACTGGCAAGAAGAAACAGACGACTCATGTTGAACAGGGAGGAGGGGGAAAAATGCTTTTGAGCCACAAGGATACCATTTTTCACACTGGAGGAGGTCACTGAATGCATCGCAGTAGAGAAATGGATTTTGAGAGGTCACATGGATAACAGTCCCACCTTTGGGGAGGACACTCTTCTGCCAGAAAGATGATCTAAAAGAATTCTTGCTGCAGCAAAGGGATTGGGCTACTTGCGTTGAACTGTGCCCAGGAGCATAGGCTTTATAAAGTTGATCAGATGTCCTGTTTGGTCAGGCCTTTCCAGGTATTTTAATGGTCCTGAAGAGTGTACTACAAATCACCTGGAGCAGGCAGATGTAGTTCCGGGTCCCCTGTTGACAAGCTGTAAAGGGCTTTAGGTTACCTTATGTGTTACCAGTCTGTAAACTGTCCAGGTTGCCAAGTAAGTCAGAAGGCTTGACAGCCTGGCAATAACTCAAAGTTCTATATTCTGTCCTACATTTATTTATTCCAACAATTTTTCCTGAGTGTTTCTTTGGGCCAGTCATTAAGGGTACCCGCACAAACAAAGCATGATCCCTTGCCTCGAGGAGATCACGTTGAGGAAATTGAAGCCCCGTGAGCTCTGAGAGAGAGCTTCCGGTCTTCTGCTCCTTGCCACTCAGGCTGGGCATCATGTGGAGTAAATAGGTTTTCACTTTTCTCTTTCTCTGATGCTTTGTCTCCCAGGTCTCATCCCTCCCTCCTACTTGACTGGTTGATGACTTCATACTGATCCAGTGTTAGACAATTTCTAAATACTAATACAAAATAATAATAGCTCACACTATAAAAGCTCTGCATGTGGCACACAGTTCATCCTGTCGCAATCCTTTGAAGTAGTTTCTGTTATTGTCCTTATTTTCTACATAAGAGAATTGAGGCACAAGAAGCTAAAAAATGAGCCCAAAGTTAAAATGTTAATCAGTAGTAGAACCAGGCAGTTTCCCTTCAAAGCACATCGTAACAACCACTGCTGTACACTGTCTGTTTGATAATACTGCCATTAAAAAGAATCTTGCAAGAAGAGATAAGAAAGAAGCTGATGCAGAGATGGGGAAAAGAGG
Organism: Balaenoptera musculus; assembly: GCF_009873245.2. Taxonomy (NCBI): domain Eukaryota; kingdom Metazoa; phylum Chordata; class Mammalia; order Artiodactyla; family Balaenopteridae; genus Balaenoptera; species Balaenoptera musculus. The sequence goes on from NC_045787.1 coordinate 119,473,860, forward strand.
CTAAGTGAAAAATCATAGCAATAGTCAGCACTCAGTGAGTGTATAGAGATGATCTTGAATCCCCAGAGCCTCACTGCTGGATGGATATTATTTTACACATGAGGAAATGGGTATGGCAGAACCAGGATTTGAATCCAGATCAGCTTTCCCTCCTTGTGCTCCTTTTACTGCACCATCCTGCTTCCTGGTGATAAGCAGAATTGCACAGAGCATGAAGACAAATTCTGTCTCCAAATGAGAGACCATCGCTGAGATTCACAAGATGAAACTACAATTTCCTGGAGAATATCAGAATTAGACAATCTTAGAGATCACTCAGCATAACCATTTGCCTTATAATTTATCCTCCGGCAACATTCCCATAAAGAAGGTGGAGACAAATTTGGGAATTAGAATGTCTGATGCCCTCCCTGCCCCATCAAGAAAACACAGCTAGAGAAAATTTTGCTTGAAAGCCGAGATGTTGATCCAAGCATTGGAAAGACTCTAGAGTACAGAGATGTCATATGCTTCTTCATTCAATGAGGCCTCTGCCTAGGAAATCACTTTGCTGGCTCGACACTGGCATTTTGCATTGTTTGCCCATGTCAATCAGATCATAATTTGTTCCATGAGGGGAAATTTCTCAGACTCTTGGACCCAGAACTAGTATTGCTGGAGTCTTGCTACCTCCTTGGTGATGCAAGCTTGTCAAAGTTGTCATTTATTGTCAGAGAGCTAGCTGTGGTTAGTAGAAAATAATTTTTCTGGTTATACAGACACACACAGAGACACAAACGCACATGCTGTGTGGGGAAACCACAACCTCTGCTCTTATTCTGAGGGTGTTCTATCTGTTCTAAATCTTGCACGGACCTGCCACCACCCTTACATATCATTATTTGCGTTGCTCAGTGTATCTCTTCACTTGTCAGTGAGTTTTTGTCATCCATAATTTTCTTTTTCATTTCTTTTGTGAAAAGTCTTGCCTTAAGAGGATCTGAATGCCTCCAGCTCATTCTTTAAAGGCAAGGAAACAAAAGAATAAGAATAGATAATAATAACAACTGATTGCACACACTCCGGCAGACACTGAGCTAAATACTTTGCATGTATTAGCTCATTTAATCCACACAGAAACGCTAATGAGGTAGTTACTATTATTAACCCCATATTATAGGTGATGAAAGGCCTAGGTTATGCAACTTGCCCAAAGCACAGGGACTCAGCTGCGATCAAACTATAGCCTAATGGACCTCAGCTTGCATCCCTGTCTCCCTCTGCATCTTCAAATTATGCCAGGCTCTGTTTAGTGGAGGGTAAATGCTTTTAATTCCCTTTGAGTTTAGTTATTTTGGAATGGATAAAGAGGGAAATATTTGGTATAATCCTTACTTCCCTATAATTGTAGCATGAGGATTTTGCAATATGATTTAATTTTCCCAGTTACTTAAATATCAGGTTCATAACCTGCCACTCACATTGCTTTGTGTACTTAATGGGAACATTTTCTTTAGAAAAGTATATGTGTAAAAAGAAATGTAGGCTTGAACAGAAGCAAGAAGAACTGCAATCCTGCAGCCTGTGGAATGAAAACCACATTCACGGAAAGATAAGACAAAATGAGAAGGCAGAGGACTATGCACCAGATGAAGGAAAAAGATAAAACCCCAGAAAAACAACTAAATGAAGTGGAGATAGGTAACCTTCCAGAAAAAGAATTCAGAATAATGACAGTGAAGATGATCCAGGACCTCGGAAAAAGAATGGAGGCAAAGATCGAGAAGATGCAAGAAATGTTTAACAAAGACCTAGAAGAATTAAAGAACAAACAAACAGAGATGAACAATACAGTAACTGAAATGAAAAATACACTAGAAGGAATCAATAGCAGAATAACTGAGGCAGAAGAACAGATAAATGACCTGGAAGACAGAATGGTGGAATTCACTGCCGTGGAACAGAATAAAGAAAAAAGAATGAAAAGAAATGAAGACAGCCTGAGACCTCTGGGACAACATTAAACACAACAATATTCGCATTATAGGGGTCCCAGAAAGAGAAGAGAGAGAGAAAGGACCCGGGAAAATATTTGAAGAGATTATAGTCAAAAACTTCCCTAGCATGGGAAAGGAAATAGTCACCCAAGTCCAGAAAGCACACAGAATCCCAGGCAGGATAAACCCAAGGAGAAACACGCCGAGACACATAGTAATCAAATTGACAAAAATTAAAGACAAAAAAAAATTATTAAAAGCAGCAAGGGAAAAAATGACAAATAACATACAAGGGAACTCCTGTAAGGTTAACAGCTGATTTCTCAGCAGAAACTCTACAAGCCAGAAGGGAGTGGCACGATATATCTAAAGTGATGAAAGGGAAAAACCTACAACCAAGATTACTCTACCTGGCAAGGATCTTATTCAGATTCGATGGAGAAATCAAAAGCTTTACAGACAAGCAAAAGCTAAGAGAATTCAGCACCACCAAACCAGCTCTACAACAAATGCTAAAGGAACTTCTCTAAGTAGGAAACAAAAGAGAAGTAAAGGACCTACAAAAACAAACCTAAAACAATTAAGAAAATGGTAATAGGAACATACATATCGATAATTACCTTAAATGTGAATGGATTAAATGCCTCAACCAAAAGACAAAGGCTTGCTGAATGTATACAAAAACAAGACCCATATATATGCTGTCTACAAGAGACCCACTTCAGACCTAGGGACATGTACAGACTGAAAGTGAAGGGATGGAAAAAGATATTCCATGCAAATAGAAATCAAAAGAAAGCTTGAGTAGCAATACTCATGTCAGATAAAATAGACTTTAAAATAAAGACTGTTACAAGAGACAAGGAAGGTCACTACATAATGATCAAGGGATCAGTCCAAGAAGAAGATATAACAATTATAAATATATATGCACCCAACATAGGAGCACCTCAATACATAAGGCAAATGCTAACAGCTATAAAAGAGAAAATCGACAATAATACAATAATAGTGGGGGACTTTAACACCTCACTTACACCAATGGACAGATCATCCAGACAGAAAATTAATAAGGAAACACAAGCTTTAAATGACACAATAGACCAAATAGATTTAATTGATATTTATAGGACATTCCATCCAAAAACAGCAGACTACACTTTCTTCTCAAGTGCACATGGAACATTCTCCAGGATAGATCACATCTTGGGTCACAAATCAAGCCTCGGTAAATTTTTTTTTAAATAGATCTTTATTGGAGTATAATTGCTTAACAATACTGTGTTAGTTTCTGTTGTATAACAAAGTGAATCAGTCATAAGCATACACATATCTCCATATCCCCTCACTTTTAAGCCCCCCTCCCACCCTCCCTATCCCACCACTCTAGGTCATCACAAAGCACTGAGCTGAATTCCCTGTGCTATGCTGCTGCTTTCCACTAGCTAACTATTTTACATTCGGTAGTGTATATGAGTCAATGCTACTCTCACTTCGCTCCAGCTCCCTATCCCCTCCGCTCCATATCCTCAAGTCATTCTCTACGTCTGCTCCTTTACTCCTGCCCTGCCACTAGGTTCTTCAGTATCATTTTTTCTTTTTTAAGATTCCATATGTATGTGTTAGCATACAGTATTTGTTTTTCTCTTTCTGACTTAATTCACTCTGTATGACAGAATCTAGGTCCATCCACCTCACTAAAAATAGTTCAATTTCGTTTCTTTTTAGGGCTGAGTAATATTCCATTGTATATATGTGCCACATCTTCTCTATCCATTCATCTGTCGATGGACATTTAGGTTGCTTCCATGTCCTGGCTATTGTAAATAATGCTGCAATGAACATTGGGGTGCTGTATGTGTCTTTTTGAATCATGGTTTTCTAAGGGTATATGCCCAGTAGTGGGATTGCTGGGTCATATGGTAGTTCTATTTTTAGTTTTTTAAGGAACCTTCATACTGTTCTCCATAGTGGTTGTATCAATTTACATTCCCACCAACAGTGCAGGAGGGTTCCTTTTTCACCACACCCTTTCCAGCATTTACTGTTTCTAGATTTTTTGATAATGGCCATTCTGACCAGTGTGAGGTGATACCTCATTGTAGTTTTGATTTGCATTTCTCTAATAATTAGTGATGTCCAGCATCTTTTCATGTGCCTCTATGTCTTCTTTGTTGAAATGTCTATTTAGGTCTTCTACCCGTTTTTAACTGAATTGTTTGTTTTTTGATATTGAGCTCCATGAGCTCTTTGTATATTTTGGAGATTAATCCTTTGTCCGTTGTTTCACCGGCAAATATTTTCTGCCATCCTGAGGGTTGTCTTTTCAACTTGTTCATGGTTTCCTTTGCTGTGCAAAAGTTTTGAAGTTTAATTAGGTCCTATTTGTTTTTGTTTTTATTTCCATTACTCTAGGAGGTGGGTCAAAAAAGATCTTGCTGTGGTTTATGCCAAAGAGTGTTTTTCCTATGTTTTCCTCTAAGGGTTTTATAGTGTCTGGTCTTACATTTAGCTCTTTGATCCATTTTGAGTTTATTTTTGTGTATGGTGTTAGGGAGTGTTCTAATTTCATTCTTTTAAACGTAGCTGTTCAGTTTTCCCAGCACCATTTATTGAAGAGGAGGTCTTTTCTCCATTATATGTTCTTGCCTCCATTGTTGTAAATTACGTGACCATATGGGTGTGGATTTATCTCTGGGCTTTCTATCCTGTTCCATTGATCTCTATTTCTGTTTTTGTGCCAGTACCATGCTGTCTTGATTACTGTAGCTTTGTAGTATAGTTTGAAGTCAGGGAGCCTGATTCCTCCAGCTCTGTTTTTCTTTCTCAAGATTGTTTTGGCTATTCGGGGTTTTTTTGTGTGTCCATATGAATTGTAAAATTTTTTCTTCTAATTCTGTAAAGAATGCCATTGGTAGTTTGAAAGGGATTGCGTTGAATCTGTAGATTGCTTTGGGTAGTATAGTCATTTCCACAATATTGATTCTTCCAATCCAAGAACATGGTATATTTTTCCATCTGTTTATGTCATCTTTGATTTCTTTCATCAGTGTTTTATAGCTTTCTGAGTATAAGTCTTTTGCCCCATTAGGTAGGTTTATTCCTAGGTATTTTATGCTTTTTATTGCAATGGTAAATGGGATTGTTTCCTTAATTTCTCTTTCAGATTTTTCACCATTAGTGTATACGAATGCAAGAGATTTCTGTGCATTAATTTTGTATCCTGTTACTCTACCAATGTCATTGATTAGTTCTAGTAGTTTTCTGGTGGCATCTTTAGGATTTTCTATGTATAGTATCATGTCATCTTCAAGCAGTGACAGTTTTACATCTCATTTTCTGATTTGGATTCCTTTAATTTCTTTTTCTTCTCTGATTGCTGTAGCTAATACTTCCAAAACTATGTTGAATAAGAGTGGCGAGAGTGGACATCCTTGTCATCTTCCTGATCTTAGGGGAAACACTTTCAGTTTTTCACCACTGAGAATGATGTCTGCTGTGGGTTTGTCATATATGGCCTTTATTATGTTGAGGCAGGTTCCCTCTATGCCCATTTTCTGTAGAGGTATTATGATAAATTGGTGTTGAATTTTGTGAAAAGTTTTTTCTGCCTTTATTGAGATGATCATATGGTTTTTATTCCTTAATTTGTTGGTTGGTGTATCATATTGATTTGCGTATACTGAAGAATCCTTGCATCCCTGGGATAAACCCCACTAGATCATGGTGTATGATCCTTTTTGTATGTTGCTGGATTCTGTTTGCTAGTATTTTGTTCAGGATTTTTGCATCTTGTTCATCAGTGGTATTAGTCTATTTGTTTCTTTTTTAATGATATCTTTTTCTGGTTTTGGTATCAGGGTGATGGTGGCTTCATAGAATGAATTTGGGAGTGTTCCTCCCTCTGCAATTTTTTGGAAGAGTTTGAGAAGGATCAGTGTTAACTCTTCTCTAAATATTTGAGAGAATTCGCCTGTGAAGCCACCTGATCCTGGACTTTTGTTTGTTGGAATATTTTTAATCACAGTTTCAATTTCATTACTTGTGATAGGTCTGTTTATATTTTCTAATTCTTCCTGCTTCAGTCTTGGAAAATTGTACCTTTCCAAGAATTTGTCCATTACTTCATGGTTGTCCATTTTATTGGCATATAGTTGTTTGTAGTAGTCTCTTATAATCCTTTGTATTTCTGCAGTGTCAGTTGCGATTTCTCCTTTTTCATTTCTAATTTTATTGATTTGCATCCTCTCCCTTTTTTTCTTGATGAGTCTGGCTAAGGGTTTATCAATTTTGTTTATCTTCTCAAAGAACCAGCTTTTAGTTTTATTGATATATGCTATTGTTTTCTTCATTTCTATTTCATGTATTTCTGCTCTGATCTTTATGTTTTCTTTCCTTCTACTGACTTTGGGTTTTGTTTGTTCTGCTTTCTCTAGTTGCTTAAGTGTAGGGTTAGATGGTTTATTTGAGATTTTTCTTGTTTCTTGAAGTGAGATTGAATTGATGTAAACTTCCCTCTTAGAACTGATTTTGTTGCGTCCCACAGGCTTCGGGTTGTTGTGTTTTTCTTGTCATTTGTTTCTATGTATTTTTTAATTTCTTCTTTGATTTCTTCAGTGATCTCTTGGTTATTTAGTAGTACACTGTTTAGCTTCCATGTATTCGTGGTTTTTACAGTTTATTTTCTGTAATTGATCTCCAATCTCATAGCATTTTGGTCAGAAAAGATGCTTGATATGATTTCAATTTTCTGAGACTTGATTTGTGACCCAAGATGTGATATATCCTGGAGAATGTTCCATGTGCACTTGAGAAGAAAGTGTATTCTGCCAGTTTTCGGTAGAATGATCTCTATCTGGTCAGTTGTGTCACTTAATGCTTGTGTTTCCTTAATTATTTTCTCTTTGGATGATGTGTCCATTGGTGTAAGTGGGGTGTTAAAGTCCCCTACTCTTATTGTGTTACTGTCAATTTCCCCTTTCATGGTTGTTAGCATTTGCCTTATGTATTGAGGTGCTCGTATGTTGGGTGCATAAACATTTATAATTGATATATCTTCTCCTTGGATTGATCCCTTGATTGTTATGTAGTATCCTTCCTTGTCTCTTGTAACATTTTTTATTTTAAAGTCTATATTATCTGATACGAGTATTGCTACTCTAGCTTTCTTTTGATTTCCATCTGCATGGAATATGTTTTTCCATCCCTTCACTTTCAGTCTGCATGTGTCACTAGGTCTGCAGTGGGTCTCTTGTAGACAGTATATATGTGGGTCTTGTTTTTGTATCCATTCAGCCAGTCTGTGTCTTTTGGTTGGGGCACTTAATCCATTTACGTTCAAGATTATTATTGATATGTATGTTCCTATTACCATTTTCTTAATTGTTTTGGGTTTGTTTTTGTGGGTCTTTTTCTTCTCTTGTGTTTCCCACCTAGAGAAGTTTCTTTTGCATTTGTTGTAGAGCTTGTTTGGTGGTGCTGAATTCTCTTAGCTTTTGCTTGTCTGAAAAGCTTTTGATTTCTCCATCAAATCTGAATGAGATACTTGCTGGGTAGAATAATTTTGGTCGTAGGTTTCTCTCTTTCATCACTTTAAGTATATCCTGCCACTCACTTCTGGCCTGCAGAGTTTCTGCTGAAAAATCAGGTGATAACCTTATGGGGATTCCTTTTATGTTATTTTTTGTTTTTCTCTTGCTGCTTTTAATATTTTTTCTTTGAATTTAATTTTTGTTAGTTTGATTAATATGTGTCTTGGTGTGTTTCTCTTAGGGTTTACCTTGTATGGGACTGTCTGTGCTTCCTGGACTTGGGTGACTATTTCCTTTCCCATGTTAGGGAAGTTTTCCTCTATATTCTCTTCAAATATTTTATCAGACCCTTTCTTTTTCTCTTCTTCTTCTGGGACCCTTATAATTCGAATGTTGGTGCATTTAGTGTTGTCCCAGAGGTCTCTGAGATTGTCTTCAATTCTTTTCATTCTTTTTTCTTTATTCTGCTCCTCAGCAGATATTTCCACCATTTTGTCTTCCAGCCTACTTATTCATTCTTCTGCCTCAGTTATTCTGTTATTGATCCCTTCTAGTGTATTTTTCATTTCAGTTGTTGGGTTGTTCATCTCTGTTTGTTTGTTCTTTACTTCTTCCAGATCTTTGTTAAACATTTCTTGTATTTTCTCAATCCGTGCCTCCACTGTACTTCCGAGATTCTGGATCATCTTTACTATCATTACTCTGAATTCTTTTTCAGGCAGATTGCCTATTTCCTCTTCATTTATTTGGTCTTGTAGGTTTTTACCTTCCTCCTTCAACTGTGACATATTTGTTTGCCATCTCATTTTTTTTTCTTTTTTTATGAGTGGTATTGTGTACCTGTCTTACTGGTTGTTTGGCCTGAGGCTTCCAACACTGCAGTTTGTAGGCTGTTGTGTAGGGCTGGGTCTTGGTGATGAAATGAGGACCTCTGAGAGACCTCACTCTGATGAATATTCCTTGGGGTCTGGGGTTCTCTGTTAGTCCGGTGGTTTGGACTTGGAGCTCCCACTGCAGGAGCTTCAGCCCAACCCCCAGCTCATGAATCAAGACCCTGCAAGCCACACGGGGTGGCAAAAATTTTAAAAAGGAGTACAATAACAAAGTAAAAAATAAAGTTAGACTAGGAAACTAACAGCTATGTTAGAAAAAAAATAAAAGTAAAAATATAGATGAAACAACAACTGGGAGGTAAAACAGAACCACAATAGAAAAAAAGAGGAAGAGAAGAAAAAAAAGGTGGAAAAGGCCTTGGCTGTGGATGGCAGGGTGTAAGCAGGGGTAAGGTTTGGGCAGTGGGCGGGGCTTATGCTTAGTACCCACAGGGTTGGAAAAGGTGGGGGGGATGGGGGTGTGGGGGGTGGAGTTTAGGCTCAACAGAACAGAAGGGGCCCCGGCGTGCCTCCCACCTCTGGTTTCAGAGAGTAGGGCACACCACCTGGGAGCCCAGCAGGCTTCCCTTGGCTCAAGTGAGTGGGCAAACGCCCTCCAACCCTCTCCTGCTCCTCCTGTCCTAGAGAGCCCCTCCTGCCTGCCTCTCCTGAACTCCCCAGCCTCCCTCCTATGCCCCCAGCACACACAAGGCCCAGAGGGGGCTTTGGATGGCTTTGGAGCTCAGCAGGCTCCCCAAGCCCGAGTGGGCAGGGCAAACGCCCTCAGCTCTTCTCCCACTCCTCTGGTCCCAGTGGGCCCCTCCCGCTTGCCTCTCCTGATCTCCCTGGTCTCCATCCTATATCCCCAGGACCCATGCGGCCTGGAGTGGGCTTTGGAGGGCGGAAGATCCACCTGAGGGCTCAGCAGGCTCCCTGGGCCCCAGTGGGCAGGGCAAATGCCCTCTGCTCCTTTCCAGCTCCTCTGGTCCTGAAGGGCCCCTCCACCTGCCTCTCCTGTTCTCTCCCAGCCTCCCTTCTATGCCCCCAGGACCAACCCAGCCTGAAGGGGACCTCTGAGGGCATAGTCCCTGGCCCGAGAGCCAGGCAGACTTCCCTGGCTAATTGGGCAGGGGAAACGCTGGGCTCACTCCCCCTGATCCAAGCCCTCGAGGGTCCCTCCAGGTGTGGGAAACCCTCCCCCCTCTCAGCCACCCCTCAGGGGTGCCTCTCCTGTCTGGCACCCACTTCTCCTCACACTCAGTCCCCCCACATCCTACCGGTTTGCTTAGGGGTTCTTCCGATCTCCTTGGGCATTGGTGTCCCCAACCAGTGTCCGGCAGGCACCCTAGTTGTGAGGAGATGCGAACTCTGCATCTTTCCCCATGGCCATCTTGACTCCTCCCAGAAGCCTTGGTAAATTTAGGAAAATTGAGATCATATCAAGCATCTTTTCCAACCACAACACTATGAGATTAGAAATCAATTACAGGAAAAAAAGTAAAAAACACAAACACATGGAGGCTAAAGAATATGCTACTAAATAACCAAGAGATCCCTGAAGAGATCAAAGAGGAAATCAAAAAATACCTAGAGACAAATGACAATGAAAACATGATGATCCAAAACCTATGGGATATAGCAAAAGCAGTTCTAAGAGGGAAGTTTATAGCAATACAATCCTACCTCAAGAAACAAGAAACATCTCAAATAAACAATCTAACCTTACACCTAAAGGAACTAGAGAAAGAAGAACAAACAAAACCCAAAGTTAGTAGAAGGAAAGAAATTATAAAGATCAGAGCAGAAATAAATGAAATAGAAATATAAAAAACAATAGCAAATATCAATAAAACTAAAAGCTGGTTCTTTGAGAAGATAAACAAAATTGATAAACCTTTAGCCAGACTCATCAAGAAAAAGAGGGAGAGGACTCAAATCAATAAAATTAGAAATGAAAAAGGAGAAGTTACAACGGACACTGCAGAAATACAAAGCATCATAAGCAACTACTACAAGCAACTCTATGTCAATAAAATGGACAACCTGGAAAGAATGGACAAATCCTTAGAAAGGTATAACCTTCCAAGAGTGAACCAGGAAGAAATAGAAAATATGAACAGACCAATCACAAGTAATGAAATTGAAACTGTGATTAAAAATCTTCCAACAAACAAAAGTCCAGGACCAGATGGCTTCATGGGTGAATTCTATCAAACATTTAGGGAAGAGCTAACACTGATACTTCTCAAACTCTTCCAAAAAATTGCAGAGGAAGGAACACTCCCAAACCCATTCTACAAGGCCACCAGCACCCTGATACCAAAACCAGATAAAGATACTACAAAAAAAGAAAATTACAGACCAATATCACTGATGAACATAGATGCAAGAATCCTCAATAAAATACTAGCAAACAGAATCCGAGAACACATTAAAAAGATCATACACCATGATCAAGTGGGATTTATCTCAGGGACGCAAGGATTCTTCAGTATACGCAAATCAATCAATGTGAGACACCATATTAACAAATTGAAGAATAAAAAACATATAATCATCTCAATAGATGCTGAAAAAGCTTTTGACAAAATTCACACCCATTTATGATAAAAACTCTCCAGAGAGTGGGCATAGAGGGAACCTACCTCAACATAATAAAGGCCATATACAACAAACCCACAGCAGACATCATTCTCAATGGTGAAAAACTGAAACCATTTCCTCTAAGATTAGGAACAAGACAAGGATGTCCACTCTCACCAGTATTATTCAACATAGTTTTGGAAGTCCTAGCCATGGCAATCAGAGAAGGAAAAGAAATAAAAGGAATCCAAATTGGAAAAGAAGAAGTATAATTGTCACTGTTTGCAGATGTTTACTATACATAGATAATCCTAAAGATGCCACCGAAAACTACTAGAGCCAATCAATGAATTTGGTAAAGTTGGATTGGAAGAATCAATGTTGTGAAAATGACTATTCTATCCAAAGCAATCTACAGATTCAATGCAATCCCTATCAAATTACCAATGGCATTTTTTTTACAGGACTAGAACAAAAAAATCTTAAACTTTATATGGAGACACAAAAGACCCGGAATAGCCAAAGCAATCTTCAGAGAAAAAAACAGAGCTGGAGGAATCAGACTCCCTGACTTCAGACTATACTACAAAGCTACAGTAATCAAGACAGTATGGTACTAGCACAAAAACAGAAATATAGATCAATGGAACAGGATAGAAAGCCCAGAGGTAAACCCACACACCTATGATCAACTAATCTATGACAAAGGAGGCAAGGATATACAATGGAGAAAAGACAGTCTCTTCAATAAGTGATGCTGGGAAAACTGGACAGCTACATGTAAAAGAATGAAATTAGAACACTTCCTAACAGCATACATAAGAATAAACTCAAAATGGATTAAAGACCTAAATGTAAGACTGGACACTATGAAACTCTTAGAGGAAAACATAGGAAGAACACTCCGACATAAGTCACAGCAAGATCTTTTTTGACCCACCTCCTAGAGTAATGGAAATAAAAACAAAAATAAACAAATGGGACCTAGTTAAACAAAAGCTTTTGCACAGCAAAGGAAACTGTAAACAAGTTGAAAAGAAAACCCTCAGAATGGGAGAAAATATTTGCAAATGAATCAACGGACAAAGGGCTAATCTCCCAAATATATAAACAGCTCACGCAGCTCAATATTAAAAAAACAAAAAAAATCTAAAAATGGGCAGAAGACCTAAATAGACATTTCTCCAAAGAAGACATACAGAGGGCCAAGAGGCATATGAAAAGCTGCTCAATATCACTAATTATTAGAGAAATGCAAATCAAAACTACAATGAGGTATCACCTCACACCAGTTAGAATGGGCATCATCAGAAAATCTACAAATAACAAATGCTGGAGAGGGTGTGGAGAAAAGGGAACCCTCTTGCCCTGTTGGTGGGAATGTAAATTGATACAGCCACTATGGAGAACAGTATGGAGGTTCCTTAAAAAACTAAAAATAGAATTATCATATGACCCAGCAATCCCACTACTGGGCATATACCCTGAGAAAACCATAATTCGAAAAGACACATGCAGCACCCCAGTGTTTATTGCAGCACTATGTACAATAGCCAGGTCATGGAAGCAACCTAAATGCCCACTGACAGATGAATGGATAAAGAAGATGTGGTACATACATACAATGGAATATTACTCAGCCATAAAAAGGAAGGAAATTGGGTCATTTGTAGAGATGTGGATGGACCTAGAGACTGTCATATAGAGTGAAGTAAGTCAGAAAGAGAAAAACAAATAACATATATTAACGCATATATGTGGAATCTAGAAAAATGGTACAGATGAACCAGTTTGCAAAGCCGAAATAGAGACACAAATGTAGAGAACAAACGTATGGACACCAAGGGGGGACAGCTGGGGGGGTGGGATGAATTGGGACATTGAGATTGATATATATACACTAATATGTATAAAATAGATAACTAATAAGAACCTGCTATATTTAAGAAAAAAAAAAAGAAAAAAGAAATGTAGGCTCTGTGAGAGAGGGGTATTAACTACTATATCCTCAGAACCAAGGACACGTGTCTGCTCCATGGCAAGTGGTCAGTAAATATTTATTGATTAAATGGATGAATAAGAGGTTTAAAGAGTCACAAAGGTGTCTGTCTCCCTAAAAAGATCACAATAATCTACTTGAGGTCACCACTGCTGAAATCTGGGAATAGTGTTATATTTATTGAAAGGTCCCCTGACCTTTGGCTGAGAAAAAGTCACATGTGTTTGTGCTTCTGTGTGAAGTATCTATGTCTCTTTGGAAATAATTAGAGGGTCTGATAGAGAGGAAAGGAGGGGTAGACAGGCAATATTATTTACAGTTGTAACCCTATTAAAGCCATGGTCCATGTGGTTCAGTCCATGAGAAACTTGAAATTCAAAGTGCTATCATTCAAATAGGAGTCCTAATAAGGTGTGCATCTTTCAAGCAACATAAATGGGACTAGTATGAAAATCCTCTGTTCTCTCCTATGGACTCAGAAATCTCTGGAATATCTCTTCCTCTCTCCAGAGCCATCTCCCTCATCACCTACTCCACTCAGCCTCTGTAATCCCTCTTGATTGACAACTCTTCCTCATCTCCATGCTTTGCCTTCCCACACAAAGGACTCCCAGTAGGTTATTTCCCTACTGCTTAGGGTTCTCTACAGAATGAGACATCCTCTGCGCTTTTTTGCTTTTTTCCTTCATCTAGTCTCCTAATTCAGCATCACCAGTGGAAGAGCCCTCTGTGGAGGACGAGGGAGGGGAAGAGTAGGCAAAGTCCAAACTGTTCTGCACACAGAGAGGAGGGGAAAGGCTGTGGACATGTATAGAAAGATACTTTCATCCTTTCAGTCATAACTTGACTGTCGTGTCTAACTAGAGCATTGCTCCCAATTCTACAGGAGTTTTAAGAGTCCACTAAAATCCTATTTTTCAAATAGCATATATCCATCTACAAAAGAACTTTTACTTTCCAGAGAGGAATGGCATTTATAAATCCATAGGCCAAGATTGGAGCAATGTTTCATCACAGCTCTTAGCTTTCTACATTATTTTTTAGCTTATTTTCTAATTCAAACCAGCATTTAGTCATTTTGTGCAAAATAGATTTAGGACCTAAATCCTTATCTCCAAATAGATTTAGGATCTATGGTCCTTTTTTTCCAGCACAGCCTAATTGGCTGGTACTATATTAAACTGAAAATGCTCACTTGCTGTAGCCACCCTCCTTGTGCACATCAAAAGTTCTCGTTGTCACACTTCTGCCCAGATATTAATAACATGAGTGGGAAGGAGAATAAATGCATGAAGTGCTGCTGCTCAGTCCTTTTAAGCCTGTGGAGCTTTCCTCTTCTGCTTTGGCTGAAGATGAGGTGAAGATTAGGCACATTGGGAGCCCAGCTGTCTTAGGGAAAAACCCTTAAAGGGAGAATCCGTCAATTGAAACAAGTTTTTGGATCCCAAGATGGAAACCTAGATGGAACCAATTTTTACGCTACAGCGCTGCCATCAGGACTGGGTACATCAGGATAACAAGAGGCAGATGGTTTTCAGCAAAATGAAAAATTCGAGGGCACCACACATACAGTCACAGTTTCCAAACTTTGAAGGAATTCTGCCCCTGAAAGTATATCTGTTTAATCTCTCCCAAGGCAAACGGCAAGGAACCTTCAGGGGCGTCATATATTTCTTTTAATAAAAAGTTGACCCTTGGACTTTGTAGATGCAAACATTTATCAGTCTTACGGCCAGAGCAGTGGAAGTTTGCTCCCAGGAAGAGAGAGTTCAGGGAATGATGTTCCATTTATTGAAGGAAGAGGAAGAATGCAGATCCAAAAAAATGATAGTCCTGGAAATAGATATTCGCAGAGATGACCTAAGGAGACATTGGAACTGCAGTAGTCCGAGGGCTTAGGGCATGTGCTCTAGATCAGAGGTGGGCATCAGAAAGGCTGGGACGACCCTCAGCCCACAGATATGATTATTGGGTACTTGAAATGTTTAAAGAAACACATTTGAAATAAATACATGCTGACATTTTAAAATTAGGAGATTTCACATAAAAAATATTCAGATTACTGACTTGAAAAAAATCAGAAGGCACACACTTCTGCACAGCCTGAAAACGGTGGACCTGAGTAGCCACCCCTGCATGTGCTCTGGCATTTGCCATGACCCCTTCGTGGCTTGTTTTACTCATTTGTGTTACCTTCCTTGCCTACAAAGCCATGAACCCCTTTTTCCTGGCCCAGTTCTGGTTTGGCCACTTAAAGTTGTGAGTCTCTGGTCCTATCACTTAAGGCTTTTGAATCTTTATCTACTTATCTTTACAGTAGAGATAATACTTTACCACAGTGTTGGGAAAGTTAAATAAGATATTGTATGTAAAGTGCTTAGCTCAAGGCCTGGCACATATGTACTTCATATATATTAACCACTATTATCGTGAATGTTGTTCTTATTGAACAAGCCTGTCCGAACCCTTTTGTCACTTCTCTTTTTAATATAAATGAGGAAATATGAAAGCGATGGCCATAGATATAAGCCTCCTATTGCTCAAATCTTTGGGGTCACTAGAAGTACTCTGAACAATTAGATTATGTAATTTGCCTAAAGCCATGTATAAACTGGGCAACTGTCTATTTCAATTAATCATCATAGGGAGACAGAGCTGAAAACTAAGGGTTCCATGGAGAAGTGTCATGGTGTGGGGCAGGCCGGAAGTGATGCAGAGGTCCATGGCCCCATCTGTTAGTTAGGTAAGGACACCCACTAATCACCCCTGAGAGTGTAGTATAGTGAAAGGACGTAACAGCTGGGAGACATTCAAATCACATCTCTATCACCACTAGGTCACTTTGGTCATAGAACTACTCTGAGTTTTGAGTTTCATTTTATAATTTGTAAAATGGAGATGGTGACAACCTATCTTGTAGAATTATTGTGAATGTTAATTAAAATAATGAGCATTTAAATGCTTAGCATACAGTAGCTCAAAACATAGTAATTATAAATAAGAGCCAAAGTAAATTATAATAGGTCATCTATTGAAAATAGTTAAAATCTTTATTGAAAAATAACAACCTTCAAGAGTTGAAGAAAATTAAGTGGTGAACTATTGCAAAATGTGATACACACAACCTCAAATTAGTGTCATGTACTTTTTGAGCCCATGATAATTACCATTATTTACTGATCACTATTTCCATTAAAGCCTCATTACTGCCAATGACATTCCTGATAATGCTTCAGGGGGTTTGTTTGGTTGGTTTGTATTTAAAATTTGTCTCTTCCTAGTATGTGTAGTATTATGCCTCCTTTTAATTTTAATTTGGATATAAAAATTCTGCTTTAGCCCTCTTTTCTACTTCAGTCTAGTCTTAGCTGATTAGAACTGAGAGTTATGAATTCTATGTGTACATTCTATTAAAAATACTCTGGCACTCTGATGTTTGGAAGTGACTTGGTCACTGCTTGCGAATGAGCGTGTCTTGGTCCTCAAAGTGGCCAGTGTGTTTGCTCAATCCAGTCTCTTTTCTCTTGAGCAGTCTTATTTCTAAAGCCTCTCTCTCTTTTTAACTTTTGCTATAATGGAGGCATTTTATCCACCTGGAATACTACCTGTAGTAACATAATCAGACAGTGACTCTCCAGCATCACACGATGGCAGTGAGAAAGTTAATTAACTCATGCAAGGCTGACATTTATATATTTGTATAATGAAGGTGGCAGGGGCCAAATTGCAAGTGTGATTCCCCACACAACCAATTACGTCTGTGATGAAAACATCCTCCTCTAGTGATCTATGTCATGAATGAGTTCCCTTTATCCTGGGAAGTTGGGTTGGCTATTTCTCTGCTCCTCAGAAAACAGCTCTGAGAATCCTGCTTGTGAGGCTGGTGACTCACCGGTGTCATCTTTGCATACAAAGGCTCAGCTTTTCCTTTCCTGTACCATGCCCCAGTGTGACTAAGAACACTGTTTAAATGAAAATGATGTATTAAGATAAAGACAAAACTGCTTCAACATTGGGGGTAGGGGTGGTGGTGGAAATGGAAGTCTTTAAAAAAGAGAAAAGAAAAACTCAAGAAGGAAAATGTAAACCTTGGACACAAAATAATCATACTCTACTATTTCATGAACTGATTTGTTTTTTCTCCTTAAATGTAAGTTGGTCAAAGCTTAATAAGAAGGGGAAAACATGTAACATGTTCTCCTCTTGCCTTTCTGAGCTCTTGTAATTTTTATTAGGTTCCTGAACGATTGAAGAGAATATATTTTAACTGCTTGTTAAAGCCCAAGTCCCTCTGACGTTTCTTCCCATATCCATAAAGTTTTATGAGATTCCTTATTTTGAAGCCCTGCAAAGTAAGAATACTTGTCTTAAAACAAGACAGAGCTTTTTATTGCTCCTCTGCAGAGCAAGAACTCCCCAAGGACACTGCCCTACAGACCTCAGGCTTCATTCTCCAGTTTCCTGCAAGGCTGCCAATCGGTCAGACTTAGCCCTGGGCTCCTTTCTGTCGCCTCTTCTCCCCATCCTTCATTTATTCATTCCTTCCTACTTCCCCTCTCCCTTGCTCTTGGTGAATTCCCAAACCCTCTCTTCTTCAGGGGTAATAATACTTGCAGCTGGAGTGGGTATCTTTTGATTTTGCTTGTCTATCCTCTCCGTGCTCTGGTAGCAGAACCTCTTTTGTTCCATTTGGTGATCCATCCATGTGATTTTGGTAAAGTTATCAATCAAATGGAAGTGGAGACATGACCCAATCAGGATACCCATGCTTTGGACCCAATAACAGTTCCAGGAGTGGGCACTGATGGAGGCAGGACCAATAGGGACCTGGGGAAAGAGTTTCAAGCTATTTGGAATCACTAGCTATGGCGATTCATGTGCTTGCTGGGGAAGCAAGCTCACCTCTTTCACTGGAAACTCGCTGTGAGAATGATAAAACCAAAGTTGCTATGACCCTATTTACGGTCAGAGTCAAAGTTGTGAGAGGGAAACCTCACTTCATTTGAGTTCTGGACTCAGCCATGTCTGGGGCCAACTGCTCATCTTCAACTTCCATGTTCTGGGAACCAACAAAATATCTTTTAGTGTAAGCTTGTTTGAGTTGAGTTTCTGTTACTTACAACCAGAAGAGCCCAGATTCTTTTACTGCTTTAAGAATTTAGCCATCTAGTAAGGAAATGCATCACTACAGAGAAAGGCAGACTGTGAAAAGTGAATGCGAGGGACCTGCAGAAATCACGCAGGGGGCATACAACTCAGAGGATTAATTCCGACTGAGGACACTGAGGAAAGCTGCAGTGAAGGAAGAGGTAGATTGGAGCTGGCCATTGTAGAGTAAGTAGAATTTCCAATGGTGGCGAGGAGGTGAGCGTGGAAGGAAATTTGTTTTAAATTAAATTTAGTTTAAATTAAAATTTTAATTTAATTTTAGTAGTGAGAAAGGGCATCATGCTCAGAAGGGACAGTGTGAGTAAAGGCCTGGCACGTTAGAGGATTGATGAGTGGTTCGATGGGGCAGGACCTAATGTATGTGGATGTATGTCTGGACAGGTAGTCAGTAGGCTGGAGTCAGATATTGGTGCCCTTTGGAAACCATTCTAAGGAGTAGAGCTATTATTCTATAAGCAGGGAGGAGCTGCTGATGCTTTCCACAATAGGATTAACACGATCAGATCTATGTTTCAAGAAGAAAACTCTGCCTCCTTCCCTGGGCTCAGTCATAATTTTCTGGAGGATGGCCTCCCTGGCCTCCCCGACTCAATTTATTGCCTCTATTATGTGCTCCTGGCATCCCCTCCCACTCATGCAAAAGGTGCAAAACCTGAGCAATGAATTTCTGAAACAATTCTGAGACTTAATCAGAGGATAAGGTTAGGGAAGGTGGCATACCCTGGTCATCAAGTTTAAGGGCATTGGCACCAGTTGCGTGACTTAGGCACATCACTTGACGTAGGGGGCCCTGTTGGTGCCTCACCCAGATTCCCTATCCCAGGTAGGTGCATGCATTCCCCCGCTAATGTTGATGAGAATGATGTGGATGATGTTGATGATACTGATGATGACTCCTGGCTGCTACAGCTCACAGCTGCCCTTTTACCAGAGAACTGCCTGATCCCCAACCCCTGCCTGCAACCAATGACTGACTGATGTAGAGTATCAATGTCAAGCCCCCATGCCTTATATCAGTTAAAGCTGTGGTATTTATTATTCATGCTCTAGGATTCTCCCAAGATTCCTTGCTTCTATCACTTCCACAGTAAATCACTTGCACAAGAAAACCCATCTCAGGCTCTGCTTCTAGGGAACCTGACCTAAGACATTTGACCTGATTTGAAAAATGGGGTTGTTGTAAGGCTTAAACGTTAATGTAAGTAACAAATAAGTAAAAATCAGCTGATATAATTAAGTAAGTAAAATTGAATACGTGTTAATATAAGTGAAACACTTAGAATAGTGCCTGACATATAGCAGGTGTTAAGTATTTGTTTTTATTAATGTTATAATAATACTTCTCCAAATATCTCATGAATCTCTTTGCTCCTCTTTGATCCCACCACTATTGCTCTAGGCTAGACTTTCGTTACTTGTTATTTTGAATACAATAGAGCTCTTACCAGATTTCTCCTCCCTCCCTCCCTCTTTTCTTCTCTTCTACAAATATTTGAGTGTTTACTGTACACCAGGCACTGTTCTAGGGATAAATTTGGACAAGTTACTGAACTGAGCCTCAGTTTACTCATTTGTAAAATAGGGATACTGTAAATCTACTACACAGGGTAGTGGTGGAATTGAATGAGAAAATGTTCATAAAGCACTTAGCTCATGCCTAGTAAGCACTCTATAACCTTTCTCTTTTTGCTTCTTTCCTGCTTATCATTTTCTGGCATGTAGACAGCAGAGACACCCAGAGGGGTATTATTTACTGGTTGTGGACTCTATTTGACAGATATGTTATTCCTCTATTTAAAGGACCAGTAATAGAACTTCTCTAATAATGATAACCTTGCTTTTCCCAATTAAAGCACTGTGATCCCTGCATATATTATTGTAACGTGCATGCTGCAATATATGTCTTGTCAAACCACGAATTGATGTTAAGTGCCATGCTGTGAATTTCCATCAAGGGGTCATCTTGAGCAGGTTAGTGGTCTCCTGCATGTCAGAAGTCCACACTTGGCCCTCTGCAGGCACCACTCACAGTAATGAGAACGTGGCAATGATGAAAGCCTGCATGCTGAAAGCAAGCCCAGATAGCAGGGGTGAACTTGAGAGTAAAGCAGAATTTGAACCCTATTATGTAAATGGTGCTTTCAGTTTCCTTGATCTTTGTGAAAAAATTTTTTTTCATTCTGCCTCTTTCAGTACAAGTTCAGGGTTTCACAGTCTCCTGGGCTCCTTTTGAGGTCTGCCATAACTTAAGTGAATAAAACAGAAAAGGAGAGAAATTTCTCCTGGATTCCAGCAGAAAGCAGACAGAAATCAGCACAGCACTGGGTGAATTTGATGTGTTGAGGTTGGGGATCATATCTTACCCATGGTGAGAGCAGTGTGTGTGTGTGTGTGTGTGTGTGTGTGTGTGTGTGTGTGTGAACTCACACTGAATCACTTCTACACTTTCATTTTATTTTTGCATTTTTCCCCCTCCACATTTAGTTCATTTTATTACTCTTCACTTTGGAAAATGACCATATAGGAGTTATGCCCTATAACATATGTCCTATGACATTTTTTTAAATGTCAAATACAAGATAGTCAATGGAGTCTAAAATGCACTGTTTTTTTTTTCTTTTTTAGCCATGACTTTTCACAGTGATATGTTAAGACAGCATGTATTTCTTTTGATTTATACAATCCCAAGTAAATGCTGTCTATCATCACAGTTATTATGGTGTTTAAATAGTTGGGACATAAATATGTTTTAACCTGAATTTCTTTCTTAATATTAGAGCTTCTAGCAGTTTTTGCTTCTTTCATGTAATTAGGTGGCTTAGTTGAGAACAGGATGCCACTAACTGAACTGAAAAATAAATATGAATACAAGATGGAATGGTTAGAAATTAATAAGGAATTGTCTTGAAATTGTAATAAGTTTTGAAATGTATATTTAATTACTTACAGTATTTGCTCTAAGAACCTGTATCTGAGGAGAGTTGAAAGAAAGATCCTAATACTCATTATAATCATGTTTTTATATATTGTCCCTTTCTTCCCAAGCACTACATGTGCTTCAGAGACATTGTAGCTGAATCAATAGAAGGAAAGGAGTGGGTCTGTTTAATGCCTGACTTGAAAGCAAAAAGGGTTAACAGGTTAGTAATGGGGACACAAAAACATGAATAGCACAGGGCCAAGAGGGTGAATTTCTATTATAGCCTTTACAGAAAAACAACTGTCTGTGTATTTTATTACATATTCATTAAACATTTTATATATTCATTAAACATACTGTAGCATCTGATCTGTGCAAATCTCTGAGCTAGGTGCAACGGAGGAAAAAAATCAGAATCTTTCATGGTCCTTGGTCTTGGGGAGATGAGGGTCTCGTGGTGCTCACACACATCAGACCACAGCTGAGGGCGTGGATGAGCTCTGTGAGAAAAGCTCTGAGGGTGTCTGAATGTGAAATTACCAGCTTCCAGGCTCCACCTGTAACTGCTGCATCACAATGCAAACTTAGCCCAGTAACCAAGTCCATGTAAGAGAGTCCTACCTGCTGAGTCTTGATCTGGGAGAGCAGACAAAGGCTCCTCTCAGTATACATTGTTCATCCTTCCATCCCTTCACTAATTCACACGTCCACTTAGCAAATTCTGGTTGGGCATGGTGAGAGGTCGAGCATTGGGTGTTGAACTAAATAGGAGTTGTGTGAGGAGCTGAGAACAGAGCAGTGGACCAGAAAGAGTCATGACACTTACATTCTCATGGGGGAAATGGACATTTAGCAACTATCACACAACTCATAAACTGTATCTGTGATAAGGAAGAACAAATCTGAATGCATATTAGATCTGTTCCTTTTACTGGAACCTTCGTGCTTTGTTGCCTGTGCTTAGTCATGCTGGCTCTGTACTTTTGTAAAAGAATGTTGCCTGCAGCCTGAAATATACAGGAGAGCCTATTCACAGGGCTCTGACCTTTCAGAGTCCATTCGTATAGGGATAAAAAGTTGCAGAACAGAGAATAACATTTGTCTTGTTAGAGGTTTACAGGAACATCGTGACCTGACCTACCTGGACGGCTACAAGAACAAAGAATTCCAAAACCAAGAAGTCTGCAACAACTAACCACGACCCTACCTCACCTTGCCTTTAAAAATGCTTTGCTGAAACCCTTCGGGGAGTTGGAGGTTTTCTGGCCATGAGCCACCTTTCTCCTTGCATGGCCCTGCAATAAACCTGTCTCTGCTCTAGACCCTGACATTTCCGTCTGTTTGTGCATCGGGCACACTAACTTGCATTCAGTAACAGTACCTGTGATAAGAGCTTCAAAGAGGAAGTATAGATTACAAAGGGGATTGGGGGGAGGACATTGAATCCAGTCTGAGACAATCATGAAAACTTTAAAAGGAAGTAAAAATGGCCAAATTGAGGCCAGTAGGAGCTAGCTAGTGAAGAAAAAGCTGAGGTTCAGGGAAGTGGAGGGGATGGACTGTTGAATGCCCTGATGGGGTTTAAGGACCAAAAATATGGGCAGTGTGCCTGTGCCGTGTGGGTGAGTGGAGACTCTAGGTGGGAAGGCCTCAGATGAGGAAGGGTCTGGAGGGCCACTTGTGGGACTTTCAACTTGATCCTTAGAGTAATAAGAGGCCCCTGAGGGGTTTTAAGCCAGGAAATGATTGGATACTATTTGCATTTTAAATGCTCCCGTGGGCTGCAGTGTGGAGAATGGATAGAAGGGGTCTGGATCAGGGAGGTGATGGAGATGTAGAGAAGAGGCCTTAGGACACAGACCTGGGAGTGGTTTAGAAAGTAGGATTGCTGGCAGCAGTGAGCACTGCCTTCCCCTCCCTTCTCCCACTGTTAGGACGGAGTTCCTGTGCTGCTCTCAGGAACCACTGGCTCTAAGCGGGAGGCAGGGGAGAAAGCCGTTGTGCTTGGGTCCACCCAGCAAAGAAGGTACCCAAACCCCTGGACCAGTTTTGGGGATGCAGAAGCTGGTGTTATTATTACTTATATTTCCATGTAGTGTGTGACCCAGCCATTAAACCGACTTCCTACCAGATACTCCAAACCAAGAGGCAGGAATAAGTTCATGCATTACATAGTGTGGTTACAATCCGTGATGTAGGGATGGATGCATTTTGATGGCGGTTTGATATAGACCACAGAATTGATAAATCCCCAAAAATTTGAGAATGGAATATAAACCCAGTGTATTTTAGATACCCAGACTGGTCTGTCAAAAGCAGAGGCAGAAAAGATGAGTTTCTACTTCAGGTATCACATAAAATAAAATATTGTGTGATCTTTTTCAGTCTAGGACTTCAGGACTGCTGAGACAAAGTTTATTGTTTAAGTTCAGTTCCAAACTTGGTTTTGAAGTGAAATCACCATTTGGATGATCAAATTCACCAATCTGAGTAGCTGTTTTGGTGCTATATTGACACGAGTTCTCTAACATTTAAAGACTCATGGGGTTTTCTTTATTTAAAGACAAGATTCAAAATGGTACAGGGTAGAAGGGGAAAATCTGGATAAATGATTAACTGACTGGTTTGGTGACCTTGAAATGTGCCCTTGGATCATGGAATTGCATCCTATATTCTGTAACTAAGGAGATTTTGGAAGGTTTGGAGTCTGTGGCATAATAAAAATAATAGCTACCATGGACTGAAGACAGACACTATGCCAAGTACTTTATAAGATCCAACTTATTTAATCTTTATATAAAATTCATAACACAAATGCTTTTATTACACTAATTTTACCAAGACAAAATGAGAACTAGAAAGAATAATTGATTTGCCTAAGATCACAGCTAATAATTGGCAGGGTCAGGATTTGGCCTCAGGTCTAGGTCCAGGGTCTGCATCTAAATCACTACCTTTGCCCTGTGCATCTGTGAAAGGCAAAACAAAAATCCCACAAATCATTTTTTAGTATTACCGCCAGAAGTTTTCCTCATTAGTAAAGTGGGGCCAGTTACAGGCAGCAGCTCATATTATTATTTAATTTTTTCCCTTTTATTATACCAGTGGATTTCTTAATGATTTTTTAATTTTAAAAATTTTATCTTTTTTAGTTTGTACACTCATCTTAGGTTAAATAAAAGGTATTTAAATGCACTTGGCTTAGTTAAGGACTAACATGTTCTCATAACCATTATGATACAAACAGAAGATACTTGGAGATAGCCTTAACGAAACCCAGAGCCTTTGAGAGCCATTAACATGCATCATGTTAGTAGAAGAAATGGGAGAATTAAAAATTCTGGAGAAATATGTCAATTTAGATGATGCTCTAAAAAGCTCAATTTTCCATTGAAAATTTTAATAAATTATTATTTTACCCCAAATGTTTCTATTATGCCTGAAAAAAAAAAGTGACAGGAATAAAAGGAAGAGGAAGCTGATTGATAGGTTCCCTGGAAACAAGTAGAAGGTGAATGTAGGGAGGGAGGGTGACATGCTGAGGAGAGAGAGGTTGACATATTGGAAAAGGCATAGACTTTGGAAGTGACTTAGGTCCCAGATCAAATCTCAGCTCAGCCACTTAAGAACCTTGATCTTGGGCAAGTTTCTTACACTCTCCAAGCTTTAATCTTCTCATGTATAAAATGGGAAAACGATACCTATTTAGTAGGACACATGTGAAGGCTTTATGAGATAGCAGTAACATTATTGCTATTTGGTGATATTTTATTATGTACCAGTTATTACTTATTATCAATCATAAAATAAAATGAAAACTGTAAAGTATCATTATCCCCATTCTATAGATGAGTGAAATGAGGCTTAAAGAGGCTACGTTATTTGTTTAAGGTCACAGAGCTACTGAAGAAGGGACCTGTGGTTCACCTGTGTCTGTCGTGACTGCCAAGGCCAGGCTCCTCAATACTGTGTGATAAATTGCTTCAGTGTCACAGTCTGAGCTACCATTTAACAAACATTTTGTATGAGCCTGAGCTGAACGCTCTATGCACATTATTTCCATTAATGACAACTTGACAAGATAGGTTTTATCACCCCCACTTCACAGATTAGTCAATTTTGAGGCTAGGAAACTTCAGTCATTTGCCCAAGGTCACAGTGGTAGGTGGTGAATCTGAGCCTGAATCCAGACTTGTCTGATTTTAAAACTATGCCATTCTGTCTTCCATGACATGTCATTTAGAGCTAGGTAACTGTGGCCATATTGTAGGTGGTACTGGCGGTTTTTATTGAAATTCTTTTGTTATCTCATCAACTTCCAACTCTACAGAATAGCTTGACACTAGTTGCAGTAGAACTGAGAAGGTGAGAAGATTCCTCTGGCTATTCTAGGCCAAAATATCTCAGTTCTATCCTTCATTCTTTAGACCCAAAGATTTTCCTTCTGTATCCTTTAAAGGTAGCCCAGCATTAGGATTAGAATATCTGATTATAAAGAAGCATAAAATGCTGAAAAATCTGGTCAACATTTAGCATTCACAAAGTGTGGAATGAGTGTCAATTTATACATTTTATGATTCTAGGCCCTTGTGGTGGAACCCAAAGGGAAGACCTGATCCTTGCCTTGAAGAAACTTACATGCAGTATATTTATCGTCTGCTTGGGCATTCTCCAAAAGGATCACCTACAGTGGTACAGGAAAACATTGTTTTCAATAGGATTGATGTGCTAAAGGCCAGGGAGTGACTGTTGTAGAGGTATTTTGATACTTTATATTATATCATAAAGATGATCTTCTGTTCTGCTGGCTCATTGTATGGGCCTTCATAGGCACCAGGGGTTTAGGAAAGAAAAGCTCCACAGTATGTCATATGCTAAGGGCCACTGTCCTTACCAGGTCACTGTGAAGTGGAAGATGTGTTGGATTGAGAGAGTGGAGGATTGGGTCTTAGTCCCAGCCTGTCTCTAACCAGCTATGGGAACCTGGACAAATCACTTCCTCTCCTTGGGCTTTCGTTTTGCTGACAGCAAAATTAACTGATGACCCAGATGACTTCTAAGGTCACTTCAGAACTAATAAGGAATGTGAACTTGCTCCTTTCTTTTGTGAAGAGGCTCTCCCTGCCATTCATGTGAGGTTGGATCCCTGCAGAGAGTTGATAGTGAAAATGTTCACATAACCTGAATCTCCTAGCTCTCCCCTCCTACCCAAGCATACCCTCAGTTATTGTCTGCACCAACGTCAACGTGAGTAGGACTCTGCCTGATGTACTTAGTCACATGGGCAGCCTGCTTCAAAAGCAAAGTATATTTGTCTGAGTTAAAGTTTATCGGAAATTATGTTCATCCTCTTTTTCACATAAGGGTCATTGCTCATTTGTGACAAGCAGCAATTGCAAATAGAAGTGAATTTAAAAAGAGAATCGAAGTAGGAATAAGAAAAGTAAAATAACGGAAGCTCTTCTGTATTATCTCTCAAATGAAACCGATATTTTAGAGGTGAGGTAACACAAGCTAATTTAGAATATTACTCAGAAAGAACAGGGAGTGTATAGCAAATCAAAAGCAAAATGAGAAGTTCTTTGGCATTCATAATAATCAAGCTTTGAGTAGGGGAAACAAAAGCCATTCAACAATTTTAAAAGAAGTGTTAAAAACAGTTTCTTATCACTGAAACATCTTTTTCATAACTCAAAATAATTATAAATACTTTGTATTTTTGACAAATTGTTTCCTAAAATCATTTTGATTATCGGTGCCTAATAGGTGGAGGTTCACTGCTGGTCAGGCTCTTTGTCCTGTCATCAGACCCAGAAATGCTTCCATGCAATATTCCCCATGCTTAATTATTTCGCAAGGACTAATCTACAAAGAGGTCAGACTCCCAACACAAAGGCTCATTTTATTCCCCATTTCCTAGTACTTGTGTCTGGGTTTTGAAATTATGTCATTTCAGCACAGATAGTGTCTATAAGCACTCTATGAGTGGAGTTTGATTTGACCAGCCCACTTAATTGAGAGCATCTTAATAGTTGCTGATGACCACAGGCTTTGATAGATTCAATAATGGATGGATTGATTATACCATGTTAGAGTTTGTTCAAATTGCCCTAGATAAGAATATACCACCAATTCAAGCAGCTGAGAGATGTTCAGCAGATCCTGGTGGGTGACTTGGTTCTGATTCTGCCAGTATTGTAAATGATTTGTAGAGAAGAATCAACATCTGTTTAAAAAGCCTACAGACACTGTATTGTTAAGATGTCATCAATACTACTGAAGTGAGAGAATAAAATAAAACATGATTTGGAGAGATTGAGAGTACTATTGAAACTAAATAAGATTCACCATAGAAAGAAAATGAAAGCTCATAAGCTTGTGGATAAGAATCACAAACATAAATATTATTGTTTGGAAAAGCTAAGATTCACTAGTATAAATACTACTGTTTAGGAAATATGAGAAGGACTGAAGTAAACAAAGATGTTTGATGCACCAGGATAGGAAATAGAGAGATGGAGTCTTTTGGTGAGACCAATAAAAGAGAATCGGGCTTCCCTGGTGGTGCAGTGGTTAAGAATCTGCCTGCCAATGCAGAAGACATGGGTTCGAGCCCTGGTCCAGGAAGATCCCACACGCTGCACAGCAACTAAGCCCATGTGCCACAACTACTGAGCCTACGCTCTAGAGCCCATGAGCCACAACTGCTGAACCAACATGCCACAACTACTGAAGCCCACGTGCCTAGAGCCCCTGCTCTGCAACAAGAGAAGCCACTGCAATGAGAAGCCTGTGCAACTCAACGAAGAGTAGCTCTCACTTGCTGCAACTAAAGAAAGCCCGCATGCAGCAACGAAGACCCAACACAGCCAAAAATAAAAAAAAAAAAAAGAGAGAGAGAATCAGATTACCGTAGCAAAGACCCTTTTCACACTTGTCTACCTTTAATTGCTAGTTACCATCAAATGAGGCATTTGCAAATAAATGCCTTTACACTGGAATTCTCTGTCCTCTTTGAAGATTACTCTTTACTGAAGATTACTGAAGATTACTCATGTGGAAATACCACATGGAAAGACTTCTAGGTCCAATACTCTGTGTGAGTATGAAGTCTAAGAGAGTGAGTTCTAAAGGTTGAGAGAATATGTTAACATAGCATTTCCTAAAACCTAGATTCAAAGTGGCCATGCCACGCGGCTTGTGGAAACTTAGTTCCCTGACCAGGGATCGAACCTGCACCCCTGGCAGTGAAAGTGCTGAGTCCAAACCACTGGACTGCCGGGGAATTCCCAATAAAATTTTTTTGACCTGATCAACTTAGTTCAGTACAACCATGTGACAGTCAACAGATAGTAGGTAGACAAAACCTATCCTGAATCACATACCAATGCAGGGATATCATTTCAGATGAAAACATGAATCATTTAGACTAAAAACCTCAGTTTACTGTGGCCAAAGACTCATTTGAATGCAAATATTTTCCTAGGAATTTCGTAAGGTGGATTTAATTTTTTCTTTAAGAAACTAACCTTTAAGTCATATGTGGTTCATTATTTATTCCCCAAAGCATTTGTTTTAATCATGCGCATACTCTATGGTCACATCCACCATGAGAAGTTAATAGAAGAACTAAAATCATTGAGACCACATGAGAAGGAATGAAGTACCCAGAGCCTTTCATAAATATTTATTGAGCATTCAACTGTGAGACCTGCTTTCAATGATAATACTGATGTGAAGATAAGTACCTCAGTACTCTGCATTAGTCAAATCACATCTGGAGAAATGTGTACAGTGTTATGTTTCTTGCTTTATGTGTCTGACCTGGGGGTAAGAGATAAATGTTACCTGGGGGAAATGAAAGCAATCAGTGATAGTGAGCCTGAAAAAGAAGAGGTGCGGTGAAAATAAGGTAGTAACCTCAAACCCCATGAGGTCAGGGACCATCTCTGTTTTATTCTCCTATGCATCCTAGCATAAAATAAATATTCAGCAATTATCTGTGGATTGGGGTTTTGGGGGGAAATCAAGTTAGAAAGGGGTTATCTATATTTAGTACAGCTCAGAGAAGCAGAGGTAGGGGTAAAGACAGAATTATTTAGCTACAAATTCTGTCTTAATATAAGGAAGAACTTTCCAACACTCGTTCATAAGAGTAGAGGCAGCTTATGAAGTTTATTAAAAGTAGAAATAAAAGTTCAAATAAATGCTGATTAGTTATTATAGAGATAATTTCTGTTTTGGATGGAAGATTTAACTAAATAAGTGCCAATATTCTATAAGAGTCTAATTTAGCTACCTGACAAGTTTTACATCAATTACCTTGATGGTTTATGAGAAAACATATCTGCACCTTTCTTTCAAATTTTCTTTTCAATATATCTATGAAAATCAAGCCTGAGCACATACACAAAGAATCATGACTAAGACACTTGATTTGTATTTCAGCTGGTTCTCATTCTTAAGGGTGAAAATATGTCTTTGACAAATTCACAACAGAAATCCAGCCTCTATACCTAGCCATAAATACATGGGGCTAGGATGTTTATGCCACGTGGGTAGAAATACCCCCTCAAAATTTAGCTAATGCAGGGAGCTGACTCCCCTCCAAATGTGATTCACTTTTCAATTTTAACCCTCATTCTGAGTTTCCACTGCTATCCTGTGTAGATTGACATTCAGAAGGCAAGCCAGGCCATGATGCCTTTTCTGCGATGCCAAGCCAACAGCCGAGTACCTTATGCTGCTGTCAGCCACTTCTGGAGAAGTAAAAAAGGTCCAGTGATGCCACAAGTCAACAAACAAAGGTGCAATTGCCAGCTGGACCTTGAAGAGTGGTGGGTGCAAAACGAGGAAGGAATTTGGTGAAGTGACCAAATTCTACAGTCCTAAATCTGATTGGTTAAGATTATACAGAATCCACCTTATTTTCATGACAGGAAAAAAGAAAAACCAGACCAGTTAATAAACTCACAGTTTCAATACACAGCAATCGAACACCTGCATGTAAGTTATAAAGGTTAAGAAAATCTTCCTTAGAATTATTTTATGATTGTTTTATATCATTAAAAAATTTAAACTAATGACCTAATATTTTTTTTTCCATTATGTTTACCTTAATAACTTTAAACACCAGGAGTTCTTAGTTATATGCTTGGTTATTTTTGTGTTTGAACTTAACATACAGGAATACATACTGGTTCAACCCATATCAATTATTGATATATAGGTAAAAACTCTCTGACTCTAGCCTAAAATACTTTAAGTGGTCCACATTTGAAGGAAGCCTCTGACCCCACAAAGTAAGAATAATAACAATGACAACAACCACCACTGCAAACATATGAGCAATTATTATGAGTTAATGTGTTTTAGTTACCTCAACAGGGTTGGTTTTATTCTTATGCCTACTCTTAAAATAAGAGAATGAAGACATTGGGAAGTTAAGCAATTGACATAGGTCCCACAGCTACTAAGTGGTAGAGATGGGCTTTGAACCAACATCATCTGACCCTAGACTCCTTGCTCTTATCCTCTACCATCTCCCACCTGTCTATACTCAGAGAATGAAAGCACCAAGAAGATGATTTAGCATAGTCCTTGAATTATCGAAACAAGGACCAGACTAAGCCCCAGAGAAAGAATCAGATCACAAACACCCAACGACTACCAATAACAGATCACTTTCAACCTCCTCTAGGCATTAATGACCCAGGCTACTAAGGCCTGGCTACATGATGTCAAGTATTTAGATGTGTGGGTGAAATGATGGGTGCCTCTTTCCTGCTGTCTCTGACTCTCTACTCACTAAGACTGGAAATCATCCACACAGCTTACTATCTATAATGATTAACCTGACTTTACTATTCCACTGTCTTCATCAACATAGTTTTACTATTCCACAAGACTCTTTCCCAGAAGAAAAAGTTGCAACACACTTTGTTGTTCACACCAAGAATTGAAAGACTGATCCATTTTTGAATAGAAAGCATCAAACAACAATTTACATCCCAAAGACTCTTTGAAATCCTTGTCTCAAATTTTTCACCCTGCTGTTTCTTCCGAAACGTGATACTCACACAATCCTCCCTGTTTCGGAACACCTACCTTCACCCAGACTTGAAAATCTCAGTAAATATCTCATCTTGGTCCATCTCCCTCTGAGATGCTATTAAAGTTCTGTTGAGGGGTGTTTTCTCTCACTGCCCCAAGCAATAAACTCCACTTTGTCAACAAGTTGTGTTTTGTGTATTTCGTGGGGCCAGCATTCAACACCTTTAAGGAGAAGTTGGTCACTCATTCCAGGAAAATTTCTTTGACACCCCTTCCCCACTCCAAAAGAAACCAGAAGCACTTAGGACTTGTTCAGCTGTTGCATATTCACAACATTTTGACATTGTTAGAATATTCACCATTTATCTTGTCATCGCCTAAGTTCAAGCAAAATATTCTTAATACATAAATAGCAGAGGATTCATGATGTGTCAACTCATTTTAATGTTAAATGTTTGCTTTTTGCTTAAAATTTCCAGGAGACTTCATTAAAAATCATGCTTTGTTTGCTGAAATGAATTATTGTGGGTAGAAATAGCATATTTGGTGGGGAAAAAAGGGAGAAAAAATTAACATTCTTACCCAGATGTCATCAAGAAGGTTTGATATACAAGGTAAACTGGTATGTTACAGAAAGGTTAACTTCTCAAAAATAATTCACTTTTTTGTTGTTTCCTTTTTCATATGCATGATGCAACAAAGATTATTTGCAATGTGTATGCATAGTTTTAGAAATAATAATACAAGAAGCACCCATGTATTCACTACCCTGGTTAAAATACAGAATGTTACCAGGACAACAAATGGCCCTATTTTATGTTTTTACAATTATCAAGGTTTCTAGATATATTTTTTAAAAGCATGTTTCTTAAACTTATTGTGTAATGACTATGTCAACATTTTCTTCTAGTGCCATCCCTACAGTCTGACTTAGGGTAACATGTTATCTGCTCAGAAAGGAGGTTGACAATAAATCTTCCAGATAAAAAAATCCTAGTAAAAACTAGGAAAAGTCTTGGCAGTTTACTCAATATAGATTTCTCCTTCTTCTTTTCTCCCTTCGCCCACAATGAAATTGTTCTTGAATGCTTCCTAGCTCCCATGACAATTTGGACCAGTGTCCCCAACCCATTCAGAGCCCTATCTCCTCACTATCATTTACAGACTGGGGGGGGAGGGAGGGGTGCTGTGTGTCTGTCCCCAGCACCCCATAGCGCCTTGTGCCAAGTATGTGCTCAGCACATGTTAATTAAATGTAGGGCTGGCATCCTCAGCAGACAGTAAACCTTGGAGAAATCTTTATTGTTCTTTAACATTCTCTTTCACATCTTCCCTCTCCCCTTAGCTTTTCCTACCCTCTCATTGCCTGTGTCTTACGTATCTTCCCCTGGCATGCACCACAGGCTCTCCTTTCCCCTACTGATAGACTGCAGAATAACAGATGGATAGCCCTGATTTATCATGGCTTCTCTTCATTTTACTCTTCTTTTTTGATCATTTATTTTCTGTCAGGAATTTTCATTAGATTTTTTTAGTTCAAAAAGAAATCATATTATTTGTAAGAAATGAAATGGTTTAAACATATATAAATATCCCTCCTCCAATCCTACCTTCTGAATAACCAATGTTAATAGCTTAGGATATTCCAGTCTCTTATCAATGTCCTCAAAACTACATACACATCTCTCTCCCTCTCCCTCTCTCTCTCTCTCCATAGACACAGAAGAATTTCCCCCAACTTCCCATGCTGCCCGCAGAAGGAACTGTATTATACACATGATTCTGAAGAGTTATTTTTTCACTTAACAATAAATGATGAATTGTGGATATGAGTCGAACTTGATTTCTTTAATGGCCACTATTAATAGTCTATAGTATAGATGTGCTATAATATATTCAACCATTTTTTAAGTGGACATTTTGGTTTTCAGTTCTTTGCCATTTCAAATAATGCTGCAATAAATATTCTTGTGTGTGTGCACACTTGCACACGCATGCACGTGTATCTGTAAATTTTCTATCATTTGCTCCATAAACTTCCAGAGATAACAGAAATAAGAAATTGTTGGGACTCCTTTTCATTGACGTTCTTTATTCAGGACAAAATAAGATCCCTAATATGGAGATAAGGCATTTCAACTCATTTCTAAGAGAACATGAAATTTTGCTATAATATAAGCTGAAATTAGACTTTAAAGTTTCTAATTTCACCTTGTGGTACTGGGCACACCATCAAAGAAAAGTAATCAAAATGAAAACAAAAGCTTTCTTTTCAAGGAAAATATAAATAGAGACACAGAATGAGTTGGATGGCAACTGTTCCTTGTTGAAAAATATTGTTTTACTACAAAATAAATGAAACATTTAATGTTCCAATTCCATTTGGGAATGATGTATGTTTTAAGGCACAATTCCTCTTGCTAATCACAAACTCAGAACTCCTTGGATCTTCGTGACATAGGAGGAGAGAGTTCAAACATCCAGCTGCCTAGCAGAAAGTCTATAACTGGAGTGGAAAGAGGGCAGATAATATATAGCTCTTACTCCATATAAGGAAAGCCCACAGGGAATGCAGAAATTGTTTGTCCTATATTCAAAACGTTTGTGTGACAGAAAGGATTCTTAAAACTAGTTTGGGAACTAAAATTTGAAGCATAATGTATGCTTATGAAAAATGCTCATAATGGGAACATTTCCTTTTAGACTATTATAGAATTACACCATTCTGTTCCCCACCCCCCATCTTATTTACTCACCATATAAAAACGACAACCTGCATATTTTAACAATTCGTTCCTTCAGTTTTCAAAGATGAAGCCTTCTTATAACCCCCATGCTACGGTATATAGCATATATGCAAATATAGTTTCTTCCTACCCTCCGCCTTACCCTGACTTCAGTGAGGAAATAAGGGATTATAATACAATGTAATGAGTGCTGTAATGGGGGAAGTCCAGGGCCCCTGAAAAGAGCTATCTGGCCTTGACTTGGGGTCAGGGAAGACCTTGTGGGCCAGAGACGTCTAAGTGAGGGACAAGTTATAGTTGGATGAAAATTGTCCCAGGCAGAGGATACAGCCTCAAAACTCAAGGAGTAATAAAGAACACAAAGTCATTAAGGCATTAGAAGATGCTTAAATATGGAGCATGGTAAATGAGGGGTGACGAGGATGAGAGAGATCAGGCTAGGAAGAAAGGACAGGATGGGACTGTTGCTTCTGTAAGACCACGCCAGGTGCAGTAAGAGTTGCGCAAGAACAGGAACCTGGAGAAAATTAGGAGGCTGTTGCCAATTTTTCAGGTGAGATGATAATGACCTGAACTAGGGAAATGGTAGTGGAGATGGGGAATAAGAGATGGAATCAATTTCCCAAGCTTAAGCTGGGAGTCTCATTTATTTGGAAGTAGATCATCTGAGAGTCCTGGACTTGGTTTGATGACAATTTCTTTTCTGAAAACGTAGAGGAAGCAAGAAGGGACATTGATTTTTGGATTTAATTTTAACCAACATGGAAGAAACATTTGACGCTATGGTGGCCACTCCTATGCAAAAGTCTAGTGGTTTAACTGACTAACCAGCCAGCCAAAAAAGCTAGCTGAGACTCAATAAGCATGATTAGAAAACTAACCAGAAACAGAGGATTTCCTCTATTATGAAGTAACTTCAGTTCCAGAAGTTTGTATATAAGTCTGTTTCTCGTTCTTATGTTCAAAATAAAACTAGACATTGCTATTTGTTGTTGGAGCTCAGAAATGAAATTTTTTGTGTGACCTTTTTTCTATACAGGAAGATTAATAAATGCCATGTTGAGGTGTCATTTTTTTAAAAAAGGGAAATCGGCCAAATGAAGTGTGTCTGGAACACAGCAATCATGAACATAAAGCATGCCGTCCATTAAAATATTTTTGAGCATGAACTGGGAGCAAGGCACTGTTTCAGGAGATGAAGACATGATGGTAAGCAGAGCCAGTTTTGTCCTCAAGGAACCATATGGGGATCAGTTAAAGAAAGCAGAGCCTGGAGAAGAGACAAGCATAGGAGTTGGCTTCATGGAGCTAAGATGCTGTCAGTAGGAACAGGGACCCAATTTATTCTGTGGTACTTAAAAATTAAATTAAGGCCAATGAGTAGAGTCTGGGAGAGAAGGATTCCAAGAAATTCTGGATGTGTGGTTGTGAGATAAACGGTCTGAGGTGATGTGGTGGTGGGCTCTCCCTTTTTAACTAGCTGGATGCTGCATTTGACCTGCATTGTTTCACTTAAACTTTAAACTGCTCTATAAGTACAAATATTAACCCCATTTTACATATAAGGCAGCTGAAGGTCAGAAATCCTGCAGTTAGAACACAGAAGAGCAGCGATATGACTTACTATGCTCCTCTCTATTATGAACCCCACCACCTCCTCATTAATAGAAAGGCTGAAGAGATGGTTGTCAAAAGATTTCTCTAAGAGAGGGTGAACTACAGGGATGTAAGGGTCCTCCTAAGCCTCACATTCAAGTATTCTAGATATTTCTAGAATATGAGATACAGGTACGAAAAATATGCTTCAGATGACAAAATTATCAAGAAAGAGAACAGATTAGTAGTTGCCATGGGTCAGGGGATGTGTGGTAGGTGGGTGTGGTTATAAAAAGGATCCTTGTGGTGATGGAACACTTCTGTATCTTGATTGTAGTGGTGGTCACAAGCATCTACACATGTGATGAAACTACATAGAACTAAATACACACATACACACACACACACACACATGTGAATGTGAAACTGGCAAATCAAAATGAGGTTGATGGATGTTAATTTCCTAGTTGTGATATTGGGTAATTAAGCAAGAGTTACTACTGAGGGAGACTACACAAGGGGACAGGTGATCACTGTATTTTATCTTGCATGTGAATCTATAATTATCTCAAAATAAAAAGTTAAAAACATATGTGATTCAATCACATGAAAATGACTATGCCAACACTGACTGTTCTCCTTCCCCTCCACTCCCTCTCTATTCCACGCTCCTCCAGTGGGGGCAAACCTGGAGTTACTTCAGAATGCACTCCCTCTGCATTCCTGGGATCAAGTCTGACTTAAGACATTTACTCCCAAGTTTCTGTGTACTGAAGACATTAATAATTCCTCTTAGTGCTTTTATTTGCATTCCTCCACAACATTCAGGAAAGTGTTCTCTGGAAAATGCATGCTGGAGGATAACAAAAGTTCCCATATTTGTTGATTTTAGTTCATAGAAACAGTGAGGGTAATGGAACTCAGGAGGAAAAATCTGCATGATCAAATGATTAAATTAGATCATTTCAGCATTTTATAAATACAGAATTTGGGTGTATCTTGAATATTATCTCCAAATAAGATTGCCTCAGTTGTCCAACTTTCCAAAAAGCATTTGGAGGAATGTTACCTTGTAATTTTAACCGTCTTATTGAAAAGCAATACATCTACACTATTTTTTAAAAAAACAGAAAGTATAAAATCACCTATAATGCCACCACTCAAATATACATACCAATTTTTCTTCAGTGCTCTTGTTCTTCTTAATCAGGACACTTGATTATAAATGGCACTCACTGAGACTTTGCAAGCTTCAGGTACAACCAGAAATGGGGACTCCAGGGCTGTACTTAGGACTCATCCTGAGGTTTTCCAACTCTTGGCCCTGTTTGCTTTTATGCTGCTTCCATCTTTAGGCAGGTTTTTCCCTCTTGGTGGCAAAAACGGCTGCAGCAGGTCCTGACTTCTATCTCATGCTTAGGCAATCTTAGATGGAAAGAGAACTTCTCCTTCCTCATGACTCTAATAAAGGTCCCCAAATGGGGTCTAATTAACTTGACTGGGCTAAGAGGCTATTTCTGAACCAATGGCTAACCAAAGAGGTAGATTGTGCTCGGTGCCAGGGCTGGGTCATGGGCATGAAATCAGGGCAGGTGATTAGGGTATGGGATCAGAGTGCATTTACCATTTTAATTTCTGTTTTAGTAATCACTAAATCACAGTAATCACTAACTCACCCGTAGATCAACAGGTTTACCCCGTTTTCTCGTCTTTTTTGCTCTAATTCCAGTGTGGTAAGAATATCACGTTAAATAAAAAGAAAAAAATGCAAATAAATCTAAGACAACTATTGTCAAGCTAATATCTACTTAGTACAATCAGTCATTACAGTTGTGGGGATAATATAGCTTCTCACATGCTGAGACTAAGAAACAGCACTGGCTATTAGTTCTGAGAGTACATAAGACATCAACAAAAAAGGAGATTGAAAAAGACTATATATAAGAGATATGACTGTGCAGCTCCATGTTTTACAAACTTTGCGTCATGATTTATCTGTGGGTCATGAAATCAATTTCGAGCGTCATGACAAATTTAAGAAAAGGAAAGAGGGTAGAACATATGAAAGTGCAGCACATATGGTGAAGTTAACTGCTTCCTAAAACTTTGGTTACAATTTATGTGTGGGTGTACACAGGCATGGACACACTCTGGGTCACAAGTCAAAATGTATTTCACCATAGGTCGAGTTAATTGAAATCACCTTGTGACTGGTATAATTGGAGCTGGTATCTAAAGTGTTCAAGAGGAAAGTCCTTTTAATATCTTCTGCACTGATCATGAGTCACCACTGAACGAGCATCTCTTCAACATTCAAATCCCATATAGCTTAAGAGGGTCAACGATTTGCATTGTGCTGGGATCACCTGGTTTAGATTAGAACAATTCTCACCGGGCTTAGAATGAATCTCACAGACCTGCATGAGTCTTCATTGCCATTTTTGCTAACTGTCCTCGGTAAATATTAGAGTCTCCAAAGAACACTGATCAAGGTATGTCACCTTTCCTTTAAAATAAACACACCTCTATTTCCCAACTAAGAGTAGTGTCAACATAACTGAAAAATTCAAGGAAATTGTGAACTGTTCTTATCGAATATTTTACATATTATCTAATATCGTTATGCTCTGATAATTTCTTTCAGTGACTTGTTAATTTTATGTTTTTGCACAGAAATGTTTATAATTCTAGTGGAGCCTGAGTAGTTTGAACTGTTTAAAAGGACCTCCTTTCTACCCGATCAACGCATACGAAAGTGGCAGTTCCTTAGGAGCCCTCCCATAATCATTTCCCCCTCCCACTCTAAAAATAAACATCTATTTTTTCAATCTGTTGTAAACTTCTATATACACAGGCTTATGACATCACCTTACAACCAGATTCCCATTTGTAACTTGCCTCCCCTTCCTCATAAGGAAACTCTGTAGCAGCCACTCGCATATTTCTTCAGAATCCCAGAGACTTGGCACAGGGTCAGATCTGCCTTTTCTCAATTTCTGGCACCCTTCAAAAGATCTTTAAGGTAACAAATGAAGTTGAAATCAACATTTCTTCCCCTCATCTGCTCAAGGACAATGATTTCAAAATCCTTATTGCTAGGTTTTCAAAGGCCAGGCCTGTAACACCAAATTCTCACAAGAGGGTCTCCATTCGAAGTCCCTTAAGTCAAACAAGTCTAAATATAAAGTTTTTTTCCTGTCCCCTAGAACTGCTATTTTCTCCTCCTGACTTCCTGTGTCTATTAGAATCCACTGTTTTCTCAATGTACCCGGACTCAAAACTTCAAGATCATCTTGGATTCCTTCTTTGGTCCTCATCTTACATATGCAATCACCATGAAGGTTTAATATCATTCAACCATGTGTAAATCTGCCTTGCTGGGCTCTAATCCTACTCCACAGTTTCATTCTGTCCAGGAAGGCATCCAGAGAGTGTCACTTGACTGACCAATTCATGAGGCCAGAAATAATTGCAGCGTGGCATCATGTTAGGAATAGTTTTCTATTTCTAGCTTAAAATAAACCTAAAACATAATAGGAGCTTATTGGGAAAGGCAAATGGTTTTATCATTTTCTGTTATTTTTTTAAACAAAGATAATCCTCCTTCTTACTACCCTAATCATTAAACAGCCATTCCAACATTATATATATGTGTGTGTGTGTGTATGTATGTATGTGTGTATATATATATATAAACTTGTGTATGATTATATTATTTCATTTCACATTTAACCTCCTTCTGCAATCCTGAATGTTTGGGGGTACTGGATAAAACCAAAGCAGAACCCATCATTTCCCTTCTATTTCTTTTTGGCCACGCCACGCAGCTTGTGGGGTCTTAGTTTCTTGATCAGGGATCGAACCCGGGCCCTCGGCAGTGAAAGCACGGAGTTCTAACCACTGGACCACCAGGGAATTCCCTATTTTTTTTTTTTTTCTAATTCTTCTTTAAATGAGCCACCTTTCATTTCCCTTTTCTACAACTGGAAAAACAACAAATATATTTTATGTCAGTGAGGGCAAACAGGTTTCATTTTCCCCATCAGCTAAGACTGCTAATTGCTACTTGGAGTGCTATGTCAGGAAGGATTGTTGGTCACAACCAGGTTCCTCCAGAAAGAGTGCTGTGGTCAATTAGCGAGGTCTGCTTTTGCCTTGAGAAGGACAGGTGATGACTTGCATGTCATCCTGGGTCAAAACAAGAATCAAGGTCAATCTTAAAGCAGACAGAAGAGTTTGGCATCTACATGGCATCATCTGAATGGTGGGTTATTAGGGCTCTGGGCACAAAAGTAGCTATTTTGCCATCTTGTCACAATACTGAAATTCCAGGATTAGAAATTCATGAAGGCTTTTTGAGAACTTTCACTATTAAAAAAATTGGGGGGGAAGGTTGCACTTTCTACATACTATGTACGTACTACATACTACATACTACAATTGTTTCCCTTATTCTGGGAAAGAGAATGAGCTTAAGCCATTATCTGTAAACATCTAAAGAGGGAATAGTCTATCAGACTGCTTTTCAATAGCAGTGAATGAAAGAAATGGTCTTTTGTATTGAAATATGGGATAAATTTATTAGAAGGAGAGCGAGTCAGGAGGATGAACTGAGTGGGCAGAGAGAAATGAAGGGGGAAATTAACTGGTAACAATAGGCTTTTTTTGCTTCTTAAAACATAACCCCCCACCCCCCCAAAAAAAACTTTAAAAAAGTACAAGAAAAAAGGCAAACAAACTAAACAACATTTTTTAAAGAGAAAGAAAAAATAACAATCCTGGTAAGACTCATCCCTAATATTCTCTGCAAAGGCTACAACTCTCTTTGCCCTTTTTCCCTTATAGGCAGCAGCAGGTGTATCCAAGAAGCACAAACTTGTTGAATTCTATTCTAAGTAGACGTGGTTTTGCATCGTCTAAAAGGCAGCAGGGATTTAGGCCCTTTGGATTGTGGTGATGACGGCAATAAATATAACGGCAACCACCCGTCGTGTGTGCCATGTCTCAGCTCTGCATGAACTGCGTGCACAGGATCTCATTTTAGTCCTCACCCAGTCCTTGAGGGGTCGCTCTTATTATCCCTGATGCACAGCTGGACTTCAGTAAGTCCACTTAAAGTCACACAAGGAGTAAACGACAGTGACGGAGCCAGAATTTGAACCCAAGTCTGTCTAAGGTCAAAGCTTATTCCTCCTCCTTCCCTTCCCCATGTCCTCTTCTAGCTCTTTGCAGGGTCTAGGTAACTGTCCATATCAGCTCTGGGGCTCAGACAAGACGATTTACACATGTCTGACATATGAGAAAGAGAGAGCGTTAAAACGCCACAGCATGAAAAGTGATTTTCTTATTGTTTATACTTAAATGAGACCCTCTGGACTAAAATTCTCTCATTTCCGCACTTTGGGTGGCTACATAAATTGTTCCAAAATGGAATTCATGTGACATTTACATAGCAACATTAACTCTGAATCTCTCAGTGGGAAAAATTCTGTAAACTGATGCTAATACTCACATTGGAAAAGGAAAACATGGACAAACCAAAGAAAATGCTTTCTGGTTTGTATACCTTGTATAAACAGATGTTTAAAACTTTAGTTTGCCTACATCTACCACGCATATAAGTGAGAATTAATTAAACTGAAATTCCATAGAAAGCTTCCCAAAGCTCCTAGTTTACTCATGAACTAGGATAAACACTGTAAATGAATAAAATACAGTGTATTAAACAATTTAAATATAGAGTCTTGGTTCCTTAAATTCAAGAAATACAGTATTCCAGTTGCACCGAGTGACCAAAAGTGACTGAAGTTTTGTTTTTTTAATTGGAAAAGCAATTAATTAATACAGAAAAGCACATGGTATAAAAACACCCCTGTGTCCTCAAACCAGGATTAACCAATAGTAACATTTAGCCATATGTGCTTCTAAAATTGTTTTTAATAAAGGAAAAATAAAGCAATACAGGAAAAGCTGAAGTATGTTGTATCCTTCCACGATTCCACACCCTTCCTTCCTTCTCTGCCTCTCCAGAAACAGCTTCTTTTTGAAACTTTGTGGGTATCCTTCTAATTCACGTTTTTATATTTTACTAGGGAGCCAGAAACCAAATATTATATTACTATTGTTTGTGATTTTAAATTTTACAAAAATGGTCTATTTTACATTGTGTATTCTATTACTTTCATTTTTTAACAATGTGGTATCTGCCCAGCTTAGTACAGGAAGATCTATTTATGCTAACTGCTATACTGTAGTCCATCATTTAACTATACCAGAGTTTATGCACTGCTTTATCAATGACATTTACTGCTCCCCACCCCTATTTTTTCTATTACAAACGTGACTTCTTGTGTACATGTACGGGTGTTTTTCTAGGGTATACACCTAGAAGTGAAATTGCTGCATTGTAGGCGTTTGCATTTTCAACCTTACTGGGTAATTGCCAAATTGCTCTCCCAAGTGATTGTACCATTTTACACTCCCACCAGCAGTGTACTAGAGTTCTCATTTCTAATAGACTTAC
Organism: Balaenoptera musculus; assembly: GCF_009873245.2. Taxonomy (NCBI): domain Eukaryota; kingdom Metazoa; phylum Chordata; class Mammalia; order Artiodactyla; family Balaenopteridae; genus Balaenoptera; species Balaenoptera musculus. The sequence continues at coordinate 119,515,829 of NC_045787.1, forward strand.
AAACACTTCAAATTGTCTGAGTTTTGAATTAGGAATCCTGATTTTAATTTCTTATTTTGCCAGTCTTTAGGTTGTGTATGGGGTATATCATAGCAGCTGCTGGCAGGCATTTTCATTATTATTAACGAAGAGCACAACATAAGAGCACAGCACTGATGTCTTAAAGTCATATTTGTAGCCGATATGTATTAAATGCATTTGGTTATGACACCATATAATAGAACAAAACAAGTACTTCTTTTTGTAGAGTTTGACTGAATCAAGCAATCACTAGGCAATACGCACAGACTTGGAAAAGTATAATTGGTGTTCTACATTACTTTCCTTTGCTTGCAATATCAACCACTTATTTTTTTATCAGCACTTGGCACCACACTGACATTGACTTATTCCCTTCTATTTGTATTCAGACCATCTTTGCTTGGTACAGAGGCATAGCAACTGTTTTATCTAACTACCCCTGAGGGATTGTATTAATGGTACAGTAGTTACTATGTACACAGTCTGGTGAAACTTTTTCACATGAAGATAAATTGTCAGGCCCACAGAAAGAAAGAGAGGGTAAAAGGATGGGATGGGAAAGGGATGCTATAAAATAGACCTTCCCTCTTTAAATAGACCTTCCCTCTTTAAATGTAGCATTTCAAATTAATATTTTCCATTACATCTAGTTGTAATGATGAAAAATGTAAAATAGACCTTCCCCCTTTAAATGTAGCATTTCAAATTAATATTTTCCATTACATCTAGTTGTAATGATGAAATATGTAACAACTCAGCTGATAACCAGTGAGTGGCTGACCCATACAAATGTGCTTCTGTGGTTTGATACTGGTTCTACTATCCCTTCTCTTTTAGATCTATGAATGGGTCTACAAGTTCATAAAAAGGGGCAAAAACAACTACATAGTGTTTACAGATGTCATTTAAAAGATGAATGCAACACTTAGAAGCTTAAGAAGGAAAAAGAAATATGACTTTGGCTTCCTACCTTTTTCTTTTTTGAGGGTATAAGAATGATGGTAGGCAAAAAAAAAAATACCAAGCATTTATGCACAACAGAATTTTAGAGATTCATGGGCCATTTTCATTTTACAGTTGGAAAATTTGAGGCATTAAAATAACTCATTTAAGGCACACTCTGCACTTCATTACTCTGACTCTTCCTGTTTTCTCCATGGAAGGGAAGATGTCCCTTCTCCTTTCCTAATGAAATGACTGAACTTCGTTAGCTTCGATTACCTGATCTTTGGAGCGTCACACTCAAACTCGCCACATCGTTAAATTTTCCTCTGAAATAGCATTAATGGCAGAGGAAAGTGGCCATTCTCACGGAGAAGTTTTCAATTCTATCTTGAATTTTGCACTTCATTTCATGATACAACTATCCTTGTTTTAACTTAAAAACACACGAATTGGAATTTCATTTCATGATACAATTATGCCTGTTTTAATTTTAAAACACCCCAAATCATTGAGTACAACGTGTGTTCCAGAAAGACGCGCCATGTCTGTCCTGTTCTTTTATTTAACAAATATCAATTGAGAACCATTTATCTGCTGAGAAAACAACAGAGGTCACTGCTCCTCTTGGCACTTACAGTAGAATCACAAAGCATGTGACTATAAATAATTATACAAAGAATCAGCGGAAGGTGTTGTGGTGTGTCTAAAAAGGAGAACTAACTCAGTCCAGGGGATTAGGAAAAGTAATGTTCAAGGTGAAAATTGAGTAGGAGGTAGCTTTCAATATTGCCTGCCACATAATCATTAAATTAAGAGAATCACCACATAATTTTTCACATTGATCTTTTCTAAAAGATGAGTTATAATGCTTTTGTAATACATTAGACTTTTGGGGTTTTTCTGCATATAATTTTAATTCAAACAAAGATCACATCTTAAAAATTATTTGTTGTTCTGGATTTTTTGTACCTTTTCCTCCTCATCAGCCTATTAGTTGCTTAAGTGTGAGCTCAGCAATCCTGGTGTACGTAAATGTTGAGGGTGATCCTGGATTCTAAGATGGTCAGGGAAATAATCCAGAAGAAAGAATTTCAAAGATGCCCTTGAAAAACTGAATTTAATTGCCTAAACAACAAGCTCAAATCTTTGGAATACTGACCTCTGGTTCTAATTCCATTAGGTCCTTTAAAATCCATACTCTGCCCCTGCCCCCTTTTTCCCTCTCTGTAAAATGGGAATGACACAATGAAGTTGACTAGCAATTAATTTTCTTAGGTACATGTTTTGCTGGGCTCTTTTGTCCTGTTCTATTATATAGTTAAGGAGGTCAATCCTTCAACTAGTGGTGAAAATTTTTTTGTTTACTAAAGGTCCTAGATTTTCATTATTTATAAGAAATGAGTTAAGCGTGATGAATAAACATGGGTGACAATTAGTTGATTCTGTGTTGGGTCCTCACGTGGAACCAGATGGTCTAGCGATGCATGTAAATAGATCATTTATTTCATTTGGAAATCTGATAGTTGAATAAAGAATTAGACATTTGTTATTAAAGTACATTTACCAATGTTCTAATTTAATATATTGTTAAAACAAATGCAAAGTGAAGTTAAGGGACTTAAATTACTTTGGTCAACTGGGAATAAATTCAAAAGCTTCTTCAAAAGCTGGAATTTAAAGCCTGCAATCTAGCTGCTATATACTGAACATTTGTGTCCCCCCAGAATTCATATGTTGAAGCCCTAATTCACATGTGATGGTATTTGGAGATGGAGCTTTTGGGAAGGTTTCGATGAACTCATGAAAGTGGAGACTCTTTGATTGGATTAGTGTCCTTATAAAAACAGGAAGACCAGAGTTTCTCTCTCTCTGCCAGTTGAGGACACAGTGAGAAGGAAGCCAGCTGCAAGCCAAGAAGAGGGCTCTTACCAGGAACGAATCTGCTGACACCTTGATCTGGAATTTCCCAGCACCCAGAAATGTAAGAAAATAAATTTCTGTTGTTTTAAGCCACCCAATCCATGGTATTTTGTTATAGCAGCCTGAGCTGATTAAAATACTAGCTTATTTATTTATTTTATTTAAAAATTACATTTAAAATACTAATTATAATTTGTAAATATTGATTTGACTTGGCTTTCTGAAAATTTTTGCATGTACAACTAGGGGGAAGCAGCATATATTTTATCGGGTTACTTCATGCTTTATGAGAAGTTATAGATTGATTTTACCATTGAAAATGACAGATTTATGCCCCATTGAACACTAAACAGCACTTCCTGATTTTTATGCTAACATACTTTGACTTTCTGCATGCTTGATAAATATGCATAATAATGGTAGAAAGATTTAGACAGGTAGTAAAGAGGGAGGATTATCCAACCATGTTCTTCAACAATGGATGATACGGTGCCACGCCAGTGTATTCATTAGAGTATTGTATTTGGTACAACAAAGAGAGTTAGAGTTCCTTATAAATGATTTTATTTAAAAAAATCTCCCTGAAAACTCTAAGGGTGGGAGTAAATCTCTTATCTCATAGATAGAAGAAATATTTGCACATAAATTCTTTAATGTAATGAAGATGAAAATTACAATACCTCAGTGATCTCAGATAAATAATGAAGCACCTCAGCTTTAAATGAGTTGTTCAGAATGCTTTCATAATAACAATAATGCTATTAAAGGAATGATAAAAGGTTTGGAGACACTGTAGTTTTGCCATCTTGTTCCTAGGCAAAACCATGGCTCTGATAATACCACTTCCAGATCTAACTTCCTCTAAAGGATGTGAAAAGTCATTATTTAAATATATGAGTAATAATGAAACTCACTTTGCCCATAAGATTGACAAAAATTTGAAAGATGCTATTTGCTGTTTTTTTTGTGACTCTATCACAGTTCTCAGTTGCACACAATAGAATCTACTATAGCTAATTTAAACAGAAATAAAACATTAAAAATTATTAAATGCTCAGAAAATTAGCATACTTGCAGAAACAGGCTCTAAGCTGTGTTACAGAATAGGTCTCACTGCAAGGCTTCAGAACCATCCTAATGAAGGAGCTGCTGCCATCCTGGACCTCGAATCACAAGGTCTGCCACCTCCAGCACCAGCAAAAACGATGTCCTGTGCCTAACAACTTCTCTTATGTAATTCTTTTCTGATCCAAGTTTCATGTGACTGACTCTAATTGGTGGTTTCCTAACTGCAGAAGAAACTGGGAAATGTAGTTTTTAAATTCTTTGGAAAGGAAGGATTCAAATATATACATTATCAAAACATAGAAAAGGTGTCCAAAATTTTTCAATAGCCCCGATTAACTAACGTCCTTCTTGATAAAGATACTGGAATCCTGAGAGTAGTATCAACTAGGAAAGGATTTTTGAAAGGCAATTTGGTGTTACCAAAGACAACTTAAAATTCATATTCAGTATGATTATCTGTTTCATTTCTAGGAATCTATCCTGCAAAAATAATTACACATGCATCAAAAATATGTATAAAGATGTTTGCTAGGGCATTGTTTGTAACATTAAAAATAGTCAACGTTTATTAAAGGTCCTGTAACCACTAAGGTTCTGAACTGTAGCCTGTCCTTTGTTGAGAATGCCCATACTGCCATATAACATGGATGACCAGCAATGGTGATCATGGGGGGATTTCTGATTATACACAGGGTCACTATATTCCACAGGGACCATGGCCTTGGTAAGGAGTGGAACCAGATGCTCACTCATTCCCTTTCATCACCACCTATTTTCATCAGCAAGCCAATGGAGCACATAAGAATCACCTAAGGGGCTTGTGTATAAAACATATTCTTGGACACCACTCCCTAGAGATTCTAACTCAGTAAGTCTGGGGTGAAGCCCAGGATTTTGCATTATTGATAGGCTTCCACAATGCTGTAGGCAGAATAATGTCCCCCCAGTCAAAAAGAGGTCTGCATTCTCATTGTAATTTCTTCCAACCTCATGATTGTAAGTACCATCTTTATGCCAAAAATCCGCAAACTTAAACTCTTTGCCAAACCTCTCTTCTGAACTCCAGCCTCACGTATCCAACTGCCTACTCTACATTTCCAATTGGAAGTCTAATATAAACACCTCAAGCTTGACGTGTCCAAAACCAAACTACTAATGTCTCCCCTGCCCCCAAAATCTTCTCTACTCATAAACTTCCCCATCTCAATTGAAGGCATCTAGGTTTTACTGTTTCAGGACAAAAACCATGGAATCATCCTTGGTGACTCTTTTCCCCCTTTTTTCTCATATCCCATATTTAATCCAACACCAAATTGTATTGATAAGATTTCCAAAATATCCTGAGAGTCCAACCATTTAAAATCACCCATCCACCACCCTAGCTGAGTCATAAATTGGAATACTGGACCACTGCAACAGCCTCTCCACTGGTCTCCCAGATTCCATTTCACTCTTCATATTCTATTCTCAACTCAGAAACCAGAGTCATATACTGAAATACATCAGATCTCTCCGCTCTGCTCAAAACTCACCAGAAGCTCCTCATTCCACCTGCAAGTCTACAAGTCCTAATTGATCTGCCCCATCCTGCCATTACCTCACTGACCTCATCGCCTCCTACTCCCACCTTGTTCTCTTTGTATCAGCCACACTGCTCCTGACTTAGGACTGTCCCCTCTCCCTGGAATGTTCTTTCTACAGACATCTACACCTCTGTCATTTCCTGTGTTCAAAAGCCACCCTCTCCATAAAGCCTATCCCAATTAACCTATTGAAAATGCAGCCCTCACCCAGTGCCCATGGCACCCTTCATTCCCTTTTCCTGCTCCATTTCTAATAAATACTATTGTTTACTTATTTATTATCTCTACCCTTTATTATTTATTTCTCCCCACTAGAGTATTAGCTCCATGAGGGCAGGAGTTTTGTCTATTTGGCTTGTTGATGTATCTCATGTTCCTATTACAATGCCTACAAGGGTCTAAATAAATAGCTGTTACATTTGTTGAAATAGGACCACAGACCACACTTTGAAAAACAGAATGAAACATCTTCCACAAGATGTATTTATCACATCATCATGGTGGCATTAGAATAAAATTCATATTAACTTGTTTTATTGAATATCAGAATTGTATTTCTTGAATAATTTGTGACTTTGGGATCACAAAGTCTCCAACCCTTGTACAAGATATTCTTTCCTGCTGAAAGGTCTACTTACTTTTCATGGCTTAATGAAGCATTTTAATGTGTAGCCCACATGGAGCTCTCTCAAGAACTGTCATCAGAACATTTTGTTTCCTGGACCCTGAAACTAGGTTGTGAATATAGGGAAATAAGATGGACTTTATTTTTTTTACATCGTTTGGAAGAACTGCAATGGTCTAGGGTTTTACATTGTTTGTTCTTCTACTCACTGAAAGGAACCAAGTGGCCAAGTAATTATTGATCACACAATATTTCTAGGCTTATGCTAAAACTAAAGAAAAATGTCCAATTGAGGGAAACTTCCCAGAAAATAGTTTCGAGTATTTTGGTGTTCAGTCACATTGTGTTCCAAATATGTAACTGAATATGTATCTTGAGCAACAGAATAACCAAATTATTATTATTTACCAGTTGGGTTTTCTTTTCTAAATAGTCCAACTCAGTTTTTTCTGATTGAGTAAACCAGCAAGATAAAAACAAACCTCCACTTACCCTTGTTCTATAGATCTGATTCTTCCTGGGATATTTTAGAAAGTGGCAATTACCAGATAGCAGGAATATTCTGCAGAAAGTATGACTGTACCTTGCATTCAAGCTTTGCAAAACTACTACTCTGCCATATATTTATTGGGGTCTGTCTTGCCTCAGTATCTTTTTGCACATTCCCTTTCTTTTCTTTTTGAGTCTGAGCTCAAGAGCCAACATCCTCTACCTTCATCCTCTTATTCTCATCACTTCCTTATCATCCCATATTGTACTCATCTTGGCCTTTACCACTGTGTTGTAATCCTATGTTGCAATCATCTGTTTTTCCTTGGCTGTTCTCTATTAGACCATATCGTTCCTCTCTCTGTCCCATTTCTACTAGGGTGTATGGAACATAGCTCTAAATGAGCACTTGGCAGTGAATTTTTTGGAAGGAATGTGAGTACTGGGAGTTGGGCCATCAGGAGGTAGAGAAATTTTTACAGATCCTGATACCTGGACATTAGGTAAGACAGAACTATTCAGATCCTTGTAAAACTTTATAATAACCAGTGCCTTTTCCATTTCCTTGTCTACCCTCAAATGAGAAATGAGAGAAAAATTAGGCTCAGTGAGATCTTTATTCAAAGAATAATTCATTTTCGCTGGCTTCAAGATGACAGAGGAGTAAGACGTGGAGATCACCTTCCTCTCCACAAATACATCAGAAATACATCTACATGTGGAACACCTCCTACAGAACACCTACTGAACACTGGCAGAAGAACTCAGACTTCCAAAAGGCAAGAAACTCCCCAGGTACCTGGGTAGGGCAAAAGAGAAAAGAAAAACAGAGACAAAAGAATAGGGACGGGACCTGTACCTCTGGGAGGGAGCTGTGAAGGAGGAAAGGTTTCCACACACTAGGAAGCCCCTTCGCAGGCGGAGATGTGGGTGGTGGCGGGGGGGAAGCTTCGGAGCCATGGAGGAGAGCACAGCAACAGCGGTGCCGAGGGCAAAGCAGAGAGATTCCCGCACAGAGGATCGGTGCTAACTAGCACTCACCAGCCCGAGAGGCTTGTCTGCTCACCCGCCAGGGTTGGGGCTGGGAGCTGAGGCTCGGGCTTCAGAGGTCAGATCCCAGGGAGAGGACTGGGGTGGGCTGTGTGAAGACAGCTTGCAGGGGTCTAGTGCGCCACGGCTAGCCGGGAGAGAGACCAGGAAAATGTCTGGACCTGCTGAAGAGGCAAGAGACCATTGTTTTGGGGTGTACGAGGAGAGGGGATTCCTTCCCCGTGTGCTCACATAAGGCAGAGTACTGCCTAAGTGAGCTCCAGAGATGGGCGTGAGCCGTGACTATCAGCTTGGACCCCAAAGACAGGCATGAAATGCTAACGCTTCTGCTGCTGCCAACAAGAATCCTGTGTGCAAGCACAGATCACTACTTACACCCCCCCACTCACACCCCGGGAGTCTGTGCAGCATGCCACTGCCAGTGTCCCGTGATCCAGGGACAACTTCCCCAGGAGAACACATGGTGCACCTCAGCTGTTGCAATGGACTCTGCTGCTGCAGGCTCACCCCACATTCCAATTATGACCAGTGTACCCCTCCCTCCCCCCAGCCTGAGTGAGCAAGAGCCCCCTCATCAGCTGCTGCTTTAACCCCTTCCTATCTGGGCAGGCAACAGATGCCTGAGGGTGACCTATATGCAGAGGTGGGGCCAAAACCAAAGCTGAACCCCAGGAGCTGTGCAAACAAAGAAGAGAAAGGGAAATATCACCATGCAGTCTCAGGAGCAGCGGATTAAATTCTCACAATCAACTTGATGAACGCTACATGTGTGGAATACCTGAATAGACAACGAATCATCCCAAAATTGAGGCATGGACTTTGGGAACAACTGTAGACTTGGGGTTTGCTGTGTGCGACTGATTTGTTTCTGATTTTTATGTTTATCTTAGTTTAGTTTTTAGCACTTGTTATCATTGGTGGATTTGTTTATTAGTTTGGTTGCTCTCTTTTTTTTGTATTATTTATTTATTTTTAAATTTTAATCATTTTCAATTTTTTTTCTTAATTTTTATTATTATTTTTTTTTCTTTCTTTTTTTTCTCCTTTTCTTCTGAGCTGTGTGGCTGACAGGGTCTTGGTGCTCTGGCCTGGTGTCAGGCATGAGCCTCCAAGGTGGAAGAGCTGAGTTCAGGACATTGGTCCACCAGAGACCTCCCAGCCCCATGTAACATCAATCAGTAAGAGCTCTCCCAGAGATCTCTGTCTCAATACTAAAACCCAGTTCCACCCAACGGCCAGCAAGCTCCAGTGCTGGATGCTCCATGCCAAACAACTAGAAAGACAGAAACACAACCCCATTAGCAGAGAGGCTGCCTAAAATCATGCTAAGTTCACAGACACCCCAAAACACAGCAGTGGATGGAGCCCTGCCCACCAGAAAGACAAGATCCAGCCCCACCGACCAGAGCACAGGCGCCAGTCCCCTCCACTAGGAAGCCTACACAAGACACTGAACCAACCTCACCCACTGGGGGCAGACACCAAAAACAACAGGAATGACAAAACTGCAGCCTGCTAAAAGAAGACCCCAAACACAGTAAGATAAAAAAATGAGAAGACAGAGAAATGTGCAGCAGATGAAGGAGCAAGGTAAAAATCCACCAGACTAAACAAATGAAGAGGAAATAGGCAAACTACCTGAAAAAGAATTCAGAGTAATGATAGTAAAGATGATCCAAACTCTCAAAAATAGAATAGAGAAAATACAAGAAACGTTTAACAAGGACCTAGAAGAACTAAAGAGCAAACAATGATGAACAACACAATAACTGAAATTAAAAATTCTCTAGAAGGAATCAACAGCAGAATAACTGAGGCAGAAGAACGGATAAGTGACCTGGAAGACAAAAAAGTGGAAATAACTACCACAGAGCAGAATAAAGAAAAAAGAATGAAAAGAATTGAGGACAGTCTCAGAGACCTCGGGGACAACATTAAACACACTGACATTCGAATTATAGCGGTCCCAGAAGAATAAGAGAAAAAGAAAGAGTCTGAGAAAATATTTGAAGAGATTATAGTTGAAAACTTCCCTAACATGGGAAAGGAAATAGTCAATCAAGTCCAGGAAATGCAGAGAGTCCTATACAGGATAAATCCAAGGAGAAACACACCAAGACACATATTAATCAAACTATCAAAAATTAAATACAAAGAAAAAATATTAAAAGCAGCAAGGGAAAAGCAACAAATAACATACAAGGGAATCCCCATAAGGTTAACAGTGGGTCTTTCAGCAGAAACTCTGCAAGGCAGAGGGAGTGGCAGGACATATTTAAAGTGACGAAAGGGAAAAACGTACAACTAAGATTACTCTACGCAGTAGGAATCTCATTCAGGTTCAACGGAGAAATTAAAACCTTTACAGACAGGCAAGTGTGAAGAGAATTCAGCACCACCAAATCAGCTCTGCAACAAATGCTAAAGGAACTTCTCTAGGCAGGAAACACATGAGAAGGAAAATACCTTCAAAAACAAACCCAAAACAATTAAGAAAATGGTAATAGGAACATACATATCGATAATTACCCTGAATGTAAATGGATTAAATGCTCCAACCAAAAGACACAGACTGGCTGAATGGATACAAAAACAAGACTCACATATATGCTGTCTACAAGAGACCCACTTCAGACCTAGGCACCCATGCACACTGAAAGTGAAGGGATAGAAAAAGATATTCCATGCAAATGGAAATCAAAAGAAGGCTGGAGTAGCGATTCTCATATCCTACAAAATAGACTTTAAAATAAACACTATTACAAGGGACAAAGAGGACACTACATAATGATCAAGGGATCATTCCAAGAAGAAGATATAACAACTGTAAATATTTATGCACCAAACATAGGAGCACCTCAATACATAAGGCAAATGCTAACAGCCATAAAAGGGGAAAGCAACAATAACACAATAAGAGTAGGGGACTTTAACACCCCACTTTCACCAATGGACAGATCATCCAAAATGAAAATAAATAAGGACATACAAGCTTTAAATGACACATTGAACAAGATAGACTTAATTGATATTTAAAGGACATTCCATCAAAAAACAACAGAATACACTTTCTTGTCAAGTACTCATGGAACATTCTCCAGGATAGATCATATCTTGGGTCACAAATCAAGCCTTGGTAAATATAAGAACATTGAAATCATATCAAGTATCTTTTCCGACCACAACACTATGAGACTAGATATCAATTACAGTAAAAAAAACTGTAAAAAATACAAACACATAGAGGCTAAGCAATACACTACTAAATAACCAAGAGATCACTGAAGAAATCAAAGAGGAAATCAAAAAATACCTAGAAACAAATGACAATGAAAACATGATGACCCAAAACCTGTGGGATGCAGCAAATGCAGTTCTAAGAGGGAAGTTTATAGCAATACAATCCTACCTCAAGAAACAAGAAACATCTCAATTAAACAACCTAATCTTACACCTAAAGCAATTAGAGGAAGAAAAACCAAAAAAACCCGAAGTTAGCACAAGGAAAGAATTCATAAAGATTAGATCAGAGATAATAAAAAAGAAAGGAAGGAAACAATAACAAATATCAATAAAACTAAAAGCTGGTTGTTTGAGAAGATAAACAAAATTAATAAACCATTAGTCAGACTCATCAGGAAAAAAAGAGAAAAGACTCAAATCAACACAGTTAGAATGAAAAAGGGAGAAGTAACAACTGACACTGCAGAAATACAAAGGATCATGAGAGATTACTACAAGCAACTCTATGCCAATAAAATGGACAACTTGGAAGAAATGGACAAATTCTTAGAAATCACAACCTTCCGAGATGGAACCAGGAAGAAATAGAAAATATAAACAGACTAATCACAAGCACTGAAATTGAAACTGTGATTAAAAATCTTCCAACAAACAAAAGCCCAGGACCAGATGGCTTCACAGGCGAATTCTATCAAACATTTAGAGAAGAGGAAACACCTATCCTTCTCAAACTTGTCCAAAATATAGCAAGGAAGACTCCCAAACTCATTCTACGAGGTCACCATAACCCTGATATCAAAACCAGACAAAGATGTCACAAAGAAAGAAAACTACAGGCCAAAATCAGTGATGAACATAGATGCAAAAATTCTCAACAAAATACTAGCAAACAGAATCCAACAGCACATCGAAAGGATCATACACCATGATCAAGGGGGATTTATCCCAGGAATGGAAGGATTCTTCAATATATGCAAATCAATCAATGTGATACACCATATTAACAAACTGAAGGATAAAAACCATATGATAATCTCAATATATGCAGAAAAAGCTTTCCACAAAATTCAACACCTATTTATGATAAAAAAACTCTCCAGAAAGTGGGCATAGAGGGAACCTACCTCAACATAATAAAATCCATATATGACAAACCCACAGCTAACATCGTTCTCAATGGTGAACAACTGAAACCATTTTCACTAAGATCAGGAACAAGACAAGGTTGCCCACTCTCACCACTATTATTCAACATAGTTTTGGAAGTTTTAGCCACAGCAATCAGAGAAGAAAAAGAAATAAAAGGAATCCAAATCAGAAAAGAAGAAGTAAAACTGTCACTGTTTGCAGATGACACGAAACTATACATAGAGAATCCAAAAGTTGCTACCAGAAAACTCCTAGAGCTAATCAATGAATTTGGTAAAGTTGCAGGATACAAAATTAATGCACAGAAATCTCTTGCATTCCTGTACACTAACAACGAAAAATCTGAAAGAGAAATTAAGGAAACACTCCCATTTACCACTGCAACAAAAAGAATAAAATACCTAGGAATAAACGTACCTAAGGAGACAAAAGACATGTATGCAGAAACTTTAAGACACTGATGAAAGAAATTAAAGACAATACAAAAAAGATGGAGAGATATACCATGTTCTTGGATTGGAAGAATCAACATTGTGAAAATGACTATACTACCCAAAGCAATCTACAGATTCAATGCAATCCCTATCAAACTACCAATGGCAGTTTTCACAGAACTACAACAAAAAATTTCACAATTTGTATGGAAACACAAAGACCCCGCATAGCCAAAGCAATCTTGAGAAAGAAAAACAAAGCTGGAGGAATAAGACTCTCTGACTTCAGACTGTACTACAAAGCTACAGTAATCAAGACAGTATGGTACTGGCACAAAAACAGAAATATAGATTAATGGAACTGGATAGAATGCCCAGAGATAAACCCATGCACATATGGGCACCTAATTTATGACAAAGGAGGCAAGAACATACAATGAAGAAAATACAGCCTCTTCAATAAGTGGTGCTGGGAAAACTGGACAACTACATGTAAAAGAATGAAATTAGAACACTCCCTAACACCATACACAAAAATAAACTCAAAATGGATGAAAGACCCAAATATAAGGGCAGACACTATAAAACTCTTAGAGGAAAATGTAGGCAGAATACTCTGTGACATAAATCACAACAAGATCCTTTTTGACCCACCTCCTAGAGAAATGGAAATAAAAACAAAAATAAACAAATGGGACCTAATGAAACTTAAAAGCTTTTGCACAGCAAAGGAAACCATAAACAAGACAAAAAGACAACCCTCAGAATGGGAGAAAATATTTGCAAATGAAGCAACTGACAAAGGATTAATCTCCAAAATATACAAGCAGCTCATGCAGCTCAGTATCAAAAAAACCAACAACCCACTCCCAAAATGGGCAGAAGACCTAAATAGGCATTTCTCCAAAGAAGATATACAGATTGCCAACAAACACATGAAAGGATACTCAACATCACTAACCATTAAAGAAATGCAAATCAAAACCACAATGAGGTATCACCTCACACCAGTCAGAATGGCCATCATCAAAATATCTACAAAAGTTAAATGCTGGAGTGGGTGTGGAGAAAAGGGAACCCTCTTGCACTGTTGGTGGGAATGTAAATTGATACAGCCACTATGGAGAACAGTATGGAGGTTCCTTAAAAAACTAAAAATAGAACTACCATACGACCCGGCAATCCCACTACTGGGCATATATCCTGAGAAAACCATTACTCGAAAAGAGTCATGTACCACAATGTTCATTGCAGCTCTACTTACAATAGCCAGGACATGGAAGCAACCTAAGTGTCCATGAACAGATGAATGGATAAAGAAGATGTGCACACATATACAATGGAATATTACTCAGCCATAAAAGGAAATGAAATTGAGTTATCTGTAGTGAGGTGGATGGACCTAGAGACTGTCATACAGAGTGAAGTAAGTCAGAAAGAGAAAAACAAATACTGTATGCTAACACATATATATGGAATCTAAAAAAAAAAAAAAGAAAAAGATTCTGAAGAACTTAGGGGCAGAACAGGAATAAAGACACAGACGTAGAGAATGGACTTGAGGACACGAGGAGGGGGAAGGGTAAGCTGGAACGAAGAGAGACAGCAGCAAATGACATATATATTACTACCAAATGTAAAATAGATAGCTAGTGGGAAGCAGCTGCATAGCACAGGGAGATCAGCTCGGTGCTTTGTGACCACCTAGAGGGGTGGGATAAGGAGGGTGGGAGGGAGACACAAGAGGGGGGGATATGAGGATATATGTGTACATATATAACTGATTTACTTTGTTATACAGCAGAAACTAACGCAACATTGTAAAGCAATTATACTCCAATAAAGATGTTATTAAAAAACTAAAACAATGAAGAAATAAACAAAATAATGACTGCGAAAAAAAAACACAGAATAATTCATTTTCTACAAATAACAACAGAAGCTTAAAGAATTTAGAACTTTTTCATCATGTACAACTATCAAATCCCTGGCAAAAGGAGGACAAGACAAGTTTTGACCTAGCAGGCAAGTTTTTACTCCATGCAGGTTGTTCTGCCTTAGGTAGCATTTTTATGGGAAGGTATACCCCAAGAGGGGAATTAGATAGCCCCCACTGATACCCCACCCCAGTCGTCTGCTATTGTATGCCAGCCACTCTATCTCCATCATTTCACCTCACTCTGCCAATCCCTTGAAGGAGACCAATGTTCAGAGAGGCAAAGAAATGTGCCCTAGGTCACACAGCTACCAACTGTTAGACTTTGAATTTGACCTCAGGTTTTTCTGACTCAAACCTGGGAGAATTCCTTAATAACATGCTGCTTCCAATAAATAGAGGAATCACCAAAGTCTTGGCCATAATGTGAATAGCCAGCCTTAAAACACAAGTAGTTTTCTACTAGACATGAAAAACAAGAGAGGTATAGTTACGATCATGCTAGAAAGCTCAGGATATGGTGACTGCAAAGACCATTGGTTACTTTAGGTTGTAACAATTCCAGCTTATCCATAGAAGTGCTTCTTGTTTCGGAGGGAAAAGTCTCTTTCAGCCTAGGAGGGAATTAATTGATTCTATTTTTCCCTTCACAACCTCATCACCACTCTTTGTCAATGATATGAAAAAGAGAACCTTCTAGAAGAATAATGATATAACTTTCACTAACTGAGCCCTTACTATGTGTCTGGCACATATTGCTTCATAGCTAGTACCTCACTCAATCCATCCAAAAACTCTTTGAAGTAAATATCTCCATTTTATGGGTGAGGAAACTGAGGGTAAGTTTATTTGCCTAAGGTTGCACAGACAGGGAAGACCGATCCTGGGTTTGAATGACCTCACGTGATCCTGAAAAGCGCATCCTTTAAACCACTACACTTTATTGCCTCTACCCTGAAGTAGGCAGCTAAACACAGCCGCAAATGAGTGCCCCTTTTAGACAACTGCTATATTTAAACCAGAGTCTATTAATCTTTATATAATGTCTTTCTCAAGTGCTTCAGAGAAAAGGCATATAGGTTGTATGGAGTGTACAGTGGACTTTGTTTTGCACATTTTGGCAAGAGGAGAAAGTCTTAGCTTCTGTATGTATCTCTCCTGCAAGCCAGAAGTACTCTTCTAGGAAAAGCCATCTTTTAAGGAGGGAAACAATTAAAAAGAGATCAATCCCCAAATGACAATCAACTGATTTCAGGGTTAGACAAGGAGCAATGGATCATTTCTGGAATTAATGATTTCCCACCCCTCTGGGAACTCTGTGATTTCTCTGGGATGGCCTGGCTTGATTGAATAAACTGATGAGCTCAGTCTATAATCCCAATAGATGGCATCCATTGTTCTCACGCTCCATTGACTCAACCAGAATTTACAGAGCATGTACTTTGTGTCAGCACCCTATATTGGGTGCTTAAGAGAAAGGAAAAGAAACCAACAAAATCCCATGGATCCTGCTCTCATGAAGCTTACAGTCAAGTGAGGGGGTCCATTATTCATCAAAGAATCACAGTGGGAGGAGTATATAAACAAATTGTGTTGCAGAACTCTGAAGGAAAGGACCGGAGTGATATGATACCATGTAGGATTATAAATAGGCCTTGACTGGGGTTAGGAAGGCTTTGCAGAGGAAGTAAAATTGAGCTGAGATCTGAATGTGATGGAGGTGAGATAACTCCACGCAGAGAGAATGGCACATGCAAAGACCACATGGCGGGCGGCAGCATGACACATCTAAGGAACACACAGTATGCCATAAGAGGGAGTCAGGCCACCTGGGAAGGCTTGAAGCCTCATCAGGGACCCTGGTCACTGTCCCCACAGCCCTGCATAGGCCTTGATTAAACACAGAGGTCAGGGAGGGATGATATTTCTATATCCATACCTATACCCATATCTCTGTGTGTGTGTGTGTGTGTGTGTGTGTGTGTGTGTGTGTGTGTGTGTGTGTGTGTGTGTGTGTGTGTATATACCCTTATTCTGCGGCCCTCTGGGACTTCATCTCTAAGATGATGGGTAACCTCTGGGTTTTAGCTTGGTCCAGGGAGGGGGCCCTAGAGAAGCTCTCTTTCCATTTGATTTAGCTCCCCCTATCCTTTT
Organism: Balaenoptera musculus; assembly: GCF_009873245.2. Lineage (NCBI taxonomy): Eukaryota > Metazoa > Chordata > Mammalia > Artiodactyla > Balaenopteridae > Balaenoptera > Balaenoptera musculus. Next base: position 119,532,446 of record NC_045787.1, read on the forward strand.
GGATCTTTTGGGGGCCTAAAGCCAGGGATTTTTTTTAAACCACATTCATCAAACCACTTGGGATTCCAGAAGTAAAATCAGACAACAATAATAAAAATAAAAACTAACACTTATTGGGGCTTTATTATATTCTGACTACATGCTGTGCTGAGCATTTTGCATGAATTATCTTATTGAATCTGCTCAATAAATTGTAATATAGGAACCCTCAAGGCAGTGTGGGTCTAGGATTCAGAAAGCTGGAACTGTGGCTTGTGGAAACTGACACAAGCAAATTTACATTGTGGGGATTTGAGAAGAGCCCTTAAAGTGTTTGACCAGTTACTGCAGCAATACTGAGCAGCAGTCGGCTGTTGATGTTAATCATGCTTGTGGAAAGGGACTTCTGAAGCCATTGGAACATCCACCCACAGACCTTTCTCTTTTTGATGTCAGGGGCAGATCCTATCCGACCTCTGGTCTGCACATCCGGGATAATCACAGTGCTCCACATTTGTACGGAACAGGTTGTTTCCAAATGGTTCTGCATTCAGCGGTGAGGTCACCCCCAGGGCCTTCCTCTCCTGGGCAGCATGATTTGCCGCCTCCCTACCATTAGTCAGGCCTCTTAATTCTAAGATAGAAACCCAGCTCAAACTGGCACCGGGAGAAGGGAATTTATTTGACTATATAACTGAAAAGTTCAAGGGTAGTCAGGCTCCAGGTTCAGCCTGTTCCCAGTCTCCACTCTCCAGTCTCATCCATAACCCTCCTCCTCTCTCTCTGTGCTCCAGCCCAGCTGAACTTCTCCCAGGTCCTTCAAAAATACTTACTTGTACCTGCCTTTCTATCATCAAAGATACTGCTTATGCCTCTCCCTCTGCATTGATTCCTACTCATTTCTTCCCCCGTTACTAAAAATAAAATTATTGAGCACCTAGAGGGACGCCTAGACTCCAAAGATGACCTCCCCCGATGAACCACACCTCCAGAGAGTCATACCCTTGTGTGATCCTCTCCCTCACTGAGTCTGGGCTGGCCCTGGGACTCACTCCAACCACCATGATACAGCAATAGTGGCTCCATTCCAGAGTCACACCTAAGCTTTACAAAGTCATGGCAGCTTCTACTTTTGCACTTCGGGGATATCTTAGCTGTTAGGTAAGAAGTCCAGTGACCCTGCTGGAAAAATTACATGGAGAGGCCGTGTGGAGCAGGAAAGCCCCTGGAACTGCATGAACAGAGAGGCCCAGTGGTTCCAGCCATCCCTGCTGAGCCCAAGCCTTCCAGCCATCTCTCCCAAGGCACCAAACATTAGAGTGAGCCACCCTGGACATGCCTGCCCCTCTGAGCCCCTAGGTGACTGCAGCCCAAGCCAATGGCATGTGGAGCAAAATAATCCTCAGTGGAGTCCCACCAACCCACAGAATTACGAAAGAAGAATAGGTTGTTGTCATTTTAGGCTACTAACTCTCAGAGTGGATTGTTACACAGCCATGATAACCCAAACTGAGTATCTGCCAGGCCCTGTGCTAGTTTTGGGTTTATAATTAAAAATACAATAGGCATGGTCCACAGTCTCCCACATCTTTCCAGGCTCATCCTTCTCAGAGGGATATCCTGACTTTGTTTACCAAATAAGCTTCCCCCCTAATAAGCTCTGACAAGACTCTTTACTTCTCCACCATAGCCCTTTGTGTACTCAGAAGCAACTCATGTATTTATTTCATATCTGTTTCCCCTGGTAGGATGTAAGCCCGGTGAGGGTAGGGTCCACAGTGCAGAGCTCAGCCCTACATGCTCTGTACCCTGTGCTCCACAGGGAACATGACAGATGCTCAACAGGCATCTGGTGGTTGGCTGACTGGAAGCAACCTCCCTCTAGTCTGCTGCTTTTATGTTGGAGAAGACACTGGGATGATGACTCCTTCACTTCCCATGGGGCGACCAAGAGAAGACAAGTCACTTTTTAATGGGTTTAGAAGCTCAAGTCCTACCAGAGCAGTTCGAACCTGAAAAATATGTTCCCTTTACAACGAGGACCTTTTGCTTATTTTCATTTGGAAATTGTATGCACAGTAGTTGCCTGGGTTTTTTTTTCTAAATGATCTTCTTCATCTATTTCCCTCAAAAGACATTAACTTACTAGCACATTTTTCTTACCACCCCATGTCTCCGGAGGCCTAGCTGTTATGGAGGAGAAAAAAAAGAGGAGAAGAGAGTATTTCTGGTAGGTTTTAGAAGAGTAAGAAGGTAAAGTGTTTGATTTTCAGAGGAACATGGTTCATGGCCCTCAGAGTTAGCTAGTGCGGCGCGAAACAAGGACTAGAGCCCTCGCTTTCCGTTGTGGGAACTGGGTCCCTCTCTGCCTTACATCAGCAAACTCCTGCAGGGTTCAAAGCACTTCCTGCTAGCTGGCTTTGAACCTGCCTTCCTCTAGCCCAGACTCCCATCTCTCATCTGACTGGAGAGTTAAAACAACCTTGCTGAAGCAGTCCTAGCAGTATGCTCGAGAAACAGCCTTATCAGTCAAAGCCATTTACATATGGTTTGGATTTAATGTATGGGCTGGATTTAAAATATACTCTCTTTACTAGCTGATGGATCAGTAAGCCTTCTACTGTATGCTAAAAGCTAAGGTTATTTCTCTGTGGATATTTAACTACCGTGGCAACTGAATAATTCACAAACTATGTGACATAATCCAATATCATGGAACCATGATAAAATTAACAACTTTTCATTTAATAGCAATGTGAAAGATATTACATAATTTAATGAAAAAAAAAATGCAAGGTAGAGATGCAAATACAGCACATTCCAATCAGTATTGTCTTGTACCAGCTGCATGATCTTGGGCAAGTTACTTCTTTTTGATCCTTGATTTCCTTATTTGCAAAATGGAGACAGTAATTCCTATCTCATGAATTTCTTTTGAGAATAAGAGAATACATTCATTCATTATCTATCCATCAACAAATTTATCAACTGCCTACTATGTGACAGGTATTCTAGTCACAAAATTCCTACTCTTGAGGAATCAAACATTTGTGTGTGTGTGTGTGTGTGTGTGTGTAGAGGAGGACACAGCCAATAAACAAGTAAACAAATTGAGGTGTCCACAGGAAACACATGGCTCAGTCAAGCAAGGTAATTAGATTGGGGAGAGTTTAACGAAGGGACTGATTGTAAAGGTGCTACAGGATTAAGGGAAACCAGCAAGGCGTGGTGAAGTACCCTGGGGCTAGCAATAGTAGAGAGCTGCTACCTCTCTAGGCCTCAAGGGTTAGAAGAAGGGAGCAGTCAGTCACAAGAATTGAGACCTGTAGCTGTGGGAGACCACTGTTTATAGTAGCTGTGGCCATGGGAGAAGAAACAGACACTCCAGAAAGCAGTATGGCGGGAAGGGAGATGGGTGCTAACACTCCAACCTCACCCTCCTCCCATGGTGCAGTCTCTGCCAGTGCCCACCACTGGTTGAACCTAACTGGAATCTAGAAGGCCGGGGGCCAGAATGCCCATGTGATGCAGTCCATACTGGTGAGCCTCCCAGTGAACAGAATGGGTGTGGAAGAGAAGAGAGTGAATCTGGAGGGGCAAAAAGAAAATCCAGGATAGAAAGTTAGTATGTAATGTCTCAGATGGTGAGAAGTAGCATGGAGAAAAGTAAAGCAGGGTAAGAGGGATGGGGGACATGGGGCCGATAGGCATTAACTATGCTATTTTATATAGGACAGTCAGGGAAGAGCTCCCTGAGGAAACCTACAGGAAGTGAGAGATTGAGCTGCTGAACAAGAGGAAGAACTTTTCAGGCTGAGGAGACAGCAGGTGCAAAGACCCTGAGATGGGAGCATACTCAACATTTTCAAGGAATTATAAAGAGGCCAGTATGACTGGAGTAGAGTAAGTGAGGGTGGAAGAGAATCGATCAGAGTCAGATCATATATGGCATCTTGGGCTTTTATGTGATTTTGATGGAAAATCACTGGAAGGATGATAGGGTAAGCATAGTGTCCCATAAGCCATTGTAAGGACTGTGGCTTTTAATCTGAATGATAACCGTGATCTTGAACAGAGGGATGACATGGTCTGACTTAGGTTCTTAGAGCATCACTCTGATGAACTGAGAATAGACCATGAAATTGGGGACAAGGCTGAAAACAGGAAGACCTGTTAAGTAGCTACTGTAACCCAGTAATCCAGATGATAATCACTCAGACCTTAGTGGTAACAATGGAAATAATTAAAAGTGGTCAGCTTCTGGATGAATTTTTAAGGGAAATCCAACAGGATTTATGACAAATTATTTGGGGAATCTGAAGAAAGAGTGGAATAAACAAAAACTCCAAACTTTTTGGTCCTAGTAACTAGAAGGATGTAGTTACTGTTAACTAAGAGGGTGAGGTGCCCGTGGGATAGGATTTTGTTGTGGGGGATGAGGATGGCTGAGTTGGTTGGGGGGGGGGGAGTTAGGGATTTAGTTATGACTAAAATCCATGTCAGATTTGAGAAATCTATTAGATCTCTTAATGAAGATCTGTAGAAAGCATCTGGGCATATGAATCTGGGGTTTAGGAGAGAGGTCTAGATGGAGATGTAAGTTTGGAAGTCATTGGCATATAGTTGGAATTTAAAGACATGAGACTAGATGAGCTCACCAAAGGTATGAGTGTGGATAAAGAAGAAAAAAAAGCAAAACTAAAAGCTGAGCTCTGAGCGTTCCAATTGGTAAGAGGTCAGATTGAACAGGAGGAAGCAGCATGCCATATATTTTCCTTCTATTCCCTCAAAGAATTTAGCAGGACACTCAACACACAGCAAGTGCCCAGTACTATATGCCACTTAATGAGAATTTACTACAGTAGAGATGAGTTCTCCAACAGCCAGACAGAGGAGCTGTAGATTTCAAATGACTGACCAAGGGTTCTAATACCAATTTCAACATGTGTGTGTGGTGGGTGGTTTTCCCAAGCAATTCCCAGACACTAGCTGGGTGTCACACAATTCAACTCAATTCTGACACTATCTACCTGGAGAACAGCAGCAGATCCCATAGGTTAAGGGCTCAGTCTCACAAAAGTCCTCTCCAGCTTTCAGATACCAGTCACAAATTGAGGTTGTTACCTGTACTTCTGACTGACTGGCTGTAAATCAGTGGTTCCTACAATGCCCTCCTTAGGTTCAACTAATTTGACAGAGTGGCTCACAAAACTCAGAGAAACATTTAACTTACAACATAACCAGGAACAGCCAGATGGAAGAGATGCGTAGGGCAAGGTATGGGGAAAGGGGCACAGAGCTTCCATGCTCTCTCTGAGTGTGCCACTCTCCCCAGATCTCTTCATGTTCACCAACCCAAGAAGCTCTCTGAACCCAGTCCTTTTGAGTTTTTATGGAGGCTTCATTACATAGACACGATTGCTTAAATCATTCACCATTGGAGACTGGTTCAACCTCCAGCCCCTCTCCCCACCCCAGAGGTCAGAGGGTGGGACTAAAACTTCCAACTCACTAATCACATGGTTGGTTCTCTTGGCAACAAGCCCCCATCCTTAGGTGAGGTCCAAAAATCACCTCATTAACATAACAAAAGACACCTTATGGCTCTCATCACAGGAAATTCCAAAATTTTTTGGAGCTGTATGCCAGAAATGGAGACGAAGATCAAAAATATATTTCTTATTATAAATCACACTATCACAACTGCCTGTCCCTTCATTGCCTTTCTCCACCCTCTCTGGCTCCACCTTAACAAAGAGCATGTTCTTTCAAGGGGTAAGTGAGGATGACACTGATTCCACACTCCTCTTGAACAATATGTACAGATGACCCTTGAACAACACAGTCTGAACTGTGTAGGTTCACTTATACACAGATTCTTTTTCAATAAATACGTACTACAGTACTACATGATCCATGGGTAGTTGAATCTTTACTTGAATGTGGAACCGCAGATACAGAGGACGTGCTGTAAAGTTGCATGTGGATTTTTGACTGTGTGTGGGTTGATCCCCCTACCCCCCATGTTGCTCAAGGGTCAACTTTTCTTCCTAATATTAAAAATATCATGTCTCCCATTCTACTTCCTATTCCCCATTGGTCATGGTAAGACTTGGGGGAAATCCAAAGTAGTTCCACCTGCAAAAGATTTGGATGGCTTACTCTAAATCACTCCACTTAATTTCCCCACTGGAGGAGAAAAAAGTAATGTGCAAAAGCTCAAATAATAACTCCAGCTATGATTTAATGAGCACTTATCCTATGTCCAGAACCATGCTAAATGCTTTACACGTATTATCTCATTTAATCCTTTCCTCTACCAAATGAAGTAGGAAATATTAGAACAGGAATAGACTTCAGGAATATCTAAAGGAAAATGACCTATCTAATATCACAATAAACACTTAGGAATAGGCTGTGGTTGCCTTACACCCATGATTTGCAACTAGTGGGCAGGCAGACACTATCAAAGCAGAAAAGTCAAGTGGAAGACATATAAACTTTCATGAGAATGGTAAGAGTATGTGTCATAATTTGCAAAATCTTTTCACTGTGGGGGTGAAATCTCTGGCAATTTTTACAACGTCATCAAGAGCTGAAGACCTGCAAAGAATCAATATCTCCAACTGGGAGCCTATTGCCTCATCTCTGGCTTCATGTAATATGTCCATAATTTTCTATTCCCTTTTCCATAAATAGAGTTTACATCCTTTAAGTGTTTTTGTTGGTATTTGTCCATAAATCACATTCCCACTTTGTGACAATCATACAAGTTCAATTCTCATTCCTCTATGACAAAATCGAGGTTACAGTACATTAAAAACACTTTCCTGAGATCACACAGGTAGTAAGTGGTAGAGCCAGCTTTGACTCATGTCTGCATGATTTCAGAGACCAAGCTCTGAACCTCAGCTTCATATTTGTCCTCTAAAATGTTCAGTGAGCTGGTTATATGCCTTGGAATTCTTCAGTTTCTGTCATTCAGTTACCAAATGAACAGAAGAATAACACTGAGCTATTTTCACCATCAAGACACAGTGAATTCTCAATGTTATTCTCTGCTCAAAGTACCAGCCATATATGTGCCATAAAGATGAACATAAGTAAGGAACCACTATACTTACTGGTAGGGAAATAAGATGTAGGAGTTGCTATGTCTGTAAGCTGAGATTCCACAAGTTTTTAAACTCAGAAAAGATGGAGGTAGAGTGAGATGGGTATTTCCCCCTTGCAGAATGAAGAACATATGCAGAGGCAGGAAGAATATGTAGTGTAGTCAAAGAAAACAAATGGTCCCATATTTATAGGTTATCCGCAAAGAAAGAGACATCTGGTTAGCATGACTGACCCCTTCTTCAAGTGAGGGCTTTGATGCCAATAACCAAAGTAGAAGAACAATGGCATATAGGGCTGAGAGATTGGGGCCATATACCACAGGACCTTGGAAGTCAGGCTGAGGAGTATGGACTTTATGAGGCAGGTGACAGGCATTGCTAAGGGACAAAGCGTCTGAGTGGTATGATCAATGTTGCCCTATAATAATAAAGCATAAAATGAATCGAGGATGGGTGAGAGAAGGTGATCAGGAAGGCCAACCAGGAGGCTGTTGCAGTAGATATGGGGTTATAAGCTGTTGGGATAAAAATTTGCATAGTAGGTAGCTAGAAAATGTCTGTTAAGGGGATGAAGCACCTTTACGCCTATAAACATAAATGTCCCAAATTGAATATGTTCTAAGAAGACTATCTGATATTCTACAAAGTAGATTAAAATGTTATTTAATTAGAAAGCTATAGAATTATAACTTATTTTCTCCATGCCATAGACATAGTGGAATCCTGTCCCGTTTCATCTACTTCAGAATCATGTTGAACACATCACTGGTCCTTTAGGCTGTCACTGTGAAATTTTACTTTATAGGGCTCAGTGTTTCCTCTAAGGTTTAACACTCTTGTTGTAAATTAGTGTCAAATCTCTCCATGCTGTTTACGCTAATTGCAGTTTGCCTACAACATGAATCAATATTTAGAATGTCCCTTGTACTGGTTGAACCACAAATTGAAATTAACATGTTGCTGGGCATAATTTTTATTTACAAAGTGCTGAAGTTAAGTTTCTTATACGGAAGATGTGGTAGAAAATTCACAGGTTAGGAAGGCTTTTGACCTGAAATTTAATCTATCATCTAGTTCTCTTTATGTTAAGTTACTGAAGAACACTGAATATGTTTTCCTGGGGAAAAGAAAAGAAAGAGAAGGAAGGGATAAAGGAAGAAAAATTAAATTTGTTTGAAAAGGAAGAGAAGAAAAACATGAACAAGGCCTGGTGCTTTTAGAAGTCTCAGATTTATTATTTTCCCATTATTGGCTTTGTATAGGCTAATTTCAAACAGCCGTCTTCCTGCCTATAGTACGAGGATGGTGCATTTGTAACATAGCAACAAAATAGACAGGCCTCCCACTATAAGGAGAGGCCAAATGTGCCCTTATTGAAGATCATTTTTTCAGCGACTGATGAGAATGACTGCAAAGATTGACTGCTTTGGAAATAGAATTCTGGATGTTTAGTTCATGGTAAAAAAAAAAAAAAACTGTTTTAAGCTTAAGAATTTTTAGTGAGTATAGAAGGAGGAAATAATATGTGCAATATTTATTTAGGGATCTTATATAAAAGAAAACTCAATTTTTCTGCCTTAAAAAGAATTTCTTTCTAAGCAGAATATTTTATTTTGCATTAATCCTGACATTCATAGTTATGTTTACTTTATTGACAAATGAGATCCAACCACTGGATATGCACATATTGACCCCAAATGTGCTCAATTTAGGGCAATAGTTTGGTGAATATTCAGTTTTCATACAAAACAGAACTAATTCCATAGAGCAGTTAAGATAAACTCACATTTCAAGGCTTTTCTTTGTCCCTTAGGAACTTAAGAATGCACTGTAATACAGTCCTACTTCTGAATCTAAACCTACTGAAACATGTCTATATAGATAATTATTAGACTTATTTGAGTGGCCTAAGCCAGAAGGCTGGGAATCATCTCTCTCTCCTTAGCTGTAACATGCCCTTGGACACTAAGGCCTATCTATTTGACTTCAGTGGCAGACAATACTGATTGTCTACTCAACAGGTGTTTCTGGCCTTCCTTTTTTCTTGCGGAGAAAATTCCATCTTTGTTCAAGTACTGATCAGCCATGTGTGCATCAGGAAAGACTGGGTGAACTTTGATTAGGCAAAGCCAGTAACAGTCTCCCCATTCCCCTTGCAAGTGATTGGTTCAGGAATGGGCGTGTGATGCAATCGTGGCCAATCAAATGAGGAGACATCTGTTATTAATGTGTATAATTGAATCACTTTGCTGTACACCTGAAACTAACACAACAAAAAAAGAAATACGTGAAATTAAACAGTTCCTTCTCCCCATTCCTGCCAGAGTGTTTATCCTAACATGTAACAACCTATGTCATTTCCCTAATTTCCAAACTTCACATACTGTGCCAGTGTCCCAGCCTCATGTCCCAATATTTCTCTGACTGCACTGTGTTACCTTCATGGAACTGCTCACAATTTCCCAAATGTACCACGTAGGATACCCAAAGCACTTTTATGCCTGCTTTTTCCTCTGCTGAAATGGCATTCTCAATCATCCTGGCAAACACTCGTTCATCCTGGCCTCTAAACGTTCTCTCCTTATTAAGGTTACTCATCACTTCCGTCATGCTACACTATACACTGTGTACCCACTATTGTAATTGTCACAATGCATCGTAATCACTTATTTATGTATCTCTCTTCTTTACTTGTCTATGACCTCCTGAGGAACAGATACTAAGTTTATCATTGCACCCCTAGCACCTAGCATAGATCTTGGCCAGATACTCAATATATGAATATAGAAGAAAGGAAGGGAGGAAGGAAGGAAGAGGAAAAGGAGAGGATCCATTGAAGGAAAGCTGCCATAAATTTTAAAAAATTTGAGCACCTGAAGGCACGGTGTGGGTTGTTTTCTGTGATTATGGAATAGTAACAGAGTGATAGCAGCAGTATCAACACCAACAGTTAAGCACAATGCTAAACATTTTATATAATTTATTTTTTTTAATTTCATGACAACACAGTGAAGAAGATACTATTATTATCATCCTCATATTATAAACAAAGCAACTGAGGCTTAAAGACATTCCTATTACAAAGTAAGTGATGGCAGAGTCAGGATTCAAACCCAAGTCTTACCCCAGAACTTTACTTAACTATCTGTAAATATGTTATTCTCCTATTTGTTCTAGATATATGTTGTTCATACCAAACAGAGGGAAAATCTGAGCCTGGGGGCTTTGACTAGTGGTCTCTATGTCACTGCCTCCACCAAAACCCCTTTCAGAGAGAACTGGGATCCCTGAAGGACCAGGTATAGTGAAATAGTTTTGCATCCCGGCAATTTCTTCTGGCTCTCAACATGAAATCCCCTTTCCAATCTGATAGCTCATCAGAGTCAGCTTGGTTAATAACCCCATGAGTCTCTTATACCTCTGCCATCTACCATCCGGGGAACTAATACTATGGGTACAGGTGATTCAGACTGGCCAACCACTACTCTCTGCTAGAGCTTTCCTTAAAAAAGAGTCCAGCAGTTCTGAAAGGCTCCCCCAGAAAGACACACCAGAAAGAATTCAACCTCCTTAGGGAAGGTTGGGCCATTACCCCTACACGGGGACTTCTCCAATACCCTCAGGCTTCTAATGGCCTTCTACTAGAACCTACCCCCAGCCTGAGATAGAGATTAAAGTTCTGGTTACTCCACAACAAACACAGAGTCTTCCTCAGAAACACTAGGGACTATTTTATTTATCAATTCTGAGGCAAGTCGCTACCACAGGCAGGCATTGTATAGAGCTAATGCAGACGTGGTCCCTATCCCTAAGGGTCTGCAGTCTAGAATACACTTGTAATCTTGATAAAAGTGGAGGAAGCCTCATTTAAAAATTGTCAGCAGTTCTTACTCAGACATGGAAACACTATGGAGCTCACTTTGCTTTGGGGAGGCCGCCTTATTGGGTACTTAAGTTAACCCGATGAAATTTTACAATTCTTGTAAAAACAAAAACAAAAACTATAAGGTAATTACTGACCTGAATGCAGATGTTTTAGACTGAGATACTGACTCGTTTGTTTACTGAGGTAAAATGGATCTACTATAGAAATGTATACTCACATAGTTAAACAAATGTGCAAATTTCTCATAAGTAGAGATTGTGATTAGTCTGTTCCTGATAGTTATTATTTATTCTTGGGAAACGTGAGGGTTAAAAAGTTAACTAGAAAAACACCAAAAATACAGTGAGCACTTTATGAGAAGGGCATTTATAACTCTATGGAAATTTAGAGAAAAAAAATAGCTTTTAGCCGGTGGAATCAATTATAGAATAAATCACAGGGACGCTGACACTTGGACAAGATGAGGTCTTCGACAGATAGAGAAAATCATGTGACAGATAGTAAAAATCATACAACATGCAAGTATGAATGTTAGGTAATGTTATAAGAGGTCTACTTGGATTGAGTGTTAAAACCCTCAGGTTGAGGAAGTTTCTCCTAGGATATATTTGGTTAGTAATCATTCACCACGCCTATAAATCCTCCCCATTCCATAAATCAGCAGTGGAAGAGAAAATAGCTGAAGTGGTAAAGTGCTCAGGTTTTATTTAGCACCATCTGGCTCTCTTCTGGGTCAGCACTGTACACAATTTGCTCAAGGTTTACGATTTTATAATATACCCGCACTGTTGTCACTGCTAATGCATTTCCTCTGAACTCGTTATTCAATGCCTCTCTGATCTTAAAAATTCTCTTTAGCCTCACTCTTCAAATATACATGAGCTCTTCATATATACATGAGCTCTGAACACATAGTGTAATGTCTCACTCAATGGAAATCTGAATATACTGGGACTGAGAGGGTCTGGATAAGAGCAGGTGAAAGTCAAGATTCCTTTTATATGGTTCTTGAGTAATATGATCTTTCATAAAAAGAAACCACTCTACTCCACTCCTCTCTACTAGCCATTTTCCACTAGCCATTTTCTTTCTGTTGAAAGCCTCAATGTTTATCCCCTTGAAGTAGGTTTTTGCTGTTTTCAGGCCACTTAGAAATCCTTCCATCTTCCTAATAATGCTTCAGTTTCCATTGGAGATTTGACTCTTCTCCATTGGGTACTGTGGTGAAACTAAATCCACAGGCTTGCCACCAACAAAATAAACACCAAGAGGTCCTTGGAAGCCCTTTCTCATGAATTCTTCCTCTCATTACTCTGGTTCAGCCAGGAGACAGCCAGGTTACCAGAGCCCAGCCAAACAGAGCTCCCTCCCAAAGCCAATCAGTGGTGCCTCCCTGGCCAGACTGCTATTCCCTGTTAGAAGACCATTCCTGTACTTCCTGCTCCCTTCCCATTTCCAAGTAAAGGTCTCCAACTTTCCATCAATAGTTGTTTTTTCCCTGTTTCTCGAGCATACTTAAGGACTTTGCACTTGCCCTTTCCTTTATCTGAAATTCTTGTCCCCCAAATCTTTGGGAGTGCATGGTTTAAATAGAAAGTATTCTCATTTTCCCAGGCAATTGCCTAGAATTAGTCTAAGAAGTTAAGTTATTGCAGGCACCAGAAGAATTTCAAAGGTGATAATATAGTGCCATTTAAAATATTAAATTGTAATATTGCATTTTCTAAAAATGTGGAATATCATATACCCCATTCTCTAGATGTTATTTTCCTGACTCAAACTCAATAATTCCCTACTGTCTACATAAAATGCTATGTGTTCAAGGCCTAAATTATTTTTCTTGTCATATTTCATTCTTTTTTTTAAACCTAGTCAAGGTTTCATCTAACTGAACAACATACATAATATATCTTCTAGGCTGCCCTGTCCCTGTGCTTCAGCTTAGCTGTTTGCTTCATCCCACATACTTTCATCTTACTTGTCTTGCCCTCTCATATGTATATATATATATTTCTAGATTAGAAACTATTTTTTCCACAAACTTTCCATGACCAGCCACTCAGAAACATTTTCTCTCTGAGTTCCCAATGCACTTTATGTGCACTATTCCTATAGCACTTAATACAAGGTAGGAAGTCTTATTTATATGAATGTTTTATTTCCCCTACCAGACTATAAGCTTCTCATTAAGGGAGCAGAGGAGGGGTTTTGTCGTTACATCACTGACATTTGAAATGCCTGACATTCAAATATTTATCGAGTACCTCATCTATGCAAGGCTTATTCTAGAAGTTTCAATTACAAAAGTGAGTCAAGTAATGCTAGCTATTGTCATAACCTGCATGTAAAATGAGGCGGGTCTGGGGTAGATAACATCTAACATCTTTGGTTTTCTTAAAAAATGCAGAACTCACAGTTCAGCCATAGAAAAATACACATACAGCAAACTAAACAAGAGAAATAGTGAGAGAAAATAAAGATTTAAGAATGGAGGGCTCTTATGTAAGAGAATTAATTCTCTAGAGGAGAAGGAGGTTGGGGTAGGCTTCACAGAAGAATCGCCATAGTTTAGTCACCATACAATAATTCAGTATATATTTCAGGAGGAGAAAGATATGCATGGACACATTTAACAAATTGTCTTATGTTGAGTTATGTGTTGGAGGAGAGAACAGTACCTTGGATGATGCATAGTCAAAAAATACCTCTCCCCAAGTTTACCTTTTGATTTTGAAGTGCACTCCATGATTTACACACCTGACTGTTTCTGGCATAGAATTCTCTGAAATCAAGTCTAGTAACTGAGGAACAGACCAAAGGAAGAAAGCAATTCTGGAACTAAAATGTACCATGGAAGATTCATTTAGTGGAATTGGCTACATTTAACTAAATAGAGAAAAAAAGAATATAGAAAATAAGGCTATAAGTAACTCTCAGAGCATTGATACTAGTAAGTGAAACCAAGAGCACCATTTCTTCAACTCCATTCTCCATGAAGACCTCTACTTGCCTTGTCCTTGCAGGTAGTCAGTGCTGAAGAAACATATACACTTTTGAGAACTCAGTTATCTACCAGGAAGCCAGTGGATCTGAGGTAGTAGCTCTTTAACCTGAAATGACAAACTCATTCTTTTTTCCCTAATCAGAGATGGATCTATTCCTACCAGGTGAGGCTACCATGTTTCTTTCCAATGATCAATAGTGACACCTGCTGGCTCAGGAAGAAAGACACTTGTTTGTCTGAAATGACTATAAGACTGAATTAATTGTGGGAAATTGTGGCTACAGGCATCAACCCTAAACACCAAAATAAAAGAACTTCAAGACCGAGCTGATTATTACGGGAAATTCTCAAGATGGTGACAAAAATGAATCAACATTGGGATGTAAACTTGGTGGTCATGCAGAAACACGGCCCCAGACTCGCATGCTCCAAAGCTTGTGATTTACAAGGGCAAAGGGAGCTACGTACACAGTGGACAGTCTCACAGTAACACCTGCTCAGATGCAGTGGCAAGACCCAAACTCATGACCAGGTATGCTCTGACAGGCAGAGATGCAGGTGCCAAGGATCTGAGCTGACACATTTCACCATGTGGTGCCTGTGGGGTGGCTTGGCAGGTCTGTGGAGTAGGACTCGCTCTCAGGCCCTCCAGCCCCTGTTCCTGTCCTGCTCTCAGCTTTAGTCACTGCTCTGACTGTCTCCTGCCTGTCTGATCTCCCAGGCTGTGCAGATGCCCTTCACTCCCATACCTCTGCCTCCACGGTCTGTTATTCCTAAGGAGGAGAAGCCCATGCTCTAAAACTACTCCCCCCAAAAAAATAAAAAAATAAAAAAATAAAACTACTCCCAGTTTCCATTCAATTTGGTACCTGCTTTTGGTTAGTCATCCCGGGGGAAAAAAACAATATCAAAGTTAAGCTAAGTTAAGTAAATTTGCATTTTTAATGAGAAAACCTTGGTAGAGAATATACCTACCCCAAAGTAATGGATCTTTAATGCCCTAATGAGCATTGGGTCAACGAGCAAGAAAGATACTTAGGGTGGTGGGAGGAAACTTTCCAGATGCACTTGAAATGAATACATACAAATAAAAGCAATAATAACAAGTCATTCTTAATATTTATTAGGTACTCACATATATGAGACATAGTGACATATGTTTGACTTCTCTTACCTTATAGAAGCATCACAAAAATCTCAATAGGTAGGAATCATTATACCTAGTTTATAGATGTAGATACAAATGTTCAGAACATTTAAGGAACTTGTCTAAGATCACAGAGCAAATACATGATGAATCTACAATTCCAATCAAAGTCTTTCTGATTCAGAATTCATCCACTTAACCAATTATGCTCTGTTACATATTTCTTCCAAGGCTGGCCCAGAACATCAATGACACCTGACTGCTTAGACTAAGAGAACAAAGGCATAGGCTCCACAAGCAACAGTCCAAAGGAACAATTTTACAAAAGAGCCATGTAGGGGCTTCCCTGGTGGCGCAGTGGTTGAGAGTCTGCCTGCCAATGCAGGGGACACGGGTTCGAGCCCTGGTCTGGGAAGATCCCACATGCCACAGAGCAACGGGGCCCGTGAGCCACAACTACTGAGCCTGCGTGTCTGGAGCCCGTGCTCCGCAACAAGAGAGGCCACAACAGTGAGAGGCCCGCGCACCGCGATGAAGAGTGGCCCCCACTTGCTGCAACTAGAGAAAGCCCTCGCACAGAAACGAAGACCCAACATAGCAATCAATCAATAAATCAATCAATCTTTAAAAAAAAAATATATATATATATATTCTTATTCTTCCTACTTGTATAGCACAAGAGTTACCATACACAGTTCTTCAGACTAATTTTTTCACTTAAACTTACCCTAGAGATCTCTTCCTATCCACCTACCTACTATCTATCTGTCTCTGTCCATTTCTGTCTATCATCCATCTACTGCATAGTAAATTATCTTTAAATTTAACTTACCTAGGAAACATATGGAAAAATTTTTAAAAACTAGTACCTATTTCCTAGTGTTAGGAGTGATAATATAAATATGATAGGATTTCAGAGAATGGAGAGATCACAGATGAGATGGCCATTGGTAAAATGTCTTGGGGGTTGACAGGGAGAGGGGACATTATTCCTCGAAGAAAGAGGTAGCTAAGCTGTCACACAGCATCTTAATTCACCCACAGGTGAATTTCTTGCTAATGTCAATGATACTCTTAAAATTTTCTCAGTTAGCTTCCTCCAGTCTCCATTTAGATTCAAGCCAAGGAGCAAACACTGTGTTAATTGGAGCATTTTCCTGTAGAAATTAATTATAGCTCCATGCTGTCAAAACAAGGCAAATTGTTAATGATACTTTACCTGACAAAACAGAAATAAAACTATTTTGCCATGAAGGAGGATGCTGGGATTGTGTCACAAAAGCCATTTTAATCACAATTATAAAAATGAAGAGGGCTGCTGGAGAGAACCCATCTGGGCCTATCACACTCAACTGGCTCTCCCCGGTGAAGGGAGAGGGGAGGGGGGGAGACGGGAGAGTGCGGAGGGGGGAGCATCTTCCCTTGGCCTAGGCTTCAACATTCCAGATGAGATGCTGATACAGATGACAGTTCCTGTAGTGCGTGGGCTGCTCAGGACTCCTCTCTGACTGTTTCCACAGATGTACTTACAGCTATTCTGTAAGCTGTTTGAAAGCCTTTGTTCATTCATCTAACTAATGTTCACTCAGTTTCTATGACATGCCAGGCACTGTTCTAGGTGCTGGGATCACAGCAGGTGATTAAACAGAACAAAAAAATCAAAGCAAAGCAGAACAAACAAAACAAAACAAAACAACAACAAAGCCTCTGTCCTGTGTAATTTATATTCTATTATATATAATAAGATAAATAAGCAAAAAATATATCTATATGTCAGATGGCAGTAAGTTACATAGAAAAATAGAAAGTCGAGGAGTTAGATAAGGAGTGTAGGGGTACAATTTAAAATAGGGTGCTTGGAATAGGACTCTCAGAGAAGGTAGCATTTGAGCAAAGACCTGAAGGTGGTAAGAGATTAAACCTTGTATGTTTCTAAAAAAAGCAGAAAATATAGCAGAGGTGAAGCTGACGTTCATCCAGGAAGGTTAGTAAGGCCAAACAGGTTGTTAAAATACTGAAATATGTCTGCACTATATGGTATGGCCACCTCTCCAGGGAGTAGAAGACTAAAGGTGAACTCCTCACACAGCAGAGGGCTTCTAGGATTAAGCTCCAGCCCTCCGGCCAGCCTTCATTCTGATTGGTCCATGCCTGCATGGTGGTTATATATCAGACTATCACCTCTGGACCAAAGGAACAGCAAGTGCCAATGATCTGAGGCAGAGCACCTGGGTGTTTGAAACAAGGAGGCAGGCAGCCAGGTGTGCTGGGATAGAGTGCATAAAAAAGATGAGAAGGAGGGGGCCGTGGAGGAAATGTCAGATTCTGTAGAGCCTCAAAGGCCGTTGGAAGAACTCTGGGTTTTGCCCTGAGATAAGAAGTCAGTTTTGAACCAGGGAGGCACATGATCTTACTTATGCTTTGGAAAGGATTCTCTGGCTGCTGTGTTGAGAATGTATTTAGGAAATGCAGCTGGGAGCAGAGTCTAGTTAAGAGGCTATGGCATTTATCCAGGCATAGCGTGATAATGGCTCTCTTAGTCTCCTAGGGCTGCCATAACAAATTACCATAATCTTGGTGGCTTAAAACAATAGAAATTTATTCTTTCCTAGCTCTGAAGCCTACGATTCTGAAATGAAATCAGATCTGGGACAGGGCCATGCTCCCTCTGAAGGCTCCAGGGAAAAATCCTTCCTTGCCTCTTCCAGCATCTGGCGGATCCAGGCACTCCGTGGTTTGTGGCTGCTTCTCTCCAATCTCTGCCTCCATCTTCACATGGCTGTCCTCTCCCTCCGTGTCTCTCTGTATCCAAATCTCCCTTTCCTTTCTCTTATAAAGACATCAGTCATGAGATTTAGGGCCTGCCCTAATCCAGAATGACCTCATCTTAACTTGACGACCTCTGCAAAGATCCTATCCAAGTAAGGTCACAGTTACAGGTACTGGGAGTTAGCACTCCCCAAAATGTATCTTTTGGGGAGACATAACCCAACCCACTCTAGTAGCTTTGACCAGGGTAGCAGGAGTGGATATGGAAAGATGCATTCTGATTCTCAGTATATTTTGAAGACAGAGCTAATAACGTCCTCTGAAAGGCTGAATGTGGGATATGTGAGAAAAAGAGAAGTCAAATTTGATTCCAAAATTTTTGTTCTGGGCACCCAGAAGGATGAAGTTGCTATCAAATGGGATGGAGAAGAGTGAAAGGAGGCAGATTTGGGGTAGGGATCAGGAGTTCAGTTTTGAATATGTTGAGATGTCTATTATGCATCAGAGTAGAGGATGAATAAGCAGTTAGATTCTGCCTTCTAATATTTATATATTCCTTATAACCTCCCATTCTGAGGCATGGCAGATGTCTTAACAAATGATGTATGTAAAAATGAACGAATCAATGACTATAAGTAGAAAATACATAGTTAAAACAAGTATGACTTTTTTTAAACTTAGGATGAAAATGATACTTCTTAAGAATAGAAACTAACATTTGTATACCCTTTCCCATTTGCAAATTTCTTTTCACATGCCTTATTTTAACCATTCCTTAAGTAAGTGATCTATAAATGCCATAACTATATCTATAGTGAGAAAACCAAAAGCTAGAGAGGTTAAACCACCTCACCAAACTCAACACAGAGAGGAAAAGAAGAATGGGGCTTTAGCGCTGGACTTCTGACCCCAAATACCAAGCCCTTTTCACTGCACAGAGTTCTCAGGGATGTACGTTCTGATCAGGAGATCGGTAGTGCTATTCCCACTGATAATCAGAAATTTCTTATATCAGACTCAACACAAGAAAATTAGCTTAGGTTATAGCAAGTGGTCTTCAGACCACACTTTTTAACTGCTAATCTCTTTTAATTTGAAGTAGGTGACAAAGTTTGGAAGTAACTTTCCTAAATATAGATATTCCACGTATTTTCTGTAAAAATGCTAGAAATAGTGTGTTTCTGCTTTGACATTCAGCAAAACAGTACTGATTGGAGCACGTATCTACAACAAAGAAATGCTCCCCTTCACTCTCAGCCAGAGGCCTTCTGGAAATCAAGAAATCTGCATTTTTATTCTACCTCTCTCACCAACCCTTTGTAAGGCTTTGAGCGAGCTGTAATTTCTCTGGGCCACAGATTTGGCAAAAGTAAAATGAGGGATTGAGACTTGATGGTCTCAAGACAGCACAGCATGGCTGCACATGGGCTCTGAAGTCAGACAGAAATCTCAAGTCTACCACGTACTAGCTGTTAGCTGGGGCAATTACCATCTTTGAGCCTTCACTGTCTCACCACTAAAATGGACATAATTCCTACTTTGCAGCATTGTTGTATGGATTCAATGAGATAATGTATAAAAAGCACTTAGCACAGTGCCTGACATATCGTAAGAGGTCAATCCAGTTGGTTACTGCTATCACCATTAGAATGTTGTACATCCTTGCCCTTCAGAAAATGTGTGGTACCTATAACATAAAGGGAAAACCAGATAACGCAGTTGAACGAGTGTGAAATAAAAACTATGATGCTTCATTTCTCTAATTTACTGACTCACCCATGACCTGTACTTTTCCTGCTCTGCGCCTTGGTTTACAGATCTTTAAAATGGGCAATGTATCACTTCCTGCTTCCTTTACAAATATGCAAGGTGATTAAAAACTATTATATTATTCATATGCCTTATTTTCCTGATACTAGCAATCACTCCTTGCCTTCACATCATTAGCTAGAATTAGGCTTCTGGAAAAATCTTTCATCTTTTAATTAGAAAGAAGGAAATAGGAAAAATCAGCTAAATGTTAAATGTAGCAAATTGTGGCATCAGAAAAATAGGCAAAGCTGTTTCCAGCAACGAAACTTGGTTACAACTAAGAACTGCTTAAGAAAGCACAGGCTATTTCCAGTAACACATATAGATGCCCTGAGTGGCACCTTAGTTTCTCCTGTAATGAACAGCACTGTTGCTAAAAAAAGAAAAGGCATTTTCTTAACTGAGTGGGAAGCAAGAAGAGAACATCATACACAATAGATATGTTTAGGCCGACACCTGATTCCAGAGCTGTAGTTGTTTGCCTAATTATGAGTTGAGGATCCATGGCAAAGGTTTCCCAACAATGGGTAACTAGGGAGTATGGGTGCTCTTCTCCATTATTCAGGCAAATCAAATATAGTCTCTTGGCTCCTTCTCACAGAGTCTGCTACTCAGAATTAGGAGAATGTTTCGTGCTTATTACCTTGCCTTGAGTTGTTCTTCAATAAATTTGTTGGGTGATCAAGTGGAAATAATCCAGTTCATTGGAGTTCTATGCTTGATTTGAATCTCTAATAAAGCATGACTATGGTTTGCCCTCTATTAGAGCTACTCATGCACGGGCTGTTTTCTATCCATACTGGAGAAAGCAGCAGACGAGGCTTAGTCATCTTGGAATCCCAAATACCTTTCATGTAGTAGGAACATAGTCCATATTTTTGCAATTGTGTTAGCTCAAATTGCTTTTAAACCCCTTTAGTACGACCCTAGGGGGAGCTGATGGCCAACCTTTTCTTCTGTTGTCGTAAGTGCACCCATGAAGAGTCTCCCTGTGCTCCCTTGTCATTGCTCACACAGAGATTTCCAGAGCACTACTCTGCAAGGCAGGGCAACAGATATATACTGATGACCCAGGCAAGGTTGCTGCCCTCAAGAAGTTCACTGCTTGGTGGGAAGAAGATGGCACACGTATACAGATAAATAGGAGATATAGCAAAATGTGGTCATGTGGTAGCAAAGAGGTAAAACTAAGAGCTAGAGGAGACTGCTATATCAAGGTGAGTTGTCATTTAGAAAAAGTATTTACATGGAACATTTTAAACATAAACAGGTGAAACTTTCGCTTATAAAAAGGGCATAGGGCTTCCCTGGTGGTGCAGTGGTTGAGAATCTGCCTGCCAATGCAGGGGACACGGGTTCGAGCCCTGTGGGTCTGGGAAGATCCCACATGCCACGGAGCAACTGGGCCCGTGAGCCACAATTACTGAGCCTGCGCGTCTGGAGCCTGTGCTCCGCAACAAGAGAGGCCGCGATAGTGAGAGGCCCGTGCACCGCGATGAAGAGTGGCCCCCACTTGCCGCAACTAGAGAAAGCCCTCGCACAGAAACGAAGACCCAACACAGCCATAAATAAATAAATAAATAAATGAATAAATAAATGAATAAATAAATAAATAAATAAACCCAAAGTTTAAAAAAAAAAAAAAGGGCATAGCCAGCAGCCCCTGATGCAACTTATCCTGACTTCCCACTTTGGTACCTAAGAAGAAAGGAAAAGATGAAAACTAGCCACACTGAAGACTAACACTAAAAGGAAGCCCATGGCTGGAATCTAGGATGAGTTTCCGCTATACCTAAGATCAACTGAGCTGGCTTAGGAAACTCAATCAGGAAGAACTATATCTGTATTCTACCTCTTGAAATAACCTTTTCAAGTACAGAAAGATGGCAGAAAAAACTATCCTTCTACCACTGCCAGTTACCTGGTTCAAAGACCTGGAATCTCTACCAAATGGAAAACTGGTCAGCTTTGAATGCATGGCTACAACTTTTGAAGGTATTCTTTGCTCCCACTTTTCTGTATCCATTTGAGAACAACTTCTATAAAATAACTGGCTAGAAAGGAGTGGTTGGGACTTTTTTTTTACATTGCATCCTGGAATATGGTTCCTATAAAGATAGGAAAAACATAGGAAAACCGCATGCTAGGAATTTTGGTTTTCCAAATACTGTATTAGTTCAGAATATCAAAGAACCAGACAGTGTATGTGGGGGAAATCTTTGTCCCATGCAACAGAGCCACACTAGATACACAGCTATTTGACACTGGGGACTGAGCTGCAAATTAGAAACAACCACCAGAAGAATTTAGAAAAGAATCTGACGCATACCCAAGGGGATGATGATAGGGTCAAGGGAGATCCAGAGAATCAGTCTATGGACAAATGCCAAGTTCCAAAAGATCTCTCTTTGTTTGAAGATGAATAAAAAGGACCCAAAACACACCCAAGGCTCTTATGAAAACATACTGGAAAACAATGGAGAGAAAAAATCATTCTGAAGTTTTGGAAGAACAGACTTCTAAAAATGATCTGTACAGAACTCAGAAGAAAATTTTAAAATATCATGTGACATTGTTAGTGGGCTACTACAAGATACGATCGAAATGAAACAGGAGAAGAAAGTTATTAGGAGAATAAGCTGAGAAGAAAACAGGGTACACTGTAAAGAGAGTGAGCCAAGATAAAAAAGAAGCTGGATAATATAATTATGAATTGCCAGGAGACTGTAAAATTGTAATAAGATCATGAAAATCCACATTGGAGGTAGTAAAATCAGGCTTGTCAGTACCGAATATTGAATCAGTAACTTGGAGGACACACTTGGAAATGCTTTCTGAGGATACAGGAGAAAAATATAAAAAGATCAAGAGATGAAAAGAAGGGGGTAAGTAGGCAGAAGAAAGAAAGAACAGAGAGATATACCTGAGAACTAGAGGAATTCTCAAGGAGCAAGCTAGAGCAACTGGAGCATACACGTTACAGTAAGAAATGATTAGGGGTAGAGGAAAAATTTCAGAGATGAGAGAAGAATGGATTACCATAATAGAAAATAATGGATAATACTTTTGGTAATAATAAAGATTTCTTGACCATTTGTCTAAAGACTTTATTCATATTAATTTAATTAACTCACAACTATAAAAAATTATGGTCTCTATAGGTAAAGCAG
This sequence comes from Balaenoptera musculus, assembly GCF_009873245.2. Classification (NCBI taxonomy): domain Eukaryota; kingdom Metazoa; phylum Chordata; class Mammalia; order Artiodactyla; family Balaenopteridae; genus Balaenoptera; species Balaenoptera musculus. Next base: position 119,555,328 of record NC_045787.1, read on the forward strand.
CTGCTCACAGAGAGGTTGCTATCCTGCCTAAGGTCACATAAGCATATTGCAAATCAGGGACTCAGTGCCACTTGGTCTGGTTCCAGAGCCAAGGCTTCTAACCACTGCCCTGTAATAATGAAGAGAAGTCCATGTCTAGATAAATCTTGGCAAACATTGGTAGTTACCCAGGTAAAGAAAAAAAAAATTTGACAAAAATACTCAAGCAAAAATAAACAAAAGCAAGTCATCTACCAAGAACAAAAATCCAGCTGACCCAGTATTGCTGAAGTTCCATATATTTAGATATTACAAATATCTATAACCTATAATAATCTATCTATAAATCTATTTTTATGTATTTACATTTACATATAAGATTTATGTAAAAATGACATTTATCAGTGTTATTTATAATAGCAAAACTTCAGTGATGTGTCTGACAACTAAGATATGGTTAAGTAAATTATGTTTGGTATGTACAATGAAATTATATAGTCATTTAAATTATGTTTTGGAAGACTTTTAATGATGTGGAGGAAGGTCCCTGATACAATGTTAAGAGGAAGAGTAAGAAATGGAACCCTGCATATCATTTGATCCCAATTTTTATGATAAAAATATGTGTTATCTCTGGGTGGTGAGATTTCAGGTGAATTTTTGTTTTACTTCTAAATTCTTCTGGTCTTTGTAAATGATCAATAGCAAATACCATCCTGAGTAAGTAGAAGACCAATGACAATAAATAAAGGACCATTGACACAAAGGGCTTAGTTTACGCACTGGCTCTGCCCTCATTAACTAGAGGAATTTATGTCTAGTCCTTAACCTTTGTAGAGTTTCCACACCCAAAAAAATGGTTTCTCCTTTTAGGAAAATGGGGACTACTGTCTTTCTTTCTCAGTATTACTCCTTTCCAAAGAATTAAATGAAAGTAACATGAAAGTATTTGTAATTTGTCAGCTTCACGAATGTGAAGCACTGTATTTGGGAGCCATCTGTTATTATTTTGGGGATTCCAGCACACTTTGAAGTTTCTCTTTCTGTTTAAAGAATTTCCCACCTTTTGAGTCAGCACCTCTCCACTGGAAGGTAGACACTGGAAATTCACTTTCTCGGTCTGCTCTCTTGCCGTTAGGCTTTGCCAATCAGATGCATCCACACAACACTTGAATTAGAAGCTAGGGGTACACAGAACCAGCACAGAGAGGAATTCCTTCTGGTATAATAAAGGAGAACAGCTTCCAGGGACATCAGAGGAGGAGGGTCAAGGAGGGGCCCATGGGCAAAACTGGTTGCTAGGAATGTGCCTGGCGGTTACAGCAGTGGGGTGTCCACTGGGGCAGTCAGGGGTTTAAAGGAGACTTTTTTCCCCTTTTGTGTAGTCTCCATGCCTGTGAGTTACCTAACAGTCTTAACTAAATAAATTGCTTTTCTATTTAAACTAGTTAGGATGGATTCTGCCTTGGCTCCAGCAAGCCACCTGGATTTGCGTTCTGCTCCAGCTAGCTATCAAAAGAAGTCATATACTCTCTCTCAGCCTCAGTTTCTGCATATCATATCTTATTTGATGACCACAATAACCTTACGAGATTGAGTCTGCCTACTTCAAAGACCCCATTCAGATTCCACTAAGGCAATACAAATGCTCTCCTCATTCTCAGTTGAAAGTCACACTCACTAGACTATGTCTGCCCCTAAGCCTTCTATTTGCAAAGATGTGCTAATTTGGGTGAAGAGGATGCAGTGAAATCAGAATCCTAGAATCTGGAGGCAGGGTAGGGTTTTAAAGAATTTCTAGCTCAACCACTCATCTGAAACATGGGAAGTCAACACTGGGAACTTGTATGCTGATGTTATGTTTCCAATCCATCCAAAGCTGAACTTATCCTGAGCCTGCTTTTTGCCACAAATGTGCAGCAAAACATGAAATTATATGTATTTGTCTGCATGTCACCTAGTTTGAGCACCCTTGATAAACTGACTGCAGTCATTAGTAGTAGTTCATGTACTGGAAGAGCTCATCCCAAACGCCCATTCCAGAATATGGTAGGCATAACAATCTCATGGGGCATTTCCCTGAGAAAAGCTTGCCTGGTGCTTCACTTTTGCCAATCTCTGTCACCTTCACTGACAAGGGGATATCTAACAGCTCAAACAGAGCTGGTAAAAGATCCAAGCTTGGTAATAATACAAACTGTATAACCCAAATTGTTCCAAATGGAACCTTAGGCAATTTCTCCAAAATGAATTATTGACTAACTTGCCTGGAGAAAGCTTCTACATAAAATTTCCTTTGTATATTTATAATTACACACTTCTCTCTGAATTGTCCTTTGCCCTGGGTAGCATTTCACACTAAATGTAACACAGAGGCCATGTCCCTTTTCTTACCTAAGATTTTTTTTACCGTGGGCTCTAATTTCCTGGTTGAAGGCTCTCGGTCAGCGACCACATTTGCTTTCCGAGCACCAAGTTATCTTCTTATTTTATGAATGTGGGCTGACACAGATGCCACTTGGCACCATGAGAAGTTGCTGAGGGCAAAGAAAGGCTTTGCAGATGAAGACCACAAGCTGAGCTCAGACTCAGAAACCCTCCAGTACCCAGCTTTCAGTAGCTAGGGATGGCCATCCCATCTATTCTTAGAATCAACATCTCAGAGGATGTCTACACCATTGTTTTGAGGCAGACGTTCTGGGGATGAGATTTAAGAGTGGACTCTCGCTACCCAGTGAACTATTTGGTTCCATCACAGGTGCTCTGCCATCCCCAGAGAGTGCCTTTTTGTACACACACACACACACAAGATTAAACTGTGCCAGTCTGCTGGTCCACATGTAGACAAATTCGTCCTCAGTGACTCCTCCTCCTGCCTCCTGCATTCTGGCTTGGGCCTCAATTTTAAGTAACACTCTTAACTCTAAGTAACTTCTCAAGCTCCCCTTCCACTGACCAAACTGAAACTTCCTGTCAGTATTGAAAAATCATCCACACTAAAACTTTGAGACTTGATGCCCCCTACTCCTTCTGTTATCTTCTGAACTTCTTGTAACTCTTTCTCATTCATCAGTGATGGGCACCTAACTCATCTCTCCTTCAGGACTACTTCTGTCATCATGACTGGTGACCTCAGCAGACACACAATGGCCCATCCACCATGTTGGCTTCTCAGATCCTCAGCTCAAGTGATTGTTTCTCCAACTCACCTCAGCCACCCATTCATGTGGTCACTTCTTAGATTTTTTTTTTTTTATCATCACAAACTGTGCCACTTGTAGAATCTCTACTTCAAACTTTGAACTTGCCGTTCATCCTTCCAGTAATTTCATGCTAATATTCCGTCTCCAACAGTTCTTTAGCCCCACTGAGTTCTCTATCACATTACTATCATTTTTATGAATTGCCACTGCTTTATGTCCTAACTTTCCTCTTTATCCAGCCCAAATCCCATGGTGCACCACTCAAATAATTGCCTTTATTATTTATTTTAGTTTTTATAATTTCTTCACACTTGTATGTCCACCAAAATCCATTGCAACATGGCAGAATTCATTGTGAATGCTGTGTTATGGAGCACTCCATGTTTAAGAATGTTAGGACTTCAGAGCTGAATGAATGATAAATTCTTTTTTTTTTTTAACATCTTTATTGGACCATAATTGCTTTACAAAAATAATTGCCTTTAAAACACCTTAACTTCTTTGCCCCACTCTTTCTGTTACACTAGCCTGGCAAACACCAACCCTAATTACACTCAAATATACTTTAAATGTAAATGGTCTCCTATGCAGATAAATTTTACTGGAGAAAATTAGGCAACCGGACTAACTGGACTCACTTAAAATTTATGACCACAAAACTTAGATGGGCACTCAATACTACAAGACGATCCTACACACTTCTTCAGTAGATTAACTTTCCCACTCTTCAAAACAGCTATTTCATACTTTCTTTTTTCCTCAAATCTCCACCACACCCTTCTCTCTACTCTCTGTTGATAACTTTGCCTCAGACTTAAAGAGGAAAAAGATGCAGTAAGATCAGAAGAGTCTCGTCTTCCCACTATCAATTCTACCAGTTTACCCACATCATATTTTCTAAATCTCTGCCTGTGAAAATGAAAGCAGTATCCCTTCTCCTATCAAAGAAAACACTTCTCCTTATGCATTGGATCCCATCCCATCTCACCTCCTCAAGTACTTCGAGGCCAATGTCCTCTAATTTGATACAGCTGGGAACCACACTTGATCCATAAATCGAAAATGCTAACTAAAGCTGGGTATCATTAAAATAATTATAACTAACGTATACCTATTCATTTGCCAATCTTTTGCAGGACAAAAATTGCAGTTTTGGTTCAGCTTTTGCATACATTGTGTCATCTATGAATTTTAGCTTTGTTTCTTTACAATACAGTGAGAACAGAAAGACACTTAAAGATGATCTGAGGTCAATATCCTTGATTGTTACGATTTCTTGCAATCTTTTATAGCTGTGTTGCTCATAACAATAGAACAACGTTTTTAGTAACTTACTAAAAAGTCTTTCCAAAGCATTCAGCTAATTTTTCATACAGTTTTTTTGCATGATTTCTTCATTTTATATAGTATTTCATTAAATTGCATAATTACAGTAATGAGTACAATAGGCTGTACTGGTTGACTAGGGCTGCCATACCAAAATACCATAGACTGGGTGGCTTAAAAAACAGAAATTTATTTCTCACAGTTCTGGAGGCTAGAAGTCCGTGATTAAGATATTGGCAGATATGGCTTCCCTTGAGGCCATATGATAGGATGGGATGATGTCCTCTGGCTTGCAGATGGCCATCTTCTGGCTGTTTTCACACAAGGTCTTTTCCCTCAGTGTGCATGCTCCTGGCATCTCTTCCTCTTCTTATAAGGACACCAGTCCTATTGGATTAGGGCCCCACCCTTAGGACCTCATTTAACATTTCAGAACATCCTTAAAGGCCCTATCTCCAAATATAATCACATCAGAGGTTAGGACTCCAACGTAATGGATTGGGGTGGAGGGCAACATTCAGTGTCTATAAATTAGGTTTAGCAGGTTTGAAGTTGAACACAATTGCTTCTTTGTAAACAATAGATCAAACTGGAAAACACAGTTATTCATGGGTTTCAGAGTGTAAAATACCAGCCATGGGGGTCATTGCTTTACCAAAAAAAAAGGAGAAAGACAGCTAATCCAGTCTGAAGTAGAGGTTAATTAAGAGAATTTCAATTGTACCTAGCTTATCTGCATTATCAGTTTCTTCCTCTCTCCTAAATGAGCTGCAACTCTGTACAAATATGACTTAAAATAACATTTTTTTAAAGATTTAAAAAAATGAACCCTTCCTTGGCCCTGTGTCCTTCTACTACTACTCTATTTCTGTTCTCCCTCCTTCTCTCCCAATCCCTCCATCCCATCTACTCTCTCTCTCTCAAGTCACAAAAGAGCTGTCCACACTCGCTGTTTGCACACCCATTTGCATTTCTCATTCTATGCTATACACTCTAATTGGGCATTTTTTCCCCACTTCTAACTCCACTATACATAAATGGTCCTTTTCAAGGTCACTGATTATTTTCACCTTGCCAAAGTCAATGACTAATTTATTGTTCTATCTTGAATTCTCTTTGGATGTCTACAAAGTCAATTGTTCCCCTCTTTTAAAAATGTTTTAATCTCTGGTTCTGTGACAACCCTTCTCCTGTTTTTATCCCCTACTATCACATTAGACCTCCAATCTTGAAGTGCGCATGGTTCTGTCCTTGGCTCTCTCATCATCTTTGCTTATATTCAGTCCTCAATATATTAATAATTCTCATCCCATCTTGACTTCAAAAACCACTTCAAGGGGACTTCCCAGGTGGTCCAGTGGTTAAGGCTCCACACTTCCAGTGCAGTGGGTGTGGGTTCAATCTCTGGTGGGGAACTAAGATCCCACACGCCTGGTGGTGTGGCCAAAACAAACAAACGAACAAACAAAAAACCACTTTGACATTAATAATTCTCCTATATCTCTGGGCCAGATCTCTTCTCTCATGACCGCACTCGTATATCTAACTGCCTATCTAGCATCTCCACTTAGATGCTTAGTAGCTTCTCAAATGTAAAAGGACCAAATTAGAATTCTTGCTCCCCACTCCCACCTTCAGTACAGCAAAACTCTCTTCTTTGCAATCATTCCATGTTCAGTAATGAGGCCACAGTATCACCAGTTACTCAAGCCAATGACGTAGGAGTCACCCAGATTGCCTCTTTGCTCCTAACATTCTACATCCAATTCATCAGGAAGTCCTACCAGTCCTTCTCCAGAATCTATCCTGAATCCCACCTCTTCTTACCATCTCCATGCCACCTCTCTTTTTGCAGCTACCTATCTCTCCCCTGGGTCAGTTCCATGGCTCTAAGTCATCTTCCCCATTCTTGCCAGTATAGCCCCTATAGTCCATCCTCTACACAGCAGGCTTTCTAAAATGTAAATTGGATCATGCCACTCCCCTACGATAAAATTCTCTAATGGTTTCCATTATTTTTGCATAAAATCTAAATTCCTCCTCTGGACTACAAGGTGATCTGACCTCGACTGACTTTTTGAGCTCATGTTTCTTTATTCTCTCCATTATCCACTAGCTTTCAGCCAAACTGGCCTCCTGTCTGCCCCTCAAACACACCAAACTTGTTCTCTTCTGAGAGCCTTCATATGTGTGGTTTCTTCTTCTTGGAGCATTCTTTCTCCAGATCCTTGCAGAGTGGCCTTCTATTTACTCAGCTGTCAAACACATGCTACCTCCTCAGAGATGCCACTACAGATCACTCTAAAGTCCAGTCTCTACCTACCACTTTATCTTTTATGTAGTATTTATCAGTACCACCTATTATCATTTTTGTGTATTTATTTATATGTTTTATTTTTTGTCTCCCAACTAGAATGTAATCTCCTTGAGTGCAAGTCTTCTGTATTGCCTTACTCACCCCTATATCCACAGTACCTAGAAAAATGGCTTCCTATAGGAAATACACAGTAAATATTTCTTGTCTGATTGAATAAATGTAAATGACTACTATTACTATCAATAATTGCATCATGTAATGTTTTTTCTAAGAGCAGGCAAAATCTTAAGCCCAATGAATTTAACTTTATGCATGGAATTGAGGGTGCTGGTATGCTGGATGGAGGAGAAAGAGAAGAATAGTAGCTTTCTAGGCAGGACCAACCAGACCACATGCACTTTCCTGGTTTTCTTGTTTCTTGCCTTCACTTTCTTGCTTATGGGAGTTCAGTCCTGCTGAGTAGACGAATGGGACCTCCCATGTCAACCCAGTTCTCCATAATCTTCTGGGAAACCTTTCTACTTGCTATCTTCCTGCCACTCCTCAGGACATCTCCTTGGGAATTCTTTTCCCACCAGTCCTCAGAGCCAGCTATATAATTTGTGGGGCCCAATGCAAAATGAAAATGTGAGGTTCCTTGTTCAAAATTATTAAGAACTTCAAGATGGTGACAGCAGAGCATTAAACCAAGGGTGGGTCCCTTCTAAGCATAGGGCCCTGGTCACTGCATAGGTAACGTGCCCTTGAAGTTAGTCCTTTAGGCCCATCTTCTCTGCCTACAGGCCCTCCGATGCATCTTCTAACACACCCCCAATCTCCCCTCCATCCTGACTTTTCTTTCTTGATTCCTATCCCAAATACAACACTAATCCTATGTGTGAAAGGTAAAACATTGAAGTGGAGAGAAAAATGAGCAGAGAGAGTTGGAGCCTGAAAAATCAGAGAATGAGGGCGAAACAAAGTCTGGCAGGTAGGAAAATAAAAACGCTTGCTCTCATTGTGGCAGGTAACAATCACCCACAGCTTAAAAATCTCTGGATTCTGACATTTTGATGTCTTTACAATCCTCCCAATTAGTTTTTTCATAAAAGGGATTAGACCCATAGTAAGAATGGTGCTTTGTAGTAGTTAATTAGCTTGACATTTATTGTGGTCACGAATTTCATCTTTTGTATGTTGCCTAGAGGAAAAAAAAATCCATCTTGTTATTCCAAATTCACTGAGTCCATTTTCCTTAATCTGTACACAAACTGAGCTGTACAAATTTCCACTGTTTCTTTGCCTGTTTCTTTGCACTGGGAGAGATTCATTTCGAAACTGAGTTCACACATGAGGAATGAAGCTGAGCTCATTGCCAGCAGGCCAGGAATTCGGCTCTTTTCAGTGCATCCAGGACTTGAGTAAAGCTTAGATAAAAAGTAAAATATTGGGGCAATCAGAACAAACTGTGTGGACTCAGAGACTTTTGTGTCAGTGTTTTCCCTTCAATGGCTACCTATATTTGATGGGTCCAATGTAATTTTCTCCTCTTCCTCTCTGGCATTTCTTCAAATGACATGTGTCACCACCAAGAGGCAGTCAGGTCACTGGAGGTAATATTTTCAATGCTTTAAAGCTTTCAGTGAATCTCATTTTCATATGAAAAAGAAAAAGGCTGCTTCTTCTTTCTTTCTTTTTGGGACATCACAGCTGTCTCTCTCCTTTTCCCCTAACTTCCCAGTAACTTTTTTTTTAAACATAGCTGCCTCTGACCTATTTTGGTGACTTGGATCTCCATGGAGATGCCTGAATTCCTAATTTAAAATATCTTCTGTCCAATTTCAACTACCTATTTACTTGAACAGTGAAAGCTGTCACTGAGAGAATATTTTTGAGAAGCCAAAAGGCTAGAATGCAAATGATCTGAGGTGACACTGAGAGGGAGCTACTGCCTCTTGGCACCATCTGTTCTTCAATAAACCTTAGTTCTAACCTGGAGGGAACTATGTCATCCTGCTTTCAGCAATAACCTGTGCCTCTCATTCCTTCTACGGCTGGAGGAATCCTGAACCTAACTTTAAACTGACACCAGGCATCTGAGTTCTTCCTCCAGCCTTCTATGCTGGAGGGTTGGTTCACAGTCTGTAGGTGCCTCCAGGGCCATAAAGAACAATTTGCTGCATGAGTAAGTATGGTGTCCCCTTGGTCAGTGTAGACTCCATTTGTCCCTAAGCAGAAATAAGTCTGAGCCACGAATCAGCAAATAAGAATAAGCCATTCAAACCAGATAGAGCAGAAGAACATTGCTTTTTTTGGGGGGGGGGCGGGCTGGAGTATAGTTGATTTACACTGTTGTGTTAGTTTCTGCTGTACAGAACATTTCTTGAAATGTTGTAATAGTAACTCACTGAATCCATGAGTAGGAACTGGGCCTTAGGAGACATGGGGCCAGGCACGGGCTTTCCCCTTCCCCTTTCTCTACCCCTCCCTCTCTTCACCTCTCTCGTTCACTTGCTCAGGTACACAACATCAATATATGTAGTAGGTAAGAGTGTGGACCCTGGAACTAGACTTCCTGGGTTTGAATCTTAAATAATCTGTGCCTCAGTGTTCTCTTCTGTAAAATAGTACATAATAACAGTATCTACCTCATGGTGTTGTAAGGGTTAAATGAGCTACTACACATAAAGTGTTTTTTGCTCAACACTTTGTACCTATTAAGCTCCCCTCAAACTAAGCTTTCTCTGTTTATCAGTACTCATGACTCAAGCATGGTGATGCCCATTCTGTTTTTTATGAGGTCCAGAGCTCTCCGCTAACTGACTCTGCTATACTAAGTGAATAAAAAAAAAAAAAAAAAACCCAAAACACTGTGCAGCATTAAATCACAATTACATTTTTTTACCAATTGAAACTACTCAGAATATACATTTTTTAAAGGAAAAAAACTACAAACCAAATTCTGAAATGACATTATGACTTAAATACTATGAATTCCATATTCCCAGGGAGGTAGCCACTCCTGGTCCAGTTATCAGTGGTTAAAGGGGATGGCGTTGGGGTCATATTAGCAGGCGCTAACACATCACTGCAAGACAGGTAGTGTTCTAAGAACTAACACTTATTAATTCATACCAACTCCAAAGTAGTCACTATGAATAACCTCACTTATAAAATGAGGGCCTAGGGACGCCCTGGTGGTGCAGTGGATAAGACTCTGCGCTTCCAGTGCAGGGGGGCCTGGGTTCAGTCCCTGGTCAGGGAACTAGATCCCACATGCATGCCACAACTAAGAGTTCGCACGCCACAACTAAGGAGCCCACGTGCCGCAACTAAGGAGCCCACCTGCCTCAACTAAGGAGCCCACGTGCTGCAACTAAGGACCTGGTGCAACCAAATAAATAAATAAATAAATATTTTTTAAAAAAGTGAGGGCCTATTAGGATGAAGAAATGAAAGTCATGGAAATAATAACGGCAGAACCAAAATTTGAGCACAAGCCCCATGGCCTTAACTAGGTCCTCATAGTTTCACTCATAGTTTCAGCATCAGGAAGGATGCTGACTTTCAGAAAGGAAGCAAAGACAGGTTTAATGAGAAGGGGATTGTAGACAGGGAGGAATGACTAGCCTTGCTTATTCAGAAGAACCTTGAGGGGGTACGTCTTTGAAGAAAGCAAAGTCTCTGTCTACGTGAACAGATGTTAAGTCCTGATGTGACCTGAAACCCCAAGAAGCAGAATTATCTGACTCTTATGTCACCATGGACATTGAGTGAGTTGCTAGAATCACAGAGAGTTTCAATACTACTGAGTCACAATGATGAAATTTGCATTTTGTTAAGTTCTTAAATACAATTGTCTGTAGGCATTTGTTCTGAATACATATACATGTATTTAGATAAATGCATTTATATGGATAGATATATATAGTCCTATGCATATATGTTTATAATTTATATGCATAAATGCCTTATGCTGTGAGCTGTGTGGCTGTGTATAGTTCCATGGGAATTCTTGAATCCAAATATCACATAAGGTTAAATTTAAAGGTATTAAGATCTGACACATTTAAATTCTAGTAAATATAAAAAATAAAATACCCCTCTAGTCATGGGGTTACGGTCTCTGATTTTCAGCTTCAGAATCATCTATTGAGCTGATAAGAATAGAAAGAGAGATCTTTGACTTTTATAAAGTGACGTATTTCTCTTTTCCTCCCTGGATCTCTAACCATCTTTATTTTTCCTCTCTCCAAAAAAAGAAATCTTATTATAATTCCTTTACCGAACACTTCTCACCCCCACTGGCATCAAACAAATCTGCCACTTCTGAAATGCTTCTTTGTTGCAGACACAAACCTTCTCTGCACACTAAGAATCAAAGACTGGAAATTCATCTATACCTTTTCCAGTTCCCAGTGGATAACTCGAACCCCTCCAAATGTGATCCAGCTATCTCAAAACATCCCGAGAATTTAATGTCTGAAAAGAATCCATATTCAGTGTAGAGTTTTAAACTCCTTCAAATTCTATTAGTAAAATGATAAGTAAAATGACTATGCCCTAAAAGGGTTCAGATTAATTTGTTCCAAAAATATTAGACTGCCACCCATGTTCAAGCTGACTTTGGTGTGGAAGGAGAACATAAGATAAGTAAGACTTACGTCTGCCCCTAAGAGTCTTAAAATTAAGAAGAGGAAGTAAGGTCTATACACAAAGGGAGAAAGTATTAAGGGTCGGGGCAATTATTCTATATCCTTTCATTGTCATGTCACACGTTTGAAAACTAGAAGTTTTAATGGCTTGATGAAAAGATTCAAAGTAACACTAAAACTAGTGAGCAGTAATTACAATAACACAGCACAGGAAAAAAAATGTCTACCAGTGTACGGGAACCCATTCACAGAAGAGCATTACCATTCCTTGTCAACCCTTCAGTTTTTGCTGATTGATCAGAAAGATTTACTGCCTGACCCTGTCCTTTCTGGCTACACTGAGGCAAAGTCCTCAGAGGTTCCAGTGAAGAGGCAATCCCTCTTTCATGCCTTGACTTTGTTCTGCCCTCTTTCACTTTGTTCTACCACCTCATTTCTTACATCAAATTGTGTCAAACACTGCCCGTGTCACACAAGGCATTAGTTCAATGTCCCATCAGTGCACAGCACAGTAAGGTGATGTCGCCTCAACTGTAAGGAACTATATCATATACATTTACGTCAGGTTGGGCTGTTTTGTTGGCAATGGACAGAGTAACCATCATTCCGGTTTGCCCAGAACTGAGAGGTTTCCTGGGATGCAGGACTTTAAAAATGACAAAACAGGGAAGTCCCTCACAGTAGATAGGAAACTCAACGCAAACTGGCTCAATTTAAAAGGAAAATCATGAGTTGGCTTTAATCTCAAATCCCACATGGTAGCATGTAAGCTCCAGGCCGAAAACCTCCCAGATTTGAATGTAGCAAAAAAAGGAATGCTTCTCTCTTCTATTCCCAACAGTTTGAACAAGGGCCTAATTTTTATTGGTCCAAGTTGGGTCATGTGCCCATTCTTGAACCAAATCCTGAGCCAAAGGGAAAGAAATGCTGGTTTGCTCAGGCTTAGGTCACATGCCCACTTATACATCTAGGACTGGGGTCAGGCCCACCCAAACCATGGGAACTAAGAAGGAATACATGGCAAGTCCTCCAAAGGAAACCCCAAAGCAGAAAAAAGTAGATTCTGGGAAGCCAAAAATATATTAACAATTCATGCAACAAAATTTGGTGGCATCCTTGAATCACTATTATGGAGAACAGATCCACTGAGAACTATTGGTTTAAGAAAGCCTTGTAGTTGGGAGAGGGAATGTTGATTGGGAGGGACAGTTGACTTAAGGGAGATATATAGCACAGCTGGGCAGAAAGGGTAGGTGCACATCGATTATTCATTAACACTGATGCTATTGATTTTAGGATAGCTTTTAAGAGATCTTCTATTGCTCCTATTGCTTCTACTATGAAAGTGAAATTTTCTGAATTCTGTAATTGCTCATTCTTGTTCCTAGGCAAAGGTATTGTACGCAGCTCAGTCACAAACGTGGAGAAGGCAGATGCTATGTGGTTGTTAGGGGAGGTTTAGATTTGGTTAGTTCTGGGCCAATATCTACATTGGAATTTGCTCAGATTGCCTCATCTGTTTTTGACTGAAGTTATAATAATAAATGCTTGGCTTTGTCATGAAGTCATAAAATTCATTTCACTCTGATCTTAAATGAAGCCAACCGAGGCCAGAAATTTAGGAACTGTTAATAAGAATAAAGTCTTGATTAAAAATAAGAGAAATAATTTCAAATCACACTCTCTAGCTGACTTCATGGATTCTTTGGATGCTTTAATCGCTCAATTTTATAAAAACAGGTGTCATTAAGATTGTACCTTATCTAAATCGTAGGCAGGGAAGAAAAATGAAATAATTCTCTTAAAATGCCTTGGTCCTCCTGGGAATGAAACAACAGCCAAGTCTCAGAGTTCCACAGGTGGCCTATTCATCTTAAGGTTTCTTGGGAATGAAGCATTTCATATTTCTAGCGTTTTTCTGCTTTCCCATACAATGTTCTCATTCAGTTCTCACAATGAACCTGTAAGGTTGGCAGATAATCTGTTCCGTTTTGCAGATAGAGGCAGCTGACGTGCAGAGTGGTTAAATAGCTTGGCCAGGGTTACACAACTTGTTCAGAGACTTAGGACTGCCCACCAGGGGTTGTGATTTTTTTGTTATAACCGCCAAATACCATCCCCAGTAAGCTGGGTAAGTTGGTAGTTTTGCTTCTCCAAAACTGGACCATGGTATGTCCACATATGGAGTAATTTGTTAATTCTTTCATTTATTGAATGCTAACTCTATTCTAAGGACTCTGCTGGGTGATGGAGATATGGAGATGAATAAGGTACACCTCCTGCCTGCAATGAGCTCTCAGCCTTATGTGGTTTCCTTTCCTTATGTGTTAAGAGGAAAAGTTAAATATAAATGATTTTTGGACAGTGCGTCATTTTTTTTTTGCTATGCATACTTCCATTGTAATTATTATAAATTCAGACAGCAAACATAATAATTTTAACTATTGACTATGTTCCCAAAACTGTGCTAGGTACAAATTTAATTCAGTTTTCAAACCAGATGTTCAGAGCAAATATAGCTTATTCAATTTGTCTCCAACTTATCTGGTGTCCCTTCCAAGGCCCAATGCTTTGCTTAAGAAGAAAAAAATAACAATTCTTGTTCCAATTCCATTTCAAGCTTAATAATTATAGTTTAAATGGTCCCTTAGGTAGTGTTCAGGCAACATCCAGGAAGCAAGTCAAACCTTTCTGAAAAATCATATTTTCAATGTCAGAGGTTAAATATCACCCCTTCTCTCTTTGTATTTTTTCTAAAACAAATGCTAATACATCCTTCCTCACACCTATACCCCCTTACAAGTACTTCCCAAGATAGACGTCCCATGCAACTAAGGAGAAGACCTTGCACTCTGAAAGGCTGAAAGGAAAAAGTTATTAATCATTTAAAAATATAACTCCTGTGAAGCATACAGTATCCCCCCAAATTTTCACAGAAGCTCTAAGGGAGAGGTGGTATTTACAGATGAGCTAGCTGAGAGATGGAGAGGCTTAATGCCATGTTTAAGACCACAAAGCTGTTTATTTTGCTGTGTGCTTAGTGATTTTGCCAAACTGCTACAACTTCAGGTGTGACCACATAGGCATGGTAGGAAGAATGGTGCTCTATGTGGCTTCCCCTCCAGCGAAGGGCAGCTTGCTGTCTACTGTGCAGAGAATGCCTCATTTATGTTTGGATTTCTAGAGCCCAGCATGGTGCCTGGACATAACAGTAGGTGCTCAGCAAATGTTTGCTAAGAGTTAACTGCTTGCAATCACTCTGGGAGGGTTGTGTTTTTTTTTTTCTCGATGTCCATTTCACAGATGGGGAAACTGGGGCACAAGGACACAGAGCTGGTAGTAGCCAAGCTGGTGTTAGCCCTGGCTCCTGACTCCCAGGCTGACCCTTTTCCCCTGCCCCTCACCTTGCACAAGGCTCTGAAGCATGCCTGAATCCCACAGGAAGCCACATTGAATCAGCATCAGATGGCCTGTTTTTGACAACATTCCTGGGGACGCGCAGGAGTCCTCTCGCTGAACCAGAAGAGAGGCTCAGAGGTTTAGTCAGCAAACATTGTGGACCCTACAAGTTCTGCAATGCCTCCCCTCAGAGGAGATATTAACACCCAAACGCAGGCCAAATTCTGGATTTCCAGTCTCGTACACTATCTGGTAGCAAGATAAGTTAACCCTGATTTGCCATGTTCTGCAGTGTGTGCCTCATAAATGCTGGTAATACTAGGCATAAGCACTTTACTCATGTTATACTATTCGATGACTACAGCAACTCCTTAGGACAGGTATTATGATACACATTCTATAGCTGAGACGTTGGGGGCTCAGTATACTTCACTTTCTCAGTGTCATAGACATCTCAGGGCTGTCTGCTTCTGGAACTCTTTTGAGAACTGTGCACTTCTGCCTTCTAATAGAATGACTATTGTTCTATAACCCCAGAGTGCCTTAGTCATTAATCAACTCAAGCAGCTACTTTGGTTCTCGGCAAGGCTTAGACATTTTGTTTTTCTACTTCTAAGAGGCTGCCAGCCACACTGGGGAATGAGCAGAAAACACCGCTACTGAAGTTTGGGCTGGGAGAGGCCAGCTTGATGGCCCCAACAGGGTCACAAGCTCCTGTAGGAAGGTGGAATGGAAGGCAGTGTGGCCTTATGATGAGGAGTTGCTGGGAACAGGATTCTACTCCAGGCTTTATTTTTTCTTAGCTCTGTGGCCTTGGTCAAGGTAACTAAACCTCTCTGTGCTTCGTGCCTCTCATTCATAAATCGTGGTTATCATACAGAGATATGGGGAGGATTAAAAGAGACAGTCCTTATAAAGTACGGAGCCCCACTGCCTGGCATGTGGTAAACACTCAAAATATGTCACCTAAATGGACAAAAAGGAGATAGAAGAGCTGGCAAAGAACAGGAGCAGCCACGAGTTGTGCCGAGTTAAGACCCAGAGGCTAGAGAAAGCTGGGATCCCTGGGAAATTATCTTAACACCCTTTTGATGTTTCATGGTTTTTAAGTTCATCTTTCCCCAGCCCTGTTAACTCTGAGTCTTTGTTAACATTGACCTTTCAATAATAATAGCCGGGCTTCCCTGGTGGCGCAGTGGTTGAGAGTCTGCCTGCCAATGCAGGGGACACGGGTTCGGGCCCTGGTCTGGGAAGATCCCACATGCCGCGGAGCAACTAGGACCGTGAGCCACAACTACTGAGCCTGCGCGTCTGGAGCCTGTGCTCCGCAACAAGACAGGCCGTGATAGTGAGAGGCCCGCGCACCACGATGAAGAGTGGCCCCCACTTGCCACAACTAGAGAAAGCCCTCGCACAGAAACAAAGACCCGACACAGCCAAAAATAAATAAATTAATTAATTAATAATAATAATAATAGCCAAAATCTATTGAATACTTACATGTGCCAAGCACTGTGTGAGCTAAAGATGAGTTATGTGAATCTTCTAAACATTTCTGTTCAGTAGGCAGTATTTGATCCCTGTTTTACAGATGAGGAAATGGATCACAGAGACCTGGAGCGTCTTGTTTACGCTAACAGGGGGTGGGCCAGGATGTGAACTCAGCTGGATATCTCCTGAGTCTTTGCTCTGAACAACTCAGTGCCTCTGGATGCTGCTGCTTCTGCTGACCCTCACCACCATCTTTATCCTCCTCATCATTATCATCATCATCACACCTACATTTTATTGAGCTAAACACTTACAGTCTTTCGGGATTGTTTTAAGAGCTGTATGTATATGAACGTGTTTAATCCTCACAGTCTTAAGAAGTACGTACACTTAGCATCCCCATTTTACAGACAAAGGAAGGGAGTGCCTTACTCAAGGTCAGGCTGCTGAGTGGTCCAGCCACAATTGAGATCCAGGCAGTCTGGCTCTAGAGCCCATCAACTCAATACTTTGCCAGGATAATGCCTCATGACAGCTTCATGTGCTACCACCTATAAACATTTCTCATATTTTGTGTTTTGAGCCTCGCTGCCATCCTTTCAAGTAGGATGCTTCTTCTTATTTAATGAAGGAGGAAGTTGAGCCTCAAAGGTGGGACGTGCTCAAGGTCACCCAGCTGATCAGCAGCAAAGCCAAGACCAAGCAGGTGTGTCTGCCTTCAAGTCCAGGGCTCTTCCTATGATACCACAGCTGCCTGTAACTACCCTGATCCCACCCCATCCTTCTTCTCCTCCCCACTCTACCAGAGACACCCCATAGATGCCCTCTGTGACTTATTTCTCTTTGTACTGTCCTTATCCTAGTCAAACATTTTGAGTGTGTTCTGAGTCTCACACTGGTCTTTAGTTAGAAATCAACCTGAAAAACCAATTCATGTGAAGAGTTAAATGTTAACCTGTCCAGAAAAACAGAATTTAACCTGGGATTTAAGCTGAAGAAATAACACTTTAAAGGCAAAACCTTAAGCAAGTGCCAGGCCAGCAGAACAGGTTGGACAAAGTTCTTCCAAAATCTCTATCACCACACAACATGCCTGGTTGACCACAAAGGAAAACCGTTCTCTCCCCTCCCTAGCAGGTGCTTGGCTTCAGGAGGAATTTCAAGCCTAATCTCGGTCTATGCCTCCTGTACCTCCAATCATCTTCAACCCAAGGAGGAAATGGCAGGCGTGGAACCCAGGCACCATGAAAAAGGAGAAGCTTTTCTTCCCTGTCCCATAGCTTCATAGAAGAGAGTAGAACAGTTGAGCTGGATGAGACAGCATCTTAGGCTGAGGCAATAAAGGCCAGTAAGGACCAATTACTCCTTAAAATGGAGAGAAAACACAGACCCCAAAAGAGAAGTCTGAGAACCCAACATCCTAAGTCTCCATATAAACCACAGTCATGATGAAACCAACAAGGGAGAAAAAAGAATGGAAAATAATCACTCATCCAGTCATTAATATTACTGTAGGCCTATAGATTAAATTTGCAAAAGTTATATACTGTTATAGTGGCCATCCTCTAGCAAGTATTTTAACTAGATACATTCTTTGGCGAAAGAGACTATACACTACTATTTTTGTATCTCTCATAGTACCTGGCAAATAGGAGAAATATTCAAGAAAATATTTGTTGATATTGAATCATTGATTCAATTGAAGCATTGATTCAATATTGTCATATTATTACATTGATCCTAAACTTGCCAGGTTAAACCTCTACTTTCATTTTCATTCACTAACTTGCAAATATTTGCGAGTGCCACTATGTGCCAGATACTGGGATATGCACTTAAAAACACACACAGTTGCTGACCCTTAGGATAATACAGTACAGAGGGAAGAGTGTCAAGAAATAATTACAGACAAGGTGGGATATATAAAGGGAAACTAGGATTCTACAGCGGTGTAGATAAGGCACACTGACATTGCTTGGCGTTTTCTGGACGTATTCTCTAAGCAAAAGAGGTTTCGTCTCAGACCTAAGTGAAATTTACTGAGTCAGAGAGGGAGGGAAGCTGGAATCCATGAATGTGTGAAGCTTTAGATGCCAGAGAAAAAGTGCTGCTTTAGAAGTAAAGAAAGAAGAAAAGAAAGCAAGCGTGACAAAAGTTAAAAAAGAGACCAAGGAGAGGACCTTGGATGACTTCTAAGCCATGGTAAAGATTTCAGGCTTTTTCCTAAGGGGATTATTTAAAAGGTCTCTGGCTGCCCAGAGGAGGACAGACAAACAAGAGTGGATAACAGGAAAAGCCACCACATTGCATATGAGCAACAGTGTGACAGGTGACTTCATTCACCAGCAAATAGAAATTGCTCAGATGGATAACATACAAATTCAGGCAACCTCCAAGCCATGTTTGTGGCATTCTCTCCAGAGGTCTTCAAAATTTGAAAGGGGAAATAATAAAAGCCTAGGGAATAGACAGAAAGATCAGATGTTGAAGGGTAGGTGGGAGAAATTAAACTATTAGTCAGCGTGTGAGTGCCAAGTGCCTTCTAAGTGACCATGAATATTCAGGCAAATGTGTCTGGCTGGAAGATTACTGAAACAGCAGTCTCCCAGTGGACAAAATGTACTCAAGTAAATCTCTAATTACCAGACAACGTGGTATTGACTGATGCCCTGTTAGGTTCTAAGCCTGGGTGTACAGATGGCAGCCAACATCCAGGCAAAAGATTATATATTCAGTGACCATCTGGATAGGCCTTGCCATCACACCAGACATCTGGATCATTGGAAACATCTGGAACATTGACCTGCCTTTCTGCTTTTCCTATGAAAATCCATAGTGTTGCAAGTCCAGCCACAGGGACATGGAGAGGTTACAATTATCCACTGGCCATGGTAGGAGTTCAGAGAAATGCGTGTTCAGGTAATTTGAATGGATTTCAATGTCTAGGTTAGCTGCTTCAATGCCCAAGAATCTAGTTTTTCTTTCTTTACTAGGAAAACTTGATCCTAGAGTGTTACGGTAAAATACTAATGCCTCTAAGTCAGTTGTCACTCCAAAACACATTTAAACCTCCACTTCCTAAAACATGGTCAGCAAACCTGCTATCTCACAAGGTGAAATGTTAGTGATTCCTGAAATGATCCCTCTTCAGACTGAGATGTCTAAGACAGTGACACCTGTCTCAGCTGAAGGCAGGGACTTCCAGTGTCCTGCAGAGTTAGCTTTGCCTAGTTAATTCCTCTTAGATACCATAAACTAGTACTTCCCTACCTGGTCTCCTCCAGTTTGAAGACAGAATTAGAACTAGAATTTTAAGGGCAGTCGCTGAGTCCTGATCAAGAATCTTCCTAGGGACACTGAAAGCTGACTTGGACATGAGCTGTGAAGACTATAGAAATCCCAGGACACTCAGAGTCTCACCATCAAGACTGCATCTGTCTATCCACTGACTATATCTACAGGGTAGTGTAGTTCTGTTTTTGAAGGGAAGTGAGAAAACAAATCAGAGCAACTAACAAAGAGAACCCATTTACTTTTTTTTTCCTTGATTTTTTAAAATTTATTTATTTATTTTATTTATTTATTTTTTTTTTGGCTGCGTTGGGTCTTCGTTGCTGCGTGCGGGCTTCTCATTGTGGTGGCTTCTCTTGTTGAGGAGCACGGGCTCTAGGCACGCAGGCTTCAGTAGTTGTGGCACACGGGCTCAGTAGTTGTGGCTCGCGGGCTCTAGGGCGCAGTCTCAGTAGTTGTGGCGCCCAGGCTTTGTTGCTCCGTGGCACATGGGATCTTCCCGGACCAGGGCTCGAACCCTTGTCCCCTGCATTGGCAGGTGGATTCTTAACCACTGCACCACCAGAGAAGCCCCCCATTTACTTTTTTTCCAAGAATTCTTTTCCAGGTAAACTATGTCACTCCTCAGTTTATTGAATACTGAAATGTTTTAACTTAAAGTATGACATCCTCATCAAAATGTTTGGGGATGGCACTCTGTATTGTATTGGCTTTGGATTGTAAGAGACATGAGTTTATGTCCTAACTGCCACTTCCTAGCTGTTGGGTCTTTTTAAGACTAAATGTTCTCATTTGTAAAATGTGGCTAATAGAGCATGTATCTCATAGGATATTTTTTTGAGGATTATATATGATAATTAGCATAATGACTGACATACTATTTAGCACTCAAGGAAAATCAACTGGTAAATTTTAAATAAAGGGGAACCTATGTTGGATCCTTTTGAAAAACAACATATTACCTCTAAGTTATTATTTACATGAATTTTTTATATTCTTATATAAAGTATACTTAGGGTCATATACTTCTTTCATCTATATAACATTGCTCTTGAGTTCATTTGTGATTTATTTTGTCTTGTTACCCATGGTCTAGAGTGTTGATATCTTCCCTTGCCTTTAAGAAGTTTCCTCAAAGAGATAAATATTTGTTAAATAATTTGAGAAAGTTGATTTAATCAAAATAAGATTTAAAAATCTGATAATGTAAATGTCAACTACTACAATTTTTGTCCCTGAGTAGTACTATTGAATTATTGTAAAGAATGGGAAGAATATAGAAGGCATAAATAATAAGTTTATACATAATCACTCCACTGAAAGAGAAATTTCATTAACATTTCCCATCCCTCCCATCCCTCCTCCTGTCTACTTCTGCTGTGACTTTAGTTCAGGCTCTATCCCTTCCAGTATCACACCACAACCTTTCCCCCTTGTCCTCTGTGTCCCAGAACAGCTGAGCACAACAAGGTAGAAGGGAAAACAGAGCAGGATGTGTGCAGGTCTTGTATTTTTACCTTCAGCACATCTGTGGAGGTTCTGAACATGTATCTCAGCTGAGATACATGTTTACAATATATATTCTTAGTTTCTTGTATCTAGAAATCCTGACTCAGTAAGTCTGGTGGAGATCCTGGGAATCTGAATTTTAGCAGCTCTTTAGGTGTACTTGAAATCGAAAAATCACAGAGGTAGAATTTGAGATAGCAAAACCAGAGGAGTAGAATTACGTGACCACATAATTTAAAAAAAAAATTCTCCATTTCCTAAAAATCTTGGAAATCAAAACCTAAATACAGTCCCAAATTGCTGATTCCATTACCTGGTTCTTTTAGTTTAGTTTAGTTTTCAGGTCTTTGAGGTGGGGAATGGGCTGGGCAATTTTAACAAAAGGTGAATAAGACTTTGGGGACACTGACTCAAAAGCTTATTTCTCATATTTAAAGCAAAATTTCTAAGAAAGTTTTTCTGGAACCTCCATGTTTCCTAAATAGGTAATATCGCCCTCTGTACCCAAAGCTCTAGCCACACTGGATAATTCCCAGCTTGCTTTTTCATGACAGGTTATCTTTCCCCACAATTGTTTTTTTCTCCTTCCTCCACTTGAAGATTCCCTCCTTACCCTACAAACCAGTTTCAAATGCAGCCCTGGGACACCTTCTGTACACCCTGCAGAATTAATGACTCATTCATTCATTCAGTCATTCACTGACTTGAGTGATGTACTGAGAACTTACTACGTGCCTGGCATTTGGGAGAGCTTGAGAAACAAAACTTTGTTCCTGCCATCAACCTTAAGTTACTCTTCCTCACAACATTTTGTTATAGCTAATTGTTGGAGCTAAGTTTGCCAAATACCTTGCTTGCTCCAGGCTCTATGCTAAGCATTCTACAGGCATTGAAACCTATATGTTTCATTAGTCCCATTTTATATATGAGTGAACCGAGGCAGAGAGAGGCTAAATACTTTGCCTAAAATCTCATTGCAAGGTGAAATCATGGAACTGGGATTTGAATGCAGTTAGAATGAATTCAGAGGCTTTGCCTTAATCACTCCATAACATTCCTCCTATATCTTTACCACACTTTCATTGTACAGTATTACAATTAGCTGTTCACCTGGCTGTTTCTCTCATTATATATTGAATAGTTCCAGAGAAAGCACAAAGGGAAAATCAATTTTATATCACATAGCACCTGGAATATAAAAATCACTGGATCCTAGAAACTGAGATGTTTATTTCCAATGGCAAGTATGCTTTGGTAAGTGAAGCATGACAAGACTGAATTGTTGTGTATTTTTGGAACTGGAGATATAATTTAGAATTTGGATGGTGTTCAGTTTTAATCCTGTACTACTTGGCTGGATTCGTGTAGTCTGGTTAAAATAGTTTCTTTTATTTTAAGTTTTTTTTTTTTTTAAGAAATGTACTGTAGTAAAATACTTAGTTTTTGTTGTATGTTAATAGGAATACAATTGTAAATCTTCTCTGATATGATAATAAAAGCTAAAATTTACTAAACATTTACTCTGTGCTTGAAACTATGCCAAGCAGTTTACATGCATGATCTCACTGGATCTTCCCCCAAAGAACTCTGACACACAAACTATTTTTATTCCCAACTTGGACTTCTGATTCAGCTCCAGTGTGCAAAGAATTTGTAAGTTATCACTCCTGTCCTTACAACAACAACAAAAATCTGGGCAATCTAAAGATCAATCATTTTCCAGAGAACCAAGGTTGAAGGACAAACAGCTGCCCTGAAATACAGAGAGATAGGCACATAGAGAGAGTCACTGCCAGAACTGCTTACATGGAGCAGAAGCTACTGGAACCATAGATTGGTAGGAACACTTCAAAAAAACAAAACAATCATCCGAACCAGACTCAAGTATGACACAGATGTTGGGATTACTTTAAATAACTATGATTAATGTGTTAAGGGCTCTAATGGAAAAAGTAAACAACATGCAAAAACAGATGGGTAATGCAGGCAGGGAGATGAAACCTCTAAGAAAAAATCAAAAGGAAATGCTAGAGATCAAAACCACTGTAACATAAATGAAGAATGCCTTTGATGGGCTCCTCAGTAGACTGAACACAGCTGAGGAAAGAATCAGTGGGCTTTAAGCTAGGTCAGTAGAAACTTCCCAAAGAGAAATGCAAAGAGAAAAAGAATGGGGAAAGAAGAAAAAAAAAAACCAGAACATCCAAGAACTAACAGATAGTTTCAACATACACATTATTGGAATACAAGAAGGAGAATAGAAGACATGAACAATTTGAAGTAATAATATTTGACAGCTTTCAAAATTAATGGCAGACACCACATAACATACATAGAAAGCTCAGAGAACACCAAGCAGGAAAAATAAAAAACAAAAAGTACCTTGGCATATCATATTCAAACTGCAGAAAACTAACGACAAAGAGAAAACTTTGGGAAAAGCTGGGGGGTGGAATGGGAAGACCACCTTATCTATAGAGGAGAAAGGATAAGAACTACAGCAAACTTCTCATGAAAAACTATGTAAGGAAGAAGACAATGGAGTAAATTGTTTAAAGTGGTGAAAGAAAAAAAAAAAAGAAAAAACCCACCAACCTGGAATCTTAGGCCCAGCAAAATTATCCCTCGAAAGTGAAGAGTTGATGGTGTGGTATGCTCTGCATATATGGGCATATTAGTATATGGGAGTCTCTGTACCCTCTGCTCAATTTGGCTAAGGATCTGGAGCTGCTCTAAAGAAGTCTACTAATTTTTTTAAGTGAAGAAGTGTTCCCAACTTGAAGATGAAAAAATGAAGCTTACATGGAGCTCTAACTTTTCTGAGGACACAAGGACAGTAGGCAGTGGAAGCAGGATTCAAATGTGAGTCTAACTCAACACTTTCTAGACACTCAATAGTACTGTAACCATAAGAAAGAGTTTCTCATCCTAACTACAGAGTTTTGTTAAAAAGGCATTCATGCCCCTCAAATAACTTATGATGACAACTGTTTTCTTTAAGAAAGAAAATGTTAAGCTGTAAGTATGAAGAATGAAGTTAAAACAAAACCAAAAACCCCAGATCATTCAAGCTAGAGAAATTTTCACCTGAAATATTCCAAACACAGAGGCAAGGGTAGGTTTTGGGTAGGTTTTGCCTTGTCATTTTTGTTGAAAGCCAGATGTATTGTATTGGGTAGTAGAAACTTTAGGTGGGGATTTATATTAATCTACCAAGGGTAGGTTTTTTTAAGAGAGTTGCCTGCAATATTTATTATCTTTACCAATATTTGAGGATACAAGCAATCCCAATGAAAGCCTGCCAATTCTTTTGTTGAACTGCTACTAGTTAGGGCTAATGAACTACTAAATTTGGATTATGCCATTTAGCTGACAGTCTTAGTACAGATAAGACAGCCCAGAAAGTTCCATAAGTACCTACTGCAGGAAGGAAATACACCAAGACTGTCTCTTCTAGGCTCTCACACTTCCAAACCGCACCCTATCCACAGGCACACCAAGCTCAAGCTTAGTGCCAAGCTGACTCAAGTTGTCCAAACACAGCAAGAAAGAGTCTTTTATCTTGAGATAAATGCTCCATTGCCTGAAATTTTTTCCTCCTCCCCTTATTATTCTTCCTTCAATAGCCAGATCACATGTCCCTCCTTTGTGAAAACTTTCGGAATCTCTATCTCTAGACTTCCTCAAGACTCTCATGACAGTGTATGTTTTCCTCTGTTAAAACACCACTTTGTCCTGTAACTTACTCTTCACATGTCTGTTTTCTTCACTGGACTGAGAGTTCCTTGAGAGTAGAATGTCTGTTTTATTCATCTTCCCTCCCCAGTACCCAGTAATGCATGGAAAGTGCTCATAGGATACTACAGTGAGACATAATGATGATAATAATAATAGAAACTACTTAATGTACATTTTATTCTATGCCAGGTTCTCTGCTAAGAATATGCATTATCT
Source organism: Balaenoptera musculus (assembly GCF_009873245.2). Taxonomy (NCBI): domain Eukaryota; kingdom Metazoa; phylum Chordata; class Mammalia; order Artiodactyla; family Balaenopteridae; genus Balaenoptera; species Balaenoptera musculus. The sequence continues at coordinate 119,580,431 of NC_045787.1, forward strand.
CATGGAATCCTCACAATAATCTTTGTAAGATGAATATTCCTATAATTACTATAATTTGCATGAGTGAGGAAATTGAGGCTTAGAGAGGTAAAGTAATTGCTCATGGCTCCCGGTAGGGTACAGTTTGAACGCGAATGGCTTTCTTCCAAAGTCCAGGTTCTACGGCACTAAGAAACACTGCTTTATTGTGAATATCCCACTATGAAAAGGCAGACATAATTTCTGAAATGGAAGAATGGTTTTATCCTTATTTAGTATGCACTAATGCCCTGCCAGAATTCTGTTTTCCTATCCACAAGCTATATCTCAGAAAGTTTCTTTGGAAGCATTTACTGCCTTTAGGAGAGTAACTTTCCTTTGAGTCACTAAGGGCAGAACTCAAAAAAGTGGGTGTATCAGGAGGATGGGCAAACGGCTCCACTGCCAAGGAAAGATAGCAGCATCAGAGCTTTTGTGTTTGAGGATGGAAAAGGAGACTCTGCCCAGTCCCCTGGGAAGGGATTGGGAGAAAGGAAAATTGGTAGAGCTCTTGATCCATGAGATGCAGGAACCCTGAGCTAGTCTGTCTGAGCCCAGCATCTATCAGCAGGCTGGTGGCTCGGTTAACAAGGGCTATTCTGAATGCTAGAAATGAGCATGCACTACCACCTGCGGCAGAAGCCAGAATAGAAGATGCACAGTGCTACCATGGTCCTCTAGACTGGCTGGAGGTCCCCTCAGCTCCCCTACTGCTTTCCTCTGGGCCAGCTGCCACCCGGCTGCCAGCACCTATCCTCATGGTCACAGCTGAAGATGACATGTTCTTATTCCATTTCCAGCTACCTAAACTGAGGGGATATTCTGATGACAGCAGGAATGAAAATACTGCTGATGCAATCATATTAAAATGGCTTGCTGTATAATCAGCTATTTGACTGTGTCTATATTTGGTTTTTCTTTCAACTGATCTGACTGATTGCATCTAACAACAGATATGCATAATTTGGGGTATAATTTAGATATACTCAGAGTCATCTGTGAGGGACCACTGAAGTACATCTAGTAACTGTTGGTGCATGCCATCTATATACCATCTATATGCTTAAGGTAACAGGAGATCAAGGTGTAGTGGGAAGAGCTTTTTCTCCAAGTAAATTTAGGCAAAGATTTGGAAATCCTCATTTTCCATGCTCATGCTGAAAAGACGTGAGCTCTAGAATTCTGCCATTAGCTCAATTCAAGCTTGAAATATAGTGGAGTCACACACACACACACACATAAACAAAAGGGTGCATAATTGAATGGGAAAAGAAAAGCAGAAAAGCTTCAAAGAATAGAGTCAGCCAGTCTTTGAGCTCTTCCAGGAGCTTCTTACCCCATTCCCTCACTGGCTGATGGTCCATTTCTGGTCATATTGGACTTCAGGGCTGCTTTAACGCCCTACCTTGAACCTTTACTTCTACCATCAGATGATTTGCATCTTACAGGCATGACCTCTGCCTCTGAATATACACTCTTCAAACTGCATCAGAATCAAAATGCTGTTAAAGAGAATCTGTATTTCTGAGTTGGACCAGGGAGGAAACAAGTTGTATTCACTATCTTCTTCCTCTGACCAAGACATCTAAAACACACTTATTCATCTTGCAAATGCATTTTGGTAATTTCAATACCACTGAGGAAGCTGAAAAGCCTCCGGCATACATTCAGATTCTGAATTTGAACTGTGAATACAAAAAGCACTAAACTGAAAGTATGCAATTTGCCCAGGAGTGCGTCATTCCTTTGAAGCTCTACCTCACTAAACATCAGTCAATGTTCCTAAGGTGGCCTGGACCTTAATGCAATATGGAAATGAAGGGAAATGGACCACAGATTCTTTTTATCCATCTACTTCTGGGATACTTAACTTCACACAGGATAGGCTAATGGAAATTTCCAAAGGGAAGTTATAAAGGAACTGGATGGCTCCTGGGGTTTTCAGCAATGGCTCCAGAAATAATGTCGAGCTCAGGGTTTTTCACATCACCCATAGGCACTGATAGATAATCCTGAAAGAGTCGAGATCTGCCTGGTTCATTTCAGCCTCCATAGAGTCAACAACAATAACAAAAAGGTGGCTTTCAATTCAGTATAGACTAGTTTCCTAGCAACAAAGGCCACAGGAAGTTGAGACCCATTAAGAAAGAGAAGGAAACACAATGCTGTGATTGCTCTGAGACACTGAAATACCTCTTTAGAATGCTGAACTTTCAATTCATCTGTCTTACAAATTAATTACTGCTTTCACTGCAATTGTCTGCATATATGTATAAAAAAAGAAACAAGAAAGAAATCATAGTGCTTTGTCAAAAAGCAGCAGCACTGAAAACTGAATTACACTTTTCATCTGGATTGAAGATTTTGAGAAAGATCTGCATGCATTTAAATATCTGTTTGAAATGGTAGCCCTCGTTTTGAGTTGAGAATTTAGAAGATTCTGTGCTCTAAAAAGGAGAAATTTTAGCATGTCTAATTTTCTCATGAATGGTGAATTAGCAAATAAGATATTTGGGTGCTTAATCTCTAATCTGCATAATAATAACTGCTCTCAAAACAAAATCATCTATTTTATATTCTTAGTGGGAAACCACTTCACACAAATTTTAGAGGAAATGTAATGCTTTGCATCCAGAAGGCCAATATTTACCTTCTAGTTTTTACAGAGCTGTGAATAATAATGAGTCATTCTCCTCCAGATCTAAGCTTTCCCTCTAAATGAATTTAGGCAAAGATTGTGAAACTCTCATTTTTTATGCTCATGCTGAAAAGATGTGGGCTCTAGAACTTTGACATTAGCTCAATTCAAATCATGTTGGAAGGAGGAGTAGAAGGAGGAGGGAAAAGATCAGAAGAAGAAAGACAGAAAGGAAGAGGAGGAGGAAGAGGAGAGAATGGTTGCTGCCAGAGTTTAATTCAAAGCACTTGTAGACTCATGGGTGCAACTAACAGCAGTTGTTGTAGAATAATACTTACTAAAAAGGCAACCATTTATTGTGTGCTTATCGTGTGGAAACCTCAGGCTAAAAGCTTACACCCATCATCTCATTTAATCCTCACATCAACCCATGAGGTATATTCTGTTACGACGTCTATTTTCTGGAAGATAAAGCTGATGCAACAGGAGGGAGACCTTCAAGATGGCAGAGGAGTAAGATGTGGAGATCACCTTCCTCCCCATAAATATATCAAAAATACACCTACATGTGGAACAACTCCTACAGGACGCCTACTGAACACTGGCAGAAGACCTCAGACCTCCCAAAAGGAACAGAAGCCTGAGGGTGACCTACACACAGAGGTGGGGCCAAATCCAAAGCTGAACCCCAGGAGCTGTGTGAACAAAGAAGAGAAAGGGAAATTTCTCCATGCAGCCTAAGGAGCAACAGATTAAATCTCCACAATCAACTTGATGTACCCTGCATCTGTGGAATACCTGAATAGACAACGAATCATCCCAACTGAGGCGGTGGACTTTGGGAGCAACTGTAGACTTGGGGTTTGCTATCTGTGACTGATTTGTTTCCGATTTTTATCTTAGTATAGTTTCAGCATTTGTTATCATTGGTGGATTTGTTTATTGGTTTGGTTGCTCTCTTCTTTTTCTTTTTATTATTATTATTTTTTTTTATTTTAATAATTTTTATTTATTTATTAAAAAAAATTTTTTTTTCTCCCTTTTCTTCTGAGCCATGTGGCTGACAGGGTCTTGGTGCTGGTATCAGGCCTGAGCCTCTGAGGTGGGAGGGCCGAGTTCAGGACATTGGACAACCAGAGGTGCCCTGGCCCCATGCAGTATCAATCGGCTGTAGCTCTCCCAGAGATCTCTGTCTCAATGCTAAGACCCAGCTCCACCCAAGGGCCAGCAAGCTCCAGTGCTGGACGCTCCATGCCAAACAACTAGCAGGACAGGAACACAACCCCATCCATTAGCAGAGAGGCTACCTAAAATCATACTAAGTTCACAGACACCCCAAAACACCACCAGAAGTGGTCCTCCCCACTGGAAAGACAAGATCCAGCCCCACCCACCAGAACACAGACACCAGTTCCCTTTACCAGGAAGCCTACAAAAGCCACTGAACCACCTCACCCGCTGGCGGCAGACACCAAAAACAACAGGAACCATGAACCTGCAGCCTGCTAAAAGGAGACACCAAACACAGTAAGTTAAACAAAATGAGAAGACAGAGAAACACACAGCAGATGAAGGAGCAAGGTAAAAACCCACCAGACCTAACAAATGAAGAGGAAATAGGCAGTCTACCTGAAAAAGAATTCAGAAAAATGATAGTAAAGGTGATCCAGAATCTTGGAAATAGAATGGAGCAAATACAAGAAAGTTTTAACAAGGACCTAGAAGAACTAAAGAGCAAACAAACAATGATGAACAACATAGTAAATGAAATTTAAAATTCTCTAGAAGGAATCAGCAGCAGAATAATTGAGGCAGAAGAATGGATAAGTGACCTGGAAGATAAAATAGTGGAAATAACTATCACAGAGCAGAATAAAGAAAAAAGAATGAAAAGAATTGAGGACAGTCTTAGAGACCTCGGGGACAACATTAAATGCACCAGCATTCAAATTATAGGGGTCCCAGAAGAAGAAGAGAAAAAGAAAGGGTCTGAGAAAATATTTGAAGAGATTATAATTGAAAACTTCCCTAATATGGAAAAGGAAATAGTCAATCAAGTCCAGGAAGCACAGACAGTCCCATACAGGATAAATCCAAGGAGAAACACACCAAGACACATATTAAACTATCAAAAATTAAATACAAAGAAAAAATATTGAAAGCAACAAGGGAAAAGCAGCCAATAACATAAAGGGAATCCCCCAAAGGTTAACAGCTGATCTTTCAGCAGAAACTCTGCAAGCCAGAAGGGAGTGACAGGACATATATAAAGTGATGAAAGGGAAAAACCTACAACCAAGATTACTCTACCCAGCAAGGATCTCATTCAGATTCAAAGGAGAAATTAAAACATTTACAGACAAGCAAAAGTTAAGAGGATTCAGCACCACCAAACCAGCTTTACAACAAATGCTAAAGGAACTTCTCTAGGCAGGAAACACAAAAAAAGGAAAAGACCTACAAGAACAAACCCAAAACAATTAAGAAAATGATAAAAGGAACATACATACAGATAATTTCCTTAAATGTAAATGGACTAAATGCTCCAACCAAAAGACATAGACTGGCTAAATGGATACAAAAACCAGCTTTAAATGACACATTAAACAGGATGGACTTAATTGATATTTATAGGACATTCCATCCAAAAACAACAGAATACACTTCCTTCTCAAGTGCTCATGGAACTTTCTCCAGGATAGAACATATCTTGGGTCACAAATCAAGCCTTGGTAAATTTAAGAACGTTGAAATCATATCAGGTATCTTTTCTGACCACAACACTATGAGACTAGATATCAATTACAGTAAAAAAAACCTTGTAAAAAATACAAACACATGGAGTCTAAACAATAAGCTACTAAATAACCAAGAGATCACTGAAGAAATCAAAGAGGAAATCAAAAAATACGTAGAACCAAATGACAATGAAAACACAATGACCCAAAACCGATGGGATGCAGCAAAAGCAGTTCTACGAGGGAAGTTTATAGCAATACAATCCTACCTGAAGAAATACAAAGGATCATGAGAGATTACTACAAGCAACTATATGCCAATAAAATGGACAACCTGGAAGAAATGGACAAATTCTTAGAAAAGCACAACCTTCCAAGACTGAACCAGGAAGAAATAGAAAATATAAACAGACCAATCACAAGCACTGAAATTGAAACTGTGATTAAAAATCTTCCAACAAACAAAAGCCCAGGACAAGATGGCTTCACAGGCGAATTCTATCAAACATTTAGAGAAGCGTTAACACCTATCCTTCTCAAACTCTTCCAAAATATAGCAGAGGGAGGAACACTCCCAAACTCATTCTATGAGGCCACCATCACCCTGATACCAAAACCAGACAAAGATGTCACAAAAAAAGAAAACTACAGGCCAGTATCAATGATGAACATAGATGCAAAAATCCTCACCAAAATACTAGCAAACAAATCAGACAGAACATTAAAAGGATCATACACCATGATCAAGTGGGGTTTATCCCAGGAATGCAAGGATTCAGCAATATATGCTAACCAATGAATGTGACACATCATATTAACAAATTGAAGGATAAAAACCACGTGATAAATTCAGTAGATGCAGAAAAAGCTTTCCAGAAAATTCAACACCCATTTATAATAAAAACTCTTCAGAAAGTAGGCACAGGGCTTCCCTGGTGGTACAGTGGTTGAGAGTCCGCCTGCCAATGCAGGGGACACGGGTTCGAGCCCTGGTCTGGGAGGATCCCACGTGCCGCAGAGCGACTGGGCCCATGAGCCACAGCTGCTGAGCCTGCACGTCTGGAGCCTGTGCTCCGCAACAAGAGGGGCCGTAATAGTGTGAGGCCCGCACGCCGCGATGAGGAGTGGCCCCTGCTCGCCGCAACTAGAGAAGGCCCTAGCACAGAAACGAAGACCCAACACAGCCAAAAATAAATAAATAAATTAATTAATTAAAAAAAAAAAAAAGAAAGTAGGCATAGAGGGAACCTACCTCAACATAATAAAAGCCATATATGACTAACGCACAGCCAAAATCATTCTCAATGGTGAAAAACTGAAACCATTTCCTCTAAGATCAGGAACAAGACAAGGTTGCCCACTCTCATCACTATTATTCAACATAGTTTTGGAAGTTTTAGCCACAGCAATCAGAGAATAAAAAGAAATAAAAGATTCCAAATCAGAAAAGAAGTAAAACTGTCACTGTTTGCAGATGACATGATACTATGCATAGAAAATCCTAAAGATGCTTCCAGAAAATTACTAGAGCTAATCAATGAATTTGGTAAAGTAGCAGGAGAAAAAATTAATGCACAGAAATCTCTTGCATTCCTGTACACTAACGACGAAAAAATCTGAAAGAGAAATTAAGGAAATACTCCCATTTAGCATTGCAACAAAAAGAATAAAATATCTAGGAATAAACTTACTAAGGAGACAAAAGACCTGTATGCAGAAAACTATAAGACACTGATGAAAGAGATTAAAGACGATACAAACAGATGGAGAGATATACCATGTTCTTGGATTGGAAGAATCAACATTGTGAAAAGGACTATACTACCCAAAGCAATCTACAGATCCAATGCAATCCGTATCTAACTACCAATGGCATTTTTCACAGAACTGGAACAAAAAGTTCACAATTTGTATGGAAACACAAAAGACCCCGCACAGCCAAAACAATCTTGAGAAAGAAAAACGGAGCTGGAGGAATCAGGCTCTCTGACTTCAGACTATACTACAAAGCTACAGTAATCAAGACAGTATATACTGGCACAAAAACAGAAATATAGATCAATGGAACAGGATAGAAAGCCCAGAGATAAACCCACGCACATATGGTCACCATATCTTTGATAAAGGAGGCAAAAATATACAATGGAGAAAGGACAGCCTCTTCAGTAAGTGGTGCTGGGATAACTGGACAGCTACATGTAAAAGAATGAAATTAGAACACTCCCTCACACCATCTACAAAAATAAACTCAAAATGGATTAAAGACCTAAATGTAAGGCCAGACACTATAAAACTCTTAGAGGAAAACATAGGCAGAACACTCTGTGGCATAAATCACAGCAAGATCCTTTTTGACCCACCTCCTAGAGAAATGGAAATAAAAACAAAAATAAACAAATGGGAGATAATGAAACTTAACAGCTTTTGCACAGCAAAGGAAATGATAAACAAGACGAAAAGACAACCCTCAGAATGGGAGAAAATATCTGCAAAGAAGCAACTGACAAAGGATCAATCTCCAAAATATACAAGCAGCTCATGCAGCTCAATATCAAAAAAACAAACAACCCAATCCAAAAATGGGCAGAAGACCTAAATAGACATTTCTCCAACGAAGATATACATATTGACAACAAACACATGAAAGGATGCTCAACATTACTAATCATTAGAGAAAGGCAAATCAACACCACAATGAGGTATCACCTCACACCGGTCAGAATGGCCATCATCAAAAAATCTACAAACAATAAATGCTGGAGAGGGTGTGGAGAAAAGGGAACCCTCTTGCACTGTTGGTGGGAATGTAAATTGATATAGCCACCCTGGAGAACAGAACGGAGGTTCCTTAAAAATCTAAAAATAGAACTACCATATGACCCAGCAACCTCACCACTGGGCATATACCCTGAGAAAACGATAATTCAAAAAGAGTCATGTACCACAATGTTCACTGCAGCACTATTTACAATAGCCAGGATATGGAAGCAACTGAAGTGCCCACTGACAGATGAATGGATAAAGAAGATGTGGCACATACATACAATGGAATTTTAATCAGCCATAAAAAGAAACGAAATTAAGTTATTTGTAGTGAGGTGGATGGACCTAGAGACTGTCATACAGAGTGAAGTAAGTCAGAAAGAGAAAAACAAATCCCATATGCTAATGCATATATATGGAATCTAAAAAAAAAAAATGGTTCTGAAGAACCTAGGGGCAGGACAGGAATAAAGACGCAGACATAGAGAATGGACTTGAGGACATGGGGAGGGGGAAGGGTAAGCTGTGACAAAGTGAGAGAGTGGCATGGACATATATACACTACCAAACGTAAAATAGATAGCTAGTGGGAAGCAGCCGCATAGCATAGGGAGATCAGCTCGGTGCTTTGTGACCACCTAGAGGGGTGGGATAGGGAGGGTGGGAGGGAGGGGATATGGGGATATATGTATATGTATAGCTGATTCACTTTGTTATACAGCAGAAACTACCACAACATTGTAAAGCAATTTTATTCCCATAAAGATGTTAAAAAAAAAAAAAAAAGCTGATTTTCAGAGGTTAAATGATGTGCCATAAGTTAACCAGCTGCTAAATGGAAGAGACTAATTTAGACTCCTAAGCCTGTGTTCAGCCTTCCTAAACAGTTTTAAAAAATGGGTTGCCATCTGTTAGCACTTTGCTGAGTTCATGCTAATTATCACTATCCTACTGTCCTTCTACTAGGGTCCTCTTCCCCAAAATAGTTTTCAGCTTTGCTTAGGATGCCCTCAGAGCTCCGAGGAAGATGCCTCATAGATTGCATAAAGAATGGTATATTTTCAGCCTCTGTCAAAATTTAAACTGCCTGAGGATCCCATTCATTTTTGTTCATCCTAAATATTGAGGTTCCATCTTAGATTTCACTTGAAAAGAAAAAGAATAAACACAGAGCAGGACACTATACCACAATTTAAATGAATGTCTTTCATCTTTCTCCCATGCTGACTCTGCCCACAGGGCTTCTTAATCCTCCAGATGAAGCTGAATGTTTCCTTTTATTTATTTATTTTTTGTTTACTTTGTATCCAGATATTTGGGGTATAATTAAGACTATTTCCTCAAGTCTGGCTTCATTTCCTGAATGACTCAACACCCTTAAAAAGAAAGCAATGAGAAAGCATACCTTTGAAGAATGACTAGACTAGAAAGTAGTCGTCAAGTAGGCAATTAAATAATTCCGCCAGGAAATAAGGTATCCTTGTTATGCCTTTTATTACACATAAGTTCTACATTGATGGCCTCACTCTGAAAAGTTGGGCAAATCTCTTCTCTTTCTGAGACTCTCAGATCTCAATGGGAAAATGGCTGTAACACTAACCTTTCAGATGCTGTGATGCTGGTGCTGAATGGGATAAAATATGCCATGATATAAATTTGCAAGACCAAATTTTGCTGTGCAAGAAATGTTTTTTGTTTTTTTTTTTTAGATCAACTTAAAGCTTCTCCAAGCATCCACCTAGCAGGCTGGTGTGAAATTCAAGTACAGCCACCTCTAGAGATCTCCCTCCTCTCCTTTCATTATGCTGCACCTGTCAAAGCACCAAAGACCCCTCCAGACATCTGCCCACCCTGGGTGCCAAGAAGACATTCACTGTCTCTGCAGGTCTGGTGACTGTGCTCTGCCTTGGCACTCTTGGGGCACAGACTGTCAAAGAAACAAAATATTCTGACACTTTTTATGATGGTAAGGCAGACTTTATTCAGGACTGTTGCGACAGGTGTAGGAATTACTGCAATGGGGTTTTGCAGTAGGGGTGAGAGATTGGGCTCAGCTCCAAATATGATAAAGAAAAGTGGGGATTTATAGCCAAGGAGCAGACTGGGGAGAGGGGGTTGGTGGATGGAAAATTACTAAGACAGAAGGGTAATTCTTGCTAAACTGACCTAACTGGATTCTTACTGAAGGCTAGTCAGGGTGCTTAGATATTACCAGCGGGATGATGGCAGATGATGAATTGGGGCGGGTACTGAAGGTGATCAGATTTCAGAAGTGGAGGATTCTGGCTAAACTGCCGTAGCAGGATTCTTGCTAAAATTGGAATCTACAAGGACAGAGACAGTAGCCCGAGTCTGGGCCTAGTCGAGCACAGGGTTCAGAGGAGGCTGACTAAAATGTGGTCCAGGAGAGTCTCTGTCAAGATTACTACAGAGAATTAGAGTCCTGTACCTGGGGTCCACCCTCCTATGTGTATTTGGAAGCCGTCTCCTGAGACCACCTTCACAGAGGGGGCCGCAGTGCTGGGCTCAGACCTAGACCCTTCCCCAGTGCGGGGGCGGGGAGGTGGAGAACAGCCAGCATCATCTTTAAGGACTGAACTGTTTATAAGAACCAGGAAGAGGTGTTCTTGCTTCTGGCCCTGCCACAAACCTCCCGGGGGGGTAAAGAGAACAAAACGTGGCTAGACGTGGAGGAGGAGCGGTAGAATTGTACACGACAAAGCACAAAATAGTACCTCAATAAAATCCCCTGCCCCATATGTACCGTATCTAGTTCTGGGTCTATCCCACAGCAGGAGCTCAGGAAGAGCTATGTTCACTCTGCTGTGGGTAGTCACTCTCTCTCTGGTCACTAATTTTCAAAATTCTGTTTTGTTTTAGGTAGCAACACAGCCTCTCTTCTAAGGAAAGCTTGCAGACAAGTCCCATTTGTTTGGAAAGCAAGAAAGGACAAAAGGACAGAGTTTCTGCAAGGGTGAGCCCAAGCTCCCTCCTCACAAGAAGCCCTAGAGCTCCTAGGGCACGTGTGGAAGCTGCTGCCTTCAGTCAGGGGCTGTTGCATTTCTCCAGTGCCTAGTATGGTATAGAATACCCAGAAAACAGTGCTTCATAGACATCTGCCATCCAATTTCACTGGATTTAAGACGTATCAATTATAACATATGCCATTATTTTCTATCTTCAGATAATAAAAAACAGTCAAACTATGACACGCCACTGATTATGAAACATATATGTATTTCAGCTCTGTTAAAAAGATATGTGCTTTAGAATGGCTGAAATTCAGTAATGCGATGACTTTTTAAGCAGTGAAGGAAAACACAATCCAAAGCAAGTAAAGTACTTAAGGAATATTGTTTAGATTTTCCTGTTTTAATTGACAGTCCTCTCCATGCTTTGATGATCAAATGACACCTTTTTTTTTTTTAAACTGTGTAGAAGAGGGATAAAGTGTGAAGTGTAAAGAGTATATGAGACCGCAGAAAATCTGAAAAATTAATTTGGAAAAGTAGATGGTCCATTTAAACTGCTAACTCCAACAATTCAAGATGAAAACAATGGAATTATTGTACTAAATTCTTCATAATACATCTAATAATACCCAGATAACTAGAGAACTATACAAATGCAACTCTAGAAAATTAACTATACATTGTTCATTTAATACCTTATGGGAACCTATGTACATTTGAGGAGCAAAATAGTTTGAGAATAGACATTAGAAAAGCCTCCTTTTTATGAATTAATTTCAAAAACTGAAACATTATTGCATGCATTTACAAAGCTCCATTAAACACAGCCTTAAAATAATAACATTTGTTGTGACCATGTTTTTATATTATTCTGCTTTACATTATGCTTAATCTCTATGACCTGAAAATATAGCATTTTTTTTTCTTTAGAATCAGATTTAGGGACTATGAAAACAGCACAAGGAGAAGAATAAATATCAGGGTCAACTGCTTCTCCCTGAGCATCCACTACAGGGAGAAATTTCCACAAATATAGGATGGGTGTTCAAAGGGCACGGAGAAATCACAAAAACATAATAAATGCCCACTACTGAGCAAGACCCAACACTCTGACCCTCTAGCTACACCGCGGGGACCTACAGGCTAACAAAGGCATTGTAAAGGTCCTTTTGAGGACTCTTAGACGCTTGAAGGTGTCATCTGCCCATCCTTTAAAGAAGCATGTAATTAACCTTTTGTAGAAGGCTTTGCCATAAGCCACGGATAATCTCCTGAGTTAGGGAAATAGACTCAAAACCTTTGATGCCCTTCTTTCTCTGTTCCAGATTTAGTTTCTCTGGGTTTAAGAACAACTGAAATGCATTAGATACCAGATGTTTAAGACTCTATTACAAATTTTTCTCTGTCATGTACTATATATTTCAATTTTCTTACCTTGATTTTCCTCTTGAAATTTATTTTCCACATCTAATTTTATATGTTGCTGCATGATATATAGTCTCTTCGGGGTGCTTCAAATCCTTTTTAGAATAAGAAGTTGCTATGGAATAAACAAACAAACAAATATGTAATTTGATTCAGCTCAAAACTCCCTTTCTTAAACATGGCTTGAAACTTCAGTGCATACTAATAATGTGCAGAAGTTTCTAGATATCTCAGATATCTGATCATTCTCATCATACCTCAGGGGTGATGTGTTCATCAAACTCTTAATTTTATCTTCCCCAGTTGGGAAGGTAGTGACACTAACTGCCAATTGTGGAACACATCACGCCAGGCGCTGTGCTAAGTGCTTCAGGGAGATTATCTTATTTAATCTTTATAGCAATCCTAAAAGGTAGGTACTAGGAATATGCCTACTTTGATAATAAGGATGCCAACCGAGGCTCAAAGAGGTGAAGTAACTTCTCCATAGGTTCAGAGACATTAAGTGGCAGTGTGGTGCTTAACCAATCCATAACTGATAATCACAGCAGAACCACCATGACGAGAAGGCCAGTGTGAGGGGGAGGGGGAGGAAGAATCAGGGCCTGTGGCCTTTCTGTACATCTGAGCAACTCTCTTCAGCTGCATGGGAACTTTGCACAGAGCACTGAGATAGTCCATGACACATAGCTCTCCTGGCTGTTCTTTGTGGTCAAAACACTGCTTCAGGCAGTAAAGGAACACGCTTGATGCTTCAAGGGGAATGTGAAAGGAACTAGGAAATCCTCATCCTCATCCAAAAGACAGCATGACTAACACTGTCCCAAGCATGAGCAGGATGGCCAGACACCACTCCTCGGCCTGTGTAGGCGAAGAGCCTAGAAAACATCAAGGCTGAGTCAGCAACTCCGTACCTTCCTTCTGAAAACCTAAACCTCGACCTCTCGCATGGCTGTGCATTTCCAGCAACTCTCTTCTGTTTCACAGTTTAGTGTTTTAGGTGTCAGAACTGTGGAGATCAAAGGGACCTCAAGGGTCGTCGAGCCCAGGCTCTTTATTTTGAAAATTCACCTAGGAAACACTACTTTTAGAGTACTCGGTAGTCTACTGTGCTTCTGGCTATGACAGTGTACCTAGATGCTATCATGTATTTCAGTGTTTTTGTATATGTGCTGATGTGCATTAAAGTTTTTGGAATTTTATCTGTGGGAAGTGTTTGAGACCAAGGTTGAGGTTAGTTTCTCTAGATATGACTTCCATTTGTTTCTTCCAGGCAGCTGGATATTCTTCCAACCTAGGACCACTTAAACAAACTTCTTGGCCTGAGGTTTTGGGGGGATACAAATACATTGTGAATTCCAGCCCCACATTTATTTGAGGTCAGTCTTAACACTATGAATCCTCAAGAGAGATCATTAACCATTTCCCCTTCCCAACCCCAAACCAAGACTATCTTGGTTTGTGGGCTGTAGCCTTTTCTAGTTCATCCACCAAGATCAACACTTTTGAGGGGTCCCTGTTTTACGAGAGTAACTCCCCACCTTGTGCAATGTCTAGGCTTTGCCTTCTGTTTCCTATGTAAAGCCAACTAAAACTGAAGCTCTAGGCACCAGAGATTAGTGAATACCCTCAGGAGGTTTCCAGCCATCAACTTGGTTACTTGTCTGGAGCTGCACTTTTCATCAATTTGGCTTTTCTTTATTATCTAGTGAACTAGCTATGCATTTTAAAATATGTTTTTATGTTTCATTCAGCATTTTTATGATTTGTACCTGGAGGTTGATTTGGAAGAAATCTAGTCTGCCATAACACAGGAAGCATTTATATCACCAGGCTGTGTTTTAAAATATAGGTTTTATTACTGTCACTGAAAAGATAGTTTGTTATGCTCACAGATCCCAAGAGGAAGGGGCGCACCACACCATAGGGGGGAAGTGCCAGGATTGCTCAGGAGGCAGGGGGAGAGGGGAATGTTGTGTCAAGAGCCTTTATTGTGGTTTCTTCAGGAAGTAATTGGTGAGACTAGGACAGGCTAGTTTGAATAATTCAGCAGGCTCTGTGGTGGAGGGGGTATTCCTGGTTGTTTGGGAGTCAGCCCCTGGGATGAGTAAGTTAGGGAAATAGGGGCTTGGAGTGGAAGAGCTCAGTAAAGTTGGTGGTTAGAAGTATAAGCTCTGTATTGGTTGGTCTGCATATGAAAGGCACATTCACAGGCAGGTTATTTGCTATCTCTAGGAATTAGCTGACCCTGAGAGAGGCAGTCCCTCCAGGGTTAGCAAGGCTCCAAGATGGCAAAAGCATCAAAAATACAGAATAAAAAGACATGAAAAATAAGGCTAATAAAAATACATTAGTAAATAAGGTATCATATATTTTTTACTAGTTATCTATATTCATTTCCATTTCATCTTCTGATAGAAAGTTACATATATATATATATATATATATTCCCTGAGAAATTGAGCTTCATTTATGTTCAATTCAATTTACTGAATATTATTTGAGTATAGATTCTACCTCCACTGGAATCATGAGCTACAATTTTAAGAAACTGTTAGCATTGGGACAGTAAAACATTTATGAATCAAATTCACTGCATACTTTCAAATATCTTAGTTAACTGCTTCTTAGATGTTCATTTTTTCCCATTAATCTCTCCTGTTCCTTCTCACTATTTTTTAAAAGACTCAAATTTAAAATTAAAAAATGAAGTCACAATTAAGACGTGTAATAACATATGGTCTTTGTTGGGAATCTGTAGGTATAGGTGATTGTAACTTCAAAAGATTCAAGTAGTAGAACAAACCAACTTCCTCCTTGGTTTTCTACTTCAATCAAATGACAACTGCTTTTGATTATGAAGTTGAGAAGTTACCTAACATATTCCAGCCACATGTCAGATTTCCCTTCAATTGTATTTCTCCCCAGCAATGTTTTAGAAAAGCATTCTTGGAAGGCATGCTCCTTCTCATGTCTTGATTTGATCCATGCTGAGGATAAAAGCAGTCTCTCCTACAGTTCCATTGATTTTGCAGGGCATTGTGCCAAATTCTCTGACAACACTTAAGCGATCATTATCCACATTTACATGTGGTCTAAGTGTGAGTCCTATTTGAGGAAGGCTTCCACAGAAAGGATGGAGACAATGTTTGTGAATCAATATATAGAGAGAGACATACCTTTAGAAGTGACAAATCAAGACCATCTTCCCCTTGTTTGCCCAAGGGCTCAATCCCAGTAGGATGGGATTTAGCACAAATACCAGGACTGCCAATGTAGTTGAAGTATTCTCTTTCCCTGCAGTGACCCAGTGTCTCTTCAAAGTTACAAACATTAATGTGGGTAAGGGTGGCGCTGGACTTCATGTATGAGATAAATTCTTGGCACTTGAGGCTTTAAATCATTTGTACCTGATGCGAGCAATCATCCCCTCTTCCATCAGCAAATGAATATTTCCCAAAGAGAACATCTAACCCTCCCAGATTTCAGACAATACTACAAAGCTACAGTAATCAAAACAGAGTGGTATGGCATGATAAATCAGACATATGGATCAATGGAACAGAATAGAGAGCCTAGAAATAAACCCACACACTTATGATCAATTAATCTTTGACAAAGGAGGCAAGAACATACAATGGAGAAAAGACAGTCTCTTCAACAAGTGGTGTTGGGAAACCTGAGCAGCTACACGTAAATCAGTGAAGTTAGAACATTCCCTCACACCATATATAAAATAAACTCAAAATGGCTTAAACACTTAAATATAAGACATGACACTATAAAACTCCTAGAAGAGAAAAGAGGCAAAACATTCTCTGACATAAATCATAGCAAAGTTTTCTTAGGTCAGTCTCCCAAGGCAGCAGAAATGAAAGCAAAAATAAACAAATGAGACCTAATCAAACTCATAAGCTTCTGCACAGCAAAGAAAACCATAAACAAAATGAAAAGACAACCTACAAACAAAAAAGTTTGCAAATGATGCAACCGACAAGGGCTTAACTTCCAAATATACAAAGAGCTCCTACAATTCAACAACAAAAAAACAAACAACTCAATCAAAAAATGGGCAGAAGACCTAAATAGACATTTTTCCAAAGACATACAGATGGTCAAAAGATAGATGAAAAGATGCTCAACATTGCTAATTATTAGAGAAATGCAAATTAAAACCACAGTGAGGTATCACCTCATACCAGTCTGACTGGCCATCATCAAAAAGTCTACAAATAATAAATGCTGGAAAGGGTGTGGTGAAAAGGGAACCCTCCTGCACTATTGGTGGGAATGTAAATTGGTGCAGCCACTATGGAGAACAGTATGGAGGTTCCTTAAAAAACTAAACATAGAGTTACCATATGATCCAGCAATCCTACTCCTGGGCATATATCCAGAAAAGACAAAAACTCGAATTTGAAAAGATAATGCACTCCAATGTTCATAGCAGCATTATTTACAATAGCCAAGACATGGAAGCAACCTAAATGTCCACTGACAGATGAATGGATAAAGAAGACATGGTGTATGCATGTATGTATGTGTATATATATATATATATATATATATATATATATATATATATATATATATATATATATATATATATATATATATATATATATATAATGGAATATTAGTCAGCCATAAAAAAGAATGAAATAATGCCATTTGCAGCAACATGGATGGACCTAGAGATTGTCATACTAAGTGAAGTAAGTCAGAGAAAGACAAATATCATATGATATCACTTATTATGGAATCTAAAAAATGATACTAATGTACTTATTTACAAAACAGAAACAGACTCACAGGCATAGAAAACGAATTTACGGTTACCGAAGGCAGGAGAGGGAGGGATAAATTAGGAGTCTGGGATTAGCAGATACAAACTACTATATATAAAATAGATAAAAAACAAGGTCCTACTGTAGAGCACAGAGAACTATATTCAACATCTTGTAATAAACTATAATGGAAAAGAATCTGAAAAAGAATCTATATATCTATATATCTATATTTGTATCTATATATCTATATCTACATATAACTGAATCACTTTTCTGTACACCAGAAACTAACGCAACATTGTAAATCAACGATACTTCAATTAAAAAAAATGTTTTACAAAAAAAAAATCCTCTATTCTTTAGGAATACAGGCTCGTCCTGTTTCTTTGTTTAAGGCAACACAGAGAAATGCATGTTTGGAATGACTCTACTTGCTCTCTGGTAGTTTTATTGCTTGCACCCTGTGACAGAGGGAAGCCTTCAGCTAAATGACCTCATACACCAGATACTCAGGGAAGGCTATTCAGATACATACAGTTGAAACATCTCCTGAACAAAAGCCAAGGAATATTTTCTCATTTTCCCCTTCCAGTAACGACAAGCATGCTACAAGATGCCATGGAAAATGGAAGCAATCAAACGACTTTCCTTGGGTCTGTCTAGTATTATGGGGAGTAGTGGGGCAGGATCAGATCGTTTTTAAGGAGGAGAAAGCATGGCTTGAACTAACTGTGATAAATTTAGGAACCCCAGAAATCTTTCCAAAATACTTTTTAGATCATCAGATGGTTTTCATTGTTTTCACTTGCTGAATGCTAGCTTTTCTTTAAAAAATCCCCAGACAACATAAATATGTTATCGTTTTGTAGAGTTAACAGTCTCCAAGCTTTTTGCGCTGTGCTTCCCGTTGGTAAAAACTTACTCAACACCCACCTTCAATATATGAATCTATTTATACATTTTCTGAATGGACTACTATTAATATATTGCTTTCATTATAAAACATTAAAAACTTGAAACTTTCAAAGGATGAGATAAAGTTAAAATACCCAGTATTTAAAAATCTCCCTAATTGTGACAGTTTCACACTTTTATTAACCAACTCCTCAAAGTACAAAAATATCAAAATGACAATAAAGCATTTTGGTACATATTTTGTATATTATAAAAGCATGGATATTCACTTAGATATCTGCTTAATTTATATGTTCAAAATTCATAATATAAAAAGTCAGTAAAGCTAAATATTCACCATATTGCAAACAAAAACATAAATATATTAAAAAGCAACAAGTTAAAGCAAATCTATAAAAAGTTAAATAAAAACATACATTATTCAAACAAAAATTTACAGGTAAAATAAAGCATTATTCAAAACTAACCCAAATATTAAATATAAACCAACACAGTATACATTAAGAACATTGAAAGTGGAATATATTTGATTTTTTAGAAGGCAATCCTAAAGTGTTATAATTGTTAGCACAAATTTGTTCCAGCTTCTGGAAAAGTTTTATGATTCTAATCGACAAATACTGAGAAGAGAGATATAACTCTAAATGTTTTCCTTTGACTCTTTCCTCTCCAACTATCCCCTCTACTGTTTTATTATTTTGAGAACATATTAATCTTTTTTTTCAAGAACTGTAATTTTTTAAATGATGGTAAACCATATTTGTTGTTTTAAAGAAAGCACTACTGATTCCTCTTCTGCTAGTTTGATCATATATAGACTGAGATTCCAATGGAGATTAAGTTCCCTGTATCAGTTTTAGTACTGTCAATTTATTTCCCTTTCGTTCAGGAAGTCTTTGAACTAGAAAAAGAATGATTCTTTCAATAGAAACTTTGCTTTTATTCCTCCTCTTGAGGGTTTTGAAGGTACTGAAGAACATTTCCTAAACAGCTGTATCTTTATTTGATTTGAAATTTTAATGTACTTTGTTACTCTCCAGGAATTTCTTAGGACAGAAATAATTCAGATTTTAGATATAAAATAATTATATCGGACCCCTCCCCCAAAATACTGATATTTCAACACTTGAGAAAAATACTGTTTACCAGAAATATCAGAACACCAAAAACTTGTGTGACAATATACTTAAGGAAAAATTCATCTCAGTGAAATATATATTTATAGTAGATGTTTTATTAATAGCATTCAATCATCACTGAATGTGGCTATAAAAGTATTCAGATCAAGAATAGAAATTGAGAGATGTAGATTTCTTATTTTTGTCTAGACTTTTCATAATATCTTTAATCAAGGGATTCTTTTCTTCTTCCAGTTTTAGTGAGATATAATTGACATACATCGCTGTACAAGTTTAAGGTGTACAGCATAATGATTTGATTTGTATACATCATGAAATGATTATCACAGTGAGTTCACTGAACATCCATCATCTCATATACCCACAAAATTAAAGAAATAGAAAAAAATGTTTCCTTGTGATGAGAACTCTTAGGATTTGCTCTCTTAACAACTTTCATATATAACACATATTAGTGTCAATTATATTTATCGTGTTGTACATTGCATCCCTAGTACTTATTTATCTTGTAACTGGAAGTTTGTACCTTTTGACTGCCTTCATCCAATTCCCCACTCTCCTAACCCCAATTCTGGTAACCACAAACCTGATCTTTTTTTCTATGAGTTTATCTGTTTGTGTTTGAAGTCTAATTCACCTACAACACTATTTTTGTTCCTGTTACACAACATAGTGATTTGATATTTCTATACTATACTACTATATTTGATATTTCAAAATGATAGATCATAGTCTAGTTATGATATATCACCATACTAAGACATTACATAGTTGTTGACTATATTCCCCACACTGTACATTTCATACCTGTGGCTCATTTATTTTGCAACTGGAAGTTTGTACCTCTTAATCTCCCTCACCTCTTTCTTTTCCTCCCCCCACCCACTTCCCCTATGGCAACCACCTGTTGCCACCTGATACACAGAACACTCTGTATCCATAACTGTTTCTGTTTTGCTATGTTTGTTCATTTGTTTTGTTTCTTAGATTCCACATATAAGTGAAATCATAGAGTATTTGTCTTTCTTTGTCTGACTTATTTCACTTGCTATAATATAATACCCTCTGAGTCCATTCATGTTACCACAAATGGCAAGATTTCATTCTTTTTATGGCTGAGTAATATTCCACTATATATACATCTATGTATATATACACCACATCTTCTTTATCCATTCACCTATCTATGGACTCTTATGGACACTTAGGTTGCTTCCATATCTTGGCTGTTATAAACAATGCTGCAATGAACATAGAGGTGTATATATCTTTTCTAATTAGTGTTTTCATTTTCTTCAGGTAAATACCCAGGAATGGAATTACTGGATCATATGGTAGTTTTATTTATTTATTTACTTTTTTATTTTTCCTTGGCTGCACTGCATGGAGTGCAGGATCTTAGTTCTCCAATCAGGGATTGAACCTGTGCCCCTGGCAGTGGAAATGCAGAGTCTTAACCACTGATCCGTGAGGGAAGTCCCACATAGTTTTTCTGTTTGTTTTTTCTGTTTTTTTAAGAAACAGCGTTTCTTTTTTTTTTTTTTTTTTTTTTTAATTTATTTTTGGCTGTGTTGGGTCTTCGTTTCTGTGCAAGGGCTTTCTCTAGTTGCGGCAAGCGGGGGCCACTCTTCATCACGGTGCACGGGCCTCTCACTATCGTGGCCTCTCTTATTGGGAGCACAGGCTCCAGACGCAAAGGCTCAGTAGTTGTGGCTCACGGGCCAAGTTGCTCCACAGCATGTGGGATCTTCCCAGACCAGGGCTCGAACCCGTGTTCCCTTGCATTGGCAGGCAGATTCTCAACCACTGCGCCACCAGGGAAGCCCCCACGTAGTTTTATTTTTAATTTTTTGACGAATCTCCATACTGTTTTCCATAATGACTGCACCAACTAACATTCCCACCAACAGGGTACAAGGGTTCCCTTTTCTCCACATCCTTGCCAATACTTACTATTTGTTGTCTTTTTGATAACAGCCATTCTGACAGGTGTAAGGTGATATATCATTGTGTTTTTTTTTTTTAAGATTTTTTTGATGTGGACCATTTTTAAAGTCTTTACTGAATTCATTACAATATTGCTTGTGTTTTATGTTTTGGTTTTTTGGCTGCAAGACATGTGGGATCTTAGCTCCCTGACCAGGGATCGAACCTGCAGCCCCTGCATTGGAAGGTGAAGTCTTAACCACTGGATCGCCAGGGAAGTCCCTTTCACTGTGGTTTTGATTTGCATTTCCCTGATGATTAGTGATGTTGAGCTTCTTTTCATGTGGCTGTTGGTCATCTGTATGTCTTCTGGGGGAACATATCTATTCAGATCCATTGTCCATTTTTTAATTTGCATGTTTATTCTTTAGATGTTGAGTTGTATGAGTTCTTTGTATTTTGGGGGTATTAACTCCTTATCAGATATATAATTTGCAAATATCGTCTTTTATTCAGTAGGCAGGGTTTTCATTTTATTGATAGATTCCTTTGCTGTACAAAAAGCTTTTTAGTTTGACATAGTCGCACTTGTTTATTTTTGCTTTTGTTTCCCTTGTCTGAGGAAACATATACAAAAAAAAATATTATTAAGACCATGTCAAAGAGCTTATTGCCTATGTTTTCTTCTAGAAGTTTTACGGTTTCAGGTCTTACATTTAAGTCTTTACTCCATTTCAAATTTATTTTTGTACATGGTGTGAGAAACTAGTCCAGTTGGATTCTTTTGCATATAGCTGTCCAGTTTTCCCAACACTATTTATTGAAGAGGTTGTCTTTTCCCCATTGTATATTCTTGCCTCCTATATCATAGATGAACTGCTCACTTAAGTGTGGGTTCATTTCTGTGCTCTCTATTCTCTTCCATTGATCTATGTGTCTGTTTTTGTGCCAGTATCATACAGTTTTGATTATTTTGTAGTATAGTTTGAAATCAGGGATCATGATACTTCCAGCTTTGTACTTCTCTCTCAAGATTGTTTTGGCTATTTGGGGTCTTTTGTGTCCCCATACAAAATTTAGAATTATTTGCTCTAGTTCTGTGAAAAATGTCATTAGTATTCTGGTAGGGATTGCACTGAATATTGCCTTGGGTAGTATGGTCATTTTTACAATATTAATTCTTTCAACCCATGAGCACAGTATATCTTTCCATCCATTTGTGTTGTCTTCAGTTTCTTTCATCACTGTCTTGTAGTTTTCCAAGTATGAGTTGTTTACATCCTTAGTTAGATTTATTTCTAGGCATTTTATTCTTTTTGATGCAATTATAAATGGGATTCTTTTCTTAATTTCTTTTTTCTGATAGTCTGTTGTTAGTGTATAGTAATGCTACAGATTTCTGTATATTAATTTTTCAACTTTACCAAATTCACTGATGAGTTCTAGCAGTTTTTTTGGTAGCATCTTGAGGATTTTCTATGTATTGTATCATGTCATCTGCTAACAGTGACAGTTTTACTTCTTCCTTTCCAGTTTGGATTCCTTTTATTTCTTTTTCTTGTCTGATTTCTGAGGCTAGGTCTTACACTACAATGTTGAATGCATGATGAGGATTAGCATCCTTGTCATGTTTCTGATCTTAGAGGAAATGCTTTCAACTCTTTGCCATTGAGCGTGATGTTGGCTGTGGGTTTGTCATATATGGCCTTTATATGTTGAGGTATGCTTCCTCTATACCCACTTTGTTGAGAGTTTTTATCATAAATGGATGTTGAATTTTGTCAAAAGCTTTTTCTGTATCTACTGAGATGGTCATATGATCATATGCTTTGTGTGAGGGATTCTTTATATCGATAAACTTTCTGAGTCAGTATTCTATTTTGTGAGGGATACTCTATATAGAGCCAGATAATATAATCTCAAATTCACCAAACTAAATTGTGAAAACTGAAAGCCAATGCACTGAGGGTATTGCTTATGTGTTCCTAAATTTCATATGTTGAAGCTCTAACCACCAATGTAATGGTACTTGAAGGTGGACCGTTTGAGAGCTAATTAGGTTTAGATAAGGTCATGAAGGTGAGGCCCCATGATGGAATTAGTGTCCCTTTAAGAAGAGGGAGAGTTACCAGAGCTCTCTCTTTCCATCATATGAGGATATAGTGAGAAGGCAGCTGTCTGCAAGCCAGTAAGAGGGGCTTCACCAGAACTCAACCACGCTGGCACCCTGACAACACACTTCCAGTCTCCAGAACTGTGAGAAATCAATTCCTGTTGTGTAAGCCACCCACTCTATGATATTTTGTTACGGAAGTCTGTGCTGACTAATTCAGAGGGTATCAGTCAACTTCTTCGTGAGTCAAAAATCATCCTCTTTCCTTAGTATTCCTTGAACACGGCAAGTCATAACCCCTGTAGAACAGACAGAATGAACCTATTGAAAAGGATAGGCAACAGACAGCATAGGGACCTAGATCTGGAAAGAGGTTAGGAATCATGCAGATGGGGGTGGGGTGGTACAGGAGCTGGGAACACCAAGGTGGATTAAATGAAGAAGGTGGGATCATACTTTAATGTACTTCAGGCACTCCTGCTGGGTCCATTAACTACACTTTGTATATACACAGGGCTATGGCCCAGCATAGCACTTGGACATTTAATCAAATGTTATTAAATTTAATTGAATGAAAAGAGTTGGAACCATTACATGACTAATTTAAGGCCCCAGGCTGGGTACTTTCAACAGACAGCCAACATTTGGTGAGGGCTCAATCAGTGCCTGCAGAGGTGGTGGTGCTGCCTCAGTTCAGAGGATTGAAAGCTCCTTATTATTTGAGGGGTGGAGTAGGAGGAGGAAAAGCTAGAAATATCTCCACTGAGGACTTAGAGTCTAAACTGAACTTAATAATGGTTAGAGATTTTCTTGTGTCTTTATTTTCTTTTAAATTGGCCTTTTTTAATATAATGACAAATCAAATTAATTATAGCAAATTTAGAAAATGAAAATTTAGAAAAATGCTTTCCAAAAAAGAAAAAAAAACAGAAAAGGAAAGAGAAGAAAAGGAAAGAAAGGAAAAATTTCTCATAATCTCACCAACCAGAGACAACTATAGACCAGAGTTAACATTTCGGTGTATATCTATTCAGTCTTTTCTGTGTGTGTGTGTGTGTGTGTGTGTGTGTGTGTGTGTAGGTGAAGAAAACAATTATTCATACACATGAACATCCTCAAAATTCATTCTTCACTACTTCTACCCCAGGATGGGGTAAAGGTAACTTCAGAGTCTTTTGATAATTAACATCATGATATTCAGTATAATGATCAAATAATTGAAGATAACTTTGAGTTGGGAGAGGGGAAATTAGATTGAAGGAGTAAGGGCAGAGCTAAATTGTCTGCACAAGGCAAACATGGGGATTGGGGAGATGGTCCCCTCTAGTGACCACCGCGGCTCCACAGAGGGCACTACTGCTACTGCCCCCAACTCCCTCGCAGCTCCGAGGGCTCTGTGGATGTTTCAGATCCCTGCCCTGCCCACGACCACTGCTGTTCCTCAGGGTACAACAGGGCCTCCCTGTGATCACCTCTGCTCCGTGGGGCTCC
This sequence comes from Balaenoptera musculus, assembly GCF_009873245.2. Taxonomy (NCBI): domain Eukaryota; kingdom Metazoa; phylum Chordata; class Mammalia; order Artiodactyla; family Balaenopteridae; genus Balaenoptera; species Balaenoptera musculus. Next base: position 119,605,359 of record NC_045787.1, read on the forward strand.
ATGGCAAAGGCCCTGGAATGCACTGTGCAGTGTCTCCTGGGAAGTAGAGAGAACGGCTCTCTCTGCTTTGATTTACTTTCTGCCAGATAGGTGCATATGATGCTCTACCTAATGCTTATACGTTTTACTTATGGCTGCTCTGCTCTTTAGGTGATTCGTATTTCACCCAGGGGAGATACAACAGAAGGATAAATCCAAAGGACAACCCACACTCTAGAAAGTTCTCCACACAGAGAACTAAGGCTTTGTTGCTGGCTCTAACTGGTGGTGCTGAGGTCCTTCTCCTGGTAGCAGGAATCTTTCCAGAGAAGATCCTCAGCCCACATATATATTTTGTCCATATATACATGTATGTGAATATATATACACACATATATATTCACCCATTCACCCAGCAGAGCATACAGCTTTTGCTTTTTTGTTTTATTTTTATTTTTTGTTTTCCCCAGGAGGAACCTTAGTTCCTATGCAAACAGACTTCTAATAGTCCCTCTACACCCACACCTTTGTGCTGGAAACACCCAGACATGTCAGAATTCTCTTAACCTTATTCATTGACTTATTCCTTTCTGACCAAAGCTCAGAAAAAACCCCAAGTCCCAGTATTATAAGCTGCAAAGTGGTATTCCATCTCTGAACCCAAACTGTACAGGGTTATTTTATAACATCTTAAGAAGAGCCATGAATGCCACATTAAAGTATTTGGACATAGTTACATAGACAATGAATTAGGTAGGGGTGTGTGTGTGTGTGTGTGTGTGTGTGTGTGTGTGTGTGTGTGTGTGTGTGTGTGTGATGATATGTATGCATTCATGCACACATTTATTAGTTATTCACCTTTAGAAGCTTGTAATGTTTTTAGCCTGCTATGTATGTCCAGCCAAACTATCAATGTTCATGGTCAGATTTAGTATTTACGAGGCTGAAATAACCAGTGGTAGAAATTTTCTAGAAGGTTTAATAAATAACTTGAATAAAGCAAGAGACCTTTGAACACTACAGTGGTTATGTTCTCATCAGCCCAGCATCCCCTTCTTTGGAGGAGTCAGTCCTTACCCATCCCATGTATTTAGGAGTCAAGAGCTAGCTCACTTTCTCTTGCTCCTGGCATGTGTCTCAGGCTCAGCCAGTCAGGGTATTGCAACCTCTGACACACAGTGATGAGTTCAGGAAAGGGCATGTGATTAAAGCACCATCCATCAAAGTCTTCTGGACTTTTTTTTTTATACTAGAGACATAGAGATTTTTATCCCTTATTCTGAATTCAAAGCTGGAAGACTGTTGTGGAGCTATCTATTGATAATCTTTTCCTCACTACACAGAGAGAGTCTTTGGAGAATAAAACCAAGCAGGGTCTAACTGAGCTGAGAGATGCAAAGAGAGCAACAGAACTCTGATGATATTTGAGCTCCTAGGAGCAACCATGGTTGGCTTCTCAGTTCCATCAGCAAGTAAACGGCTTTTTTCTTCTCTTGTACTTAAGCCAGTTTAGGGTGGTATCTGGCTAACATACTTCATAATACAAAATAAACTCAGGGGAAAAAATCAAAATTGATAAATTGATTCAAAAAGTGCTGAAGGAAGATTTGATCTAAGGAAGTATTGTCATTCTGTCCTATCATGGATACCAGAATTCAATCAAAGGGAACCTAGAATTTTCACAATTTGATCCTCTACAAATGAGAAATTTAGGACTCAGAAGCTTGCCGTCTTGGCTGAGGGAACATAGCAAATAAGAGGACAAGTTGTGAGTCTGGATTTGTCTCCAAATTCTAGGCATTCTTCATCAGATAAGGAGAAATTACCCACTCTTGCCAACATATTTCACTAAGCAAATATGGGGAAACAAGAAGAGAACAAAATAAACATGTAGGTTATTGCACTAATAATTCATTAGGAATTACATGATTCATTTTTTTCTTTGATATTGAGAAATTAAGTCTCACAACACACCCTCCCCCGCCAGCCCCAAATTCTATTCAGGTTAGAACATGTCCTATTTTTTTCCTCTAAGCCAGGAAAGTGCCCGATCCACACCAGATATATTTGACGCCCACTACAAAGTGGCTGAGCTCCTATCCTGCTGTAAAGAATGGACTTCCTTCAGATCTTTCCATGAGCATCTTTAAATATCTCTATTCACCTCTAGTCTATGCCCTTCTCTCCTGTTTTTCTCTGTCCATTTTTGATCAAATTTAACTCATTCTAATTCAACACATATTTATTGAGAATCTATTATGTGTTAGATGCCATGCTGAGCAGATAACCTGGTTGATGAATGGATTGTGGCTTCTTGTCTCAAAAGAATGAGTGATGTTTGCCTACCTCCTGATCCATTCTCCACCTTCCCATACCCAGTAACCAATCTTTTGTGTACCGGAGATTGATTGGATCTTCTGTTGATAAACAGGAGAAGTAACTTGTTTTTAAATGTCTGGGTTGAAGCCACTGTTATAGGTTGAATTATAATCCCCCCAAATCCATATGTTGAACTCCTAACCCCCCAGTACCTCAGAATGTAAACTTATTTGGAACTTACAGATATACTTAGTAAAGTTAGGATGAGGTCATGAGGGTAGGCTCTAATCCAATGTGACTGGTGTCCTTACAAAGAGGGAGAAATTTGGACATAGACATGCAGAGAGTATAGATGGTGTGAAGATACAGGGAGAACACATGTGAATATGAAGATGACCACCTACGAACCAAGGAGAGGGGCCTGGGAGAGATCCTTCCCTCACAGCCATCAGAAATATCCAACCCTACCAACATCTTGATTTCAGACTTGTAGCCTCAAGAACTGTGAGATGATAAATTTCTAGTGTTTAAGCCACCCAATGTGTGGTACTTGGTTATGGCAGCCCTGGCAAACTAATGCAATCACAAACTGGCCACTGTCAGATGTGGTCTATTTGGCCTTCATGATATTTTTATTTTTTAATGGCACCCAAATTTTAAAGTCAGGAAATTACACCTGAAAAAGTCTGGATCTCTGCTTATCCTGAAATACTGGAAAACCTACAGTTCTGAACTTTTATTCCCATGTGGCATAAATCACCTGGAACTGAGCAGTAACTCCCTCCTTCTGATGGGCATGTGCTCAGTGGCTCACCACAGAGCTTTCCAGTTCATCTTGCCTTGCCCAGTGCCTAGTGGTGGCTGCCATTTTTCATCATGTTCCAGTCCACTGTGGCCCCTGGCCTAGGCTTACTGAAAGTTGGAGCTGGCTTGACCCAAGGTGGAAAGTCTTCAAGGTTGGAGGAGGGAGAAATAATGCAACCAGAAGAGAGAGGCTGGATTCTCAGAGATCTGAAGGGAGAAGAAGGACGAAGAATGACAGGAATCGGGACTTCCCTGGTGGCACAGTGGTTAAGAATCCGCCTGCCGATGCAGAGGACACGGGTTCGAGCCCTGGTCCGGGAAGATCCCATGTGCTGCGGAGCAACTTAGCCCGTGCGCCACAACTACTGAGCCTGCGCTCTAGAGCCCGCGAACCACAACTACTGAGCCCACGCGCCTAGAGCCTGTGCTCCACAACAAGAGAAGTCATCGCAATGAGAAACCTGTGCACTGCAACAAAGAGTGGCCCCCGCTCGCCACAACTAGAGAAAGTCCGCGCAGCAACAAAGGCCCAACGCAGACATAAATAAATAAATAAATTTAAATAAAAAAAAAAAAAAGAATGACAGGAATCTGCAATCACACATGAGAAAAGGTAGAGTGGGAACAGAGCATGGCTAACTGGGTCCTGAACTCATGCTCTGTGGTGTCAGGAGCCATGTTGAAGGTTCCAGGAGCCAGGATGGGTACTGAAGGCATAGATGCCATGAACACAGGAGCTGCTCACTCTGGAATGGCCCATGTGAACAATGAAAATCTCATGGGCACCATAGTGGACTGAAGAACAGGGCCCCTTCCCCATGTTTCAGGACTGCATTAACTCAGCTGGACTGCTGAATGCTGCCCATGCCACTATCCAGTAATAACTGATATTGGATTTCTTGTCAATCCTGACAGAGGGGATTCATTTAGATTGAGAAAAATAATATAGGTGAACTTCCTTACATTCTAATAATGTGGAGGAAAGTTTTAAAAGGAATGATTGGTGGAAGAGTCTACTCTTTTACTTCATACCCACTTTACAGATGAAGCCCAGAGAGGTCAAGTACCTTGCTCAAAGGCACACAGCCAGTAGTTGTTTTGAAAACAAAGCCTGTTCCTCATCTCCTCTGTGAGTTCTTCATTAATAAGCTCCCAGCAGGTAGGTCACACGTAGCAGATAATTAAGGTCACTGATGACCTCCTCTTTGCCCTTCTTTTTGTTCCAGAGAGCAGAGTGGCTTGTCTTCCCTAACCAGGGAACACGTGCCCTTTCAAACAGGTCTCCAAGGATCTTTGCTGAATAAACATGAACACCAGCAATCATTTAGAATTGGACGGCAGCATAAGTGGTCCCAAATGCCAATGCTTTCATCTACGAAGTGTTTTCCCCAGTGTTAGGGTTGGCATTTTTCATCACTGTGCTTTAGCTGAAATGATACTGGTAAGGCTTCCTGAGTGCTGAAAATTGCAAAAAGATAGATTTCATAATATATGAAGGAGAGTACCAAGCAACAAGATGCAGATGTTAATAATAATCTTGCCCTAATTCTCTTCTAATTCTGGAAGTCATTATTACTGTGTACAGATTAAGAAGAAGCTAGCCAGCTTGATGAATATTTGGCACCACCTGGAAGAGCAGTCTTTTTGATAGACGGATTACTCTGCCATTCACCAAGGTTCTCTTCAGCTCTCCAAACCCTTAAGAAGTAGGCGAAAATGGGAAGGAAATGACCACCTGGGAAAACAGAGGAGACTCCATTCTCTACTCTAGACCTTTCCCCTCTACCAGCTTTCAACCTGCGTCCACACAGGTGTTTCCCTAGAGCAGGCAGCACCTTTTTTTATATCTTTCATTTATAACATTTCCAAAGGGAGAGTAAGGAGGATCCTGGGGACTTTACAAAGCCTCCATTCATTGTACAGGTAAGAAAAATGAAGCCTAGAAAAATGGAAGGGTATTCCCAAGATGCCTTGGCTATTTACAGGACTGGAAACAGGAACCCAAGTTTTATCCCTTCTTCAAGTATGGATTTTTCATCCTACAGTAAGTTGGCAGTGCAGGGTCTTAGGGTCTCTGTGGCCAAAATGACCTCATAATAGGCAAACAGTGACAAAGTATTTCAATCAACAGTTTTGGTCTCTGTGACAACATGCCAGCACTTTATTATTTTCTCCAACTGCTTTGTGTGCTTTAATAAGAATTTTCAAAAATTCTGTTTTTACTGAAGATGCCAGAAAATTGAAAGGTTTATTTAAAGGGAGCTAATACTTACTGAACACTTACTATGTGCCAGGCTAGTTGTTCTACACTGTGTTATCTCAGTTAATCCTCACAACAGCTTTATGAGGTGGGTTGTATTTGTATCCCCAGTTTACTGATGAGGAAAGAAACTCAAGGAACTTTCCCTGGGTCATACAGACAGCAAGTAAAACCCATATTTGTCTGATTCCAAAGCCCATGCATTCATTTTCTATTGCTGCGTGACAAATTATCACAAATTTAGTGATGTAAACAAATTCATTTTTGGATTACAGATCTTACGGTTCTATAGGCCAAGAATCTGGGTGAGTTTGTCTGGGCTGTGCTCAAGGTATTTATCACAAGGTCAAAATCAAGGTATAGGCTGGCTGGGCTCTTATCTGCAGGCTCTGGGGAGGCCTCCACTTCCAAGATCATTCAGATTGTTGGCAGAAACCAGTTGCTGATGATGGTAGCACTGGGGTCCCTGTTTTCCCACTGGCTGTCAGCCAGAGTCTGTCTGATCTTTGCTTCTAGAGACCACCTGCATTCCCTTTCACTTGTCCCCTCTATCCTCAAAGCAGCAAGGGCACATCCTGTCCTTCTCATGCTTGTGCAATTAGATCAGGCAGCCTAGGTAACCTCTGTATCTCAAGATCAAGTGACATGGAACTTCACTTACACCTGAAAAATCCCTTCACAGCAGTACCTCGATCGTGTTTTATTGAAACTAAACAAGAGGGACAGGAATCTTAAGGAGTGAGGGATGACATAGGCTCAGGGTCAGATGATAAATAGGGTGAGAGACGAGGAAGTAGTGAGGCCTAGGGAGAACCCGCTCCTACGATGTTCCAACCACAGGGAGCCGTCACTGTACAGCTCACTCCATTGCTGCCACTTGGGAAAATTAAAGCAGTATTAAGAGATCTTCCAGTTTTTCAAGGTCAGAAATCTGGATTGTTATGTGAAATCATTCAACTAGAAAAAGTTTACAACTGCTTTAAAAATAAAACCCACCTAAGGACTTACTGTATCGCACAGGGAACTATACTCAATATTTTGTAATAACCTATAAGGGAAAAGAATCTGAAAAAGAGTATATATATTTATATTTATATTTATATTTATATTTATATATAGAGTATATATATATTTTTATATATATACTATATATTTAATATATAGTATATATATTTATATATTATATAATATATATAGTATATATATTATATATACTATATATATTATATATAATATATATATTTATATATATAGTATATATGTATTAATATATATATATACTATATATATATAACTGAATCACTTTGCTCTACATCTGAAACTAATACAACATTGTAAATCAACTCTACTTCAATAAAAAAACAGATATATATATGTATAACTGAATCACTTTGCTGTATACCTGAAACTAACACAACACTGTAAATCAACTATACTTCAATAAAAAAAAACTCATCAATTAAAAAAAAAAAAAACCCCGTCTATCCTCAGCTAGGTAGGGGCTTCAGGCCAACAGTTAGAAACTAAACAAATTCTGTGACCATGACTGTTTTCTCCCTGATTCCTTAATCCAGTCACTTGAAGTGTCCTCACATCTATAGCCCTGTTTTTGCCCACCAGTCCTGGGCTCTCCATCTTGGTACCATCCACACAGCTGCTCACCACACTCCGAAGGGTTTTCCAAAGACAGATGATCTTCAGAGCTTAACAAAGTCTTTCTTAAGCACCTGGGGTAGGGCTTCTCCAGATGGTCCCGAAGACAAAGTCTCTGTTCTCTTACAGATAATCTGCACAGACTGACCCCAGAATACCCCTTTCCAGGTTGTTGCTTGTCTGCCTGCCCCACTAGACTGTAAGCTCAAAGAAAGCAGGACCCAACCATGCCTTATTTGAGTTGACATCCCCTTACTTGAAGTAATTGTATAGACTCAGTAATTATTTCTTGAATGAATAAAAGGCATTCTGCAACGCTGAGCACTATCTATATGCTCCTAAAAGTTTACTGGATATCCTGGGTCTACATTCAGAACTGAAATCACAGGGCAAGAGTGTTTACTTGAGAGTCTAAATACAGAAATTAATCAAACAATGGAGCTACTGTTTAAATGTCTTTTGAATGGACATTCATTTTTTAAAGTTATTATTGATATGATAATTGGAAAAGAATCTTCTGTGGGTAGGACACAGTGGAGGTGTGCTCTATTGAGCTACAAGGGAGCAGCTAGAGTTGTCACCCAGCCTAGTATGTGGTACAGCCAGGGTGGACAGAGTAGGATGGATTGTAAAAGAGGAATGCTAGTAATGTGGTAACTCCAACAGTCCCTGGTTATTTTATATCTCAACAGGTAAAAAAAGAGTTTAAAGGCATTGATTTACAATTATGTATATAGACATTCTATACCCTATTCCTTAATCCTTATATTAGAAGAAAACCCTAAGGGGACGTCTAGAACATAGTGAGGCCTAGACCATCTGTTTTCTATCACCTTGTTCCTTTGGAGCTAACTCCAGTAATATTGTTAATCCAAAGCAGATCAGACCCTGGACATTCCAGGGAACCAAAATGCTACAGTTCCTTGTCCATGTTTCTGGGATGTCATCTCGTGCCGTGTACATGAACTAGTCTCTCTCCAGTCATGGTCACTGCTATGGAAACTCTTCCTAGTACAACAAGATGGCAGTTTACAGCTACTCCAGGCTTGGCCCTGCCAGAGATACTCCATTTCACTCTAAGTAAATACCTGTTCATGCTACCTCCAAATATAGTTGATGTCTATACTTCCCTGTAAAAACAAACACCAGTAGAGCATTCTAGTAGAAAGCTCACTGACCTGGAGTCAAGAGACCTTGTCCAGTTCCATCTTCTATTAGCAAACTCTGTGATCCTGAGGAAATTACCTAATCCCTCTGGGTCTCATTTTATTCATCTGTAAGATAGGGTTCCTTTCAACTATAAACATGTATGTCACCTACTTTTATACTGATAAGAAATGGTCTTATTTATATCAGTACTTCCTTACTTAGACTATAGGCATGGACTCTTTCTATATGGAGTAATTTTCTTTGTAAAGAACCCAGACTAGTCCACATAGAGTCCCCACATCTCTGAAGACCAAATAAACCATAGTTGAAACATAAAACTACACGGCTGCTCTAACTATTATTCTACACGGCAAAGGATAGTTTCTTTGGTTATATGGGATTTGCCTTCCATGTTTCTCCTGATTTAAGAAAAAAAGAGCTACATAATTAGGTAAAGAAGAAATCGATTGCTTCTAAAACCTTCAGTCATATAGAGTGTTTTGTTTTGTTTACAAACAAGCAAAAAACCTTTAATATTTAAGCTCAGGGAGCAAGAAGACAGAATTTCACTACGAAAAAAATACTAGATAAATTCATCAAACCACACACACACACACACACACACACACACACTATCCATCCATCCATCTGCCAAACTCCATTAATTTCATTCACTCCTCTGATCTCTCCCAGGACATGCTGGAACTCAACTCTCTCCTTTGCTGAACTTTTCATGTGATGTGGATAACAAAGAAATTAGACTAACTTTGCAAACATGATCTTATAAAACCAGAATCTTGACATGTAACCAAAAGTCTATGAAGGATGAAGAGGAATGTTCTTAATGGAAGGGGCCAACAGTAGGGGTGTAGCCAAGCTGGGACAGGGAAATCTGTATTTGAGAAATGAAGTGCCCTCCTCTTTCCCAGGAGAGTAACGGTCTGCTCTAGTGGTCTCCAAACTGGGGATTGAATGGCTCCAGGGGGTGTGCCATGATGATCCAAAGAGTGTGAGAAGAAAATTCTAGAAAATATTAGAACTTCCATTTGCATTTATTTGTATATAAAAATAAAACGAAATCAAGACCTACTGATATTTATAACACAGATTGACATAAGCATCTTCATTTGGTCAGTCCAATGTCTCACATACAGTGCCATTGATCTGGTTAAGGGAATTTTTGAAACTTACTATTAAGTACTTAAACTAAACTAACCTTTACAAAATGGGCAAATGACAGTTTTGTAAAGAGACAGAATTTGGAAGATCACATCAATAATCCAAGTATATTGACGGTAGAACCGACATTTCCCCTACTTCTGGCATGAGTTCTTTTTTTTAAAATTAATTAATTAATTAATTTATTTATTTATTTAGGCTGCATTGGGTCTTCGTTGCTGCACATGGGCTTTCTCTAGTTGTGGCGAGCGGCGGGGGGCTACTCTTTGTTGTGGTGTGTGGGCTTCTCATTGCGGTGGCTTCTCTTGTTGTGGAGCACGGGCTCTAGGAGCACAGGCTTCAGTAGTTGCAGCTCAAGGGCTTAGTTGCTCTGCGGCATGTGGGATCTTCCCAGACCAGGGCTCGAACCCGTGTCCCCTGCGTTGGCAGGCAGATTCTTAACCACTGTGCCACCAGGGAAGTCTCTAGCATGAGTTCTTAATGAGCCACATATTTAATTTGCTCTTTCGATGTACAATTTGATATTTTAATAACAAGTGAGAAAATAACTGCTTCTCAAAAGAAACTCATGCTATGGAAAGAGCATTTTGAAAATAAATATTTGGAAATGTTTTTGTCATTATGTGATTTCTTGCTGAAAATATGTGTGAACATGTCTCCTTTAAAAATTCTCATATCTGTACACTTAAAACTGTTTACTGTTGACATCTGCATGGCCAGTTCTGCCCTGCCCTCTAAACAGAATTTATCTGCTATATTTAAATCTACCCAATACTTTCCCCAAATTCTGTATTCCTAATCTAAGCATTCTATTTCATTCTTGCCATGTTTTTCAAACCTGTTGTAAAAATCTTCCAACTAAAGAATTTATTTCAACAAAACCTTTTTTTATTTAAAAGAATAAATTATTAGGGCTTCCCTGGTGGCGCAGTGGTTGAGAATCTGCCTGCTAATGCAGGGGACACGGGTTCGAGCCCTGGTCTGGGAAGATCCCACATGCCACGGAGCAGCTGGGCCCGTGAGCCACAACTACTGAGCCTGCGCGTCTGGAGCCTGTGCCCCGCAACGGGAGGGGCCGCGATAGTGAAAGGCCCGCGCACCGCGATGAAGAGCGGTCCCCGCAGCGCGATGAAGAGTGGCCCCCACTTGCCTCAACTAGAGAAAGCCCTCGCATGAACCGAAGACCCAACACAGCCAAAAATAAAATAAAATAAATAAATAAAGTAGCTATAAAAAAGAAAAGTGCTTTAAAAAAAAGCACTAGACTTTAAAAAAAAAAAAAAAAAAAAAGAATAAATTATTAGCATCAGAGGAGATAGAAATTTGTCAGATTTCAATAAAAATTTTTACATAATTAGTGGGTGGATATGAAAAAATATGTATCACAATTCAATAATGCCAGTCAATAATATCTTTACTCCATTTGGTTCTACAAATCTTTTGGAGCTATCATTTTCACCTATGATAGGAACTATAGAAAATAGAATTAAATTAAAATCACTCTACTGGTTCACTTTATCACAAATAATTAAACCGAGATCTTAAAAAATAAAATAAAATAAATAATGAAGCTTGGTCAATGACATTTCTCTCTCTAAAAGTATTATTAATGATATGTTTAGGAAGAGCAAGATGGCTGCTTTTACATTGCTATATTAATATTAAATAGTATTTATTTCATTTTTATCTTGTCCTTTTTAATATGTACTTTGTGTACATTTTCTAAATACATAATATATTAGTGCCAATATACTACAGGTATATACTGTACTATTCTATAATATAGCAGTACTTTAAATAATTTTAATTTATTAGTAAACAAATTTATAGTGAGTATGACCTATTTTTTAAAAATTGGTAGATGTGTTATCAAAAGAATTTAGAGACCAAAGATCTAGATGACAAGAGTTATATACATGCTCTTAGCCTCTTTCCTGCAATTAAAGCAGAAAACCGCCTTACAGTTGACCCTGGAACAACGCAGATTTGAACTGCAAGGTCCACTTACAAGTGGATTTCTTTCAGTAAGTACAAACTACATGATCCCTGGTTGGTTGAATCTGCAGATGTGGAACTGCAGGTACAGAGGGATGACTAAAAAGTTACATGTGGATTTTCAACTGAGCAGAGACGTGGTGCTCCTAACTCCATCATTGTTCAAGGGTCAACTGTGTATTACGGGCCAAGTCCTACCATTGTAACAATGACACCTTCTATGATGAGGATGTGTATCTACTTTTAGACCAGTTCAAAAACACAGTGGATTTATGACCTTTGAAATATCCTTAGATATTAGTGGAAGTCCAGGCAAAAATGGTTAATAAAGACAGTTCCTTAGAGGTTCTCGCAATGAATTCCAAAATACTTCTTGCTCATGTATTCAAGTTTGAGCAGAGCAGATAGTGCTGGGTAAGTTCAAAACTAGGCTCTCAAAAAAAAAAAATGCTCTTTTTGTAGATTCTAGAATAAACTGTTAACAAAGAAGACACCTTTCTTTCGTAGGCTTCAGCAGCACCTCTGCCTCCCCTGCTCCAAAAATTTTATTTGAAACATCATTTGACGTATCCAACTGAGTGTGCCAATACCAGCGTAGTGCTTGATCTATCCTTAAGAGCTGCCTCAAGATTCTCCCTTCCCACCCTGAGTGCCACCAACTTCACATCACTGTCATTCTATAATATTGATATTTCTCTACACTTTTTGGAGGCCAGAAGCAGGAAGATGTAGCTCAAAGATCTCACCTTTGAGGTCAGATGTTGCCCAGAGCTCCAGAGACAGTCTCTCTAATGACAGGCTTAGTGTTTAACCTGAATTCATTTCAGGTGTGTCTCCGATGGTTTGTAATTATAAGAACTGGAAGCATTTCTTAAGAATTAACTATATGACTGCTAAGCACTTTCCATGTATTTTCTCATTTAACCTTATCATTATAATACTATTATTATCCTCATGATAAAATGAGGAGATTGAGGCCCGGAGAGGTTAAATAACTGGCTCAAGTTACACATCTAGTAAGTGGAAGATCCAAGACTCAAATCCAGGTTAGACCTGAGAGCTGGATTCTTGGTAACAACGCTCTTCAGTCTTTTCTAAGATTTGCTTTTCTCCTTGGCTGATAGCTTACATGACAAGTGTTAAATTAAGGCCAACTACTTTTCTTCCTCCTGGACTCTTTCTATTCTCAAAATGTCAATTTTTTTAAAAACCTTATAGATAATTTTTTTATCAACATACTTTCTATAAAAAAAAGATAATTAAAAATCCATTAAAAATCAATTTCTGCTTAGAATCTGGAAGATATTATACGTTTCAAAGGGGAGTTGTGAATCTGAACAGGCAACCTACTGTATGATTCCGACCATATGACATTCTGGAAAAGGCAAAACTATGGATACAGTAAAAGATCAGTGGTTACAATGGTTTTGGGAGGAGAAAGGGAAGAGTAGGTGAAACACAGGAGATTTTTAGAGCAGTGAAACTATTCTGTATGACACTATCATGATGGATACCTGTTATTAAACATTTATCAAAATCCATTGCATGTACAATGCAAAGAATGAACCCTAATGTAAACTGTGGACTTTGGTTAATTTTAAAAAAGTGGAGGGATTTGTGGCCTCAGAACACTCTTGAGAAAACAGACAAGTCACATACTGGAAGAAAATATTCACAACAAGTATACCTGCCAAAGTCTGCTATCTAGAATATATGAAGAACTTCCACAACTTAATAATAGGACAAACAATGCAATTAAAAAATGGACAAAAGATCCAAGAGACAATTCACATATTTGTTTTCACATTTTTGCATAAAGAAGACATGCAAATGGCCAACAGGCATATGAAAAAGTGTTCACATCATTCATCCAGGAAAAGCAAATTCAAACCATAATGAAATACCACTACACACCTACTAGAATGGCTAAAATGTAAAATATTGACAATATCAAATATTAGAGCAACTGGAATTCTCATATATTGCTGGTGGGAGTGTACAATGGAATGACCATTTCAGAAAACTCACAGTTTCCTCAAAAGTCGAACATACATATACTCTATGACCCAGCAATTCTACTCCTATTTATCCAAGAAAAATAAAAACATAGGTACAGCAAAAACCAAATAAAACTGTTCATAGCATCTTTTTTCATAACAGTTCCAAGCTGGAAACATCCCAGATGTCCATCAATAGGAGAATGGATTAGTAAACTATGTATTTTCCTATAACGGAATCTTACTCTGCTATAAAAAGGAATCGGCTACTGACACTCGAAATAACATGAGTCATTCTCAAAAATATTATGCTAAAGAAAGAAGCAAGATGCAAAAGATGACATACTATAGGATTCAGTTTATATGAAACTTTGGAATATACAAAAATATCATATAGTGATAAATAATAGGATTAGTGGTTGTTTCTGTTAGGGGGATTGTCTGGGCAGGTACACATGTAACTTCTGGGTTGATGGAAATGTTCTGTGTCTTGATAGGGGCACGGTCTTCAAAAGAGTATGCGTTTATCAAAACTGATTGGACAGCACACCTAAGATATGAACATTTCACACGTAAATTATACTCCAGTAAATAAAATTGTGAGGGCTTATTCTTTAAAGTAATCTGTGATCAGAAGATACACGGGGGTAGTTATGGTGGTGGTGTTGGGGGATGCTTTACAAATGGAGATATGTGTGTGTTAATCACTCTTTGCTGTATCCTTTTCATTGATTTCTCAATGAGGGAGCAGTAATTGCCTCCAGGGTCCTGTGAATTACAGACCAGAACAGAAAGAGTAGCGAGGCTCAGCCTGTGCCAACAAGACATCAGCAGTACTTAACGTGGTTTTCAATTTCATTTCCTGCCCTGATTTAATGCTGCATATTGTAATTTCATAGAGTTTAACAAACAGCAGCACGAGAGGCTGACATTACCATCAAGGCACAAGCCTCCAAATATAAATGGTGGTGATAAAAATAAATTAAAAGTAAATTAATGCCTAAATCAAGGTTCCAAGTACCAGGCTTCTGAGGAATTCGTGGATACAGATTGTTACGTCATGAGAATACTTGGAAAGTGACGTAATCTGTGGCCTTTGGTCAAGGGAGAAAACGAAACTAGAGCAGTATCATTAATTTATTCTTCAGACATAAGAATTGCCCCGTAAACAGAGACCAAGTCTGTTTTATGCCATGTAACCAACTGAAAAATAAAATCAATTATACTGAATACAAATGAGTTCTTTTTGTATATAACAGTATCATATAAAGGGGTGGTAAAATTTTCTTAACTGAGAACGTATTGTACTGGTGAGATACAGTGAATAGGGCAGTATTATCCACATTTTTGTAGACACAGTCAGTTGCATACATGATATTTCTTCCCTTTCCTCAACTTCTTCCATCCTACTGCATCCCTAATTTTGTTTGGATATCCACCCTCTTTAATAGTGTCACCTGCTTCAAGGGAGAATGGATGCTGACTGCAAGTTACTCATGCAATTGATTTAGATCAGCATGTGAGGCAGGCCAATGAGCCAAGAGCAAAAGTCAGTTAGGGACTTTCTGGGAAATGGTCTTTCTTATTTGAAAATTTTATAAGGACAAGTTCATTATTAGACATTTTCAGTGTCTGCATGGGACAGCTGAAACTGTGCCAATCGTACTGAGACCACAGGCAAGGAATTAGCAGAGGACAAATCAGACAAGCTGAGGAAGAAGAACAGGAAAAGGAGGGGCTCTTAATGACGTCATGAGCCACAGGACTAATGAACTCTGGAGTTAAGCTCCTTGAGAATTCTTGTTCGCAGAAACGATGGCTTCCTTAGTATTCAAGCCAACTGAAATTGAGGTTTTCTGTAACTTGCAGCCTGACTGGTATGCACCTGATAGTCAAACTACTATTTAGCTATTTTGGGGGTCGCCCCCCAAATAATAACATCAACCCAAAGGGAGAAGGAAGACGCTATGCTCATTTTAGTACACCATCACCAACCATCTAGTGAATATCTATTAATTTCCATTTTCTTGGCATCTTAGGAGCACTTGTGTTCTGAGTGCCACTCTCTTGAAGTTGATTGTCCAAGGAGAAGATATTCCTCCACGGTGACAAGTTTTCCTGTCTCTTAATTAATTAAAAGACGTTTAAGGAAAGAGTAGCAAGAGTAGCAAGCCTTTTCACTAGTGTTCAAACTTGATAAAGAAACTAGAGAATACTGACAATTATTTACCAGATAATGAAGGGAAGTCAGAGAAATTCACTATTTTGTTAAATCTTTTACAAAACATTAATGAGGAAATGAGAGAATCCATACTGTGAAGGTCTATTTTTAATCATTAGGTACCTGACAATGTGAAAGTTTCTTACTTGAACTAGCACATACTTTCCTTAAACTTTAAAAATAAGCATATATATATGTATGTGTGTGTGTGTGTGTGTGTGTGTGTGTGTACACATATATATATACTGTGAGGGTCTATTTTTAATCATTAGGCACCTTGACAATGTGAAAGTTTCTTACTTGAACTAGCATATATTTTTCTTAACGTGTAATATATATATATACACACACATACACATACAAGCTCCAAATTATATAAAAATGTGAATGCTAGTATGCTAAATGTGAATGTGAATTACACATATAAAAATGTGTATTATGCACTTGTACATGCATGTATTCTCTCTTACACATGTATACAGAAACATTAAACGGACATGTAGACATATGTATGTAAACACATGTAGAAAGGTCTGGAAGGATATACAAACTATGACTTCTTCTCTGACTGTTAAAGCAGTAGAGATAGATTGAGGAAGACAGATTGATGATCTCTAGTAGTTTGACTGTATACTTTATAAAAAAAAAGCACAGATTTTGTTTGATAGATATATAAAATGCTTGTAAGTACAAAGAGCCTTAAAAATGTTCATACTTTTTGACTTAATTTCTCCTTTGTGAAGTCATCCTATGAAAATAATCTTAAATGTGGAAAAGACTTACATACAAAGTTATTTTCTACAGAATTATTTATAATAGAAAAATATGTAAAACATCTTTATAATCATAGTAGATTCTTATTATGTAATATTTAGCTATTAAAATGGTAGTTATGAAGAATTATTTGACATGCAGAAATACAGAAGCTAAATAAGGAAAAAATTCAGGATGCAACTGTATATGTACAGCATTATCTTTACCATGTAAGAAGGCTAAAAGTTTTGAAAATATATGCCAAAATTATATTAATATTTATCTCTAGGTTCATAGGGCTTGGATTTTCTTTTTCTTATTTATAATTTTCTGTGTTTTCTACAGTGGATCTAATTTTAAATTTTAAAAAGGTATTGTAAGAAATATAAGAACTTATATTTGAATTAAACACTACCAACTTAAACTAATTAAAAAGTACATATATTAAAATTTGGCCATTCAAAATGAATGTAGAGCATTTTAAAATATAGAAGAAACACATTTCAAAAACTGATTGTACAATATATGAAACCACAATAACAACCTCAAAAAATTTTAAATACTGAAATACATTTTCCCTGAATATAACACAATAAAATTAGAAATTAATAACAAAGGATGACAAAAATAATAATCACTTGAAAATTAAAACCAACTTTCAAAATAAGTCTTAAAGATGTAATCTAAATTAAAATTACAAGCTCTTTGGAAATGATTTATAATAAGAACACTTCATGTTAAAACTTGTGGGCTATGGTCTAAGTGGTATTCAGTGGAAAATTTATAGCTTTTTATGCATTTATTAGAAAATGAGGAAGAATGAAAATAAATCAGAATTTAGTGCAAGAAAGTAGCAAAAGAACATAAACTCAAAGAAATAAAAGATTAGTTACAAGGGCAGAAGTAAATAATTTTTTTAAAACCTTGAATTTACAAAGTTAGAAGAATTATTCAATAAAATAAAATCTTATCTGATATCAAAATTTTGGCAAATCCAGTTAAGGAAAATTCAAAGACACAAATAAACCACTTTGGAAATGAGATAAAGGACATAGTTTCAGATAAAGAGATTTTAAAAATTGTATCCTTGCATATAAAACTTTTTTAAACATATTTAAAAATCGGGATGAAATGAATATTTTCCAGGAAAAGAAAATGACCCAAATTGGCCACAAAAGAAGTAAAAAACTTGAATAGTCAAATAATCATAGAAGAAATCATAGAAGAAACTATGTATGTATGTATGTATTCTGATAACTTCCTTTTAAAACAAATTCACCAAACTCAAATGGTCTTACAAGAGATTTCTTTCATAACAGATAATTTTCCTTCCTTGAAAAAATTGTTCTGGAGCTTAGAAAAATATGGAAAACTTTCTACATTGGTTCACGGAACTAGCATGGTCGTGAAACCAAAATTTATTTATGAATATCACATACATAAAAACATTCTATGCCCTTGTCACTTATGAATATACATTTTTTAAAAAGCTAAATAAGCTACTAGCAACTGAAATCGAGAAGTGCATTTAAAGAAAAAGACAGCACCATCTTGTCGAGTTTATACCAAGATAAACAATCCCAAGTATGATTCAACCTGGGAAATGTAAATGTAATGTAATAAAATACAAAAATGTAAATGTAAAAATGTAAATATTTGCTGTACCGTATCTACCAGAAACCTACAAGTGTAAATATCTTATTTAGTAGTCAGGTGGTAGAATTATGTTCTTTAAAGCAAATGAAATATAAGGATGCTTATTATCATCACTGCATTCTGTATTGGACTGGAGTCAGTAACCAATGTAATAAGATATTTATTTGTAAAAGAAAAGGTGATCTTATAATTATTTCCAGATCTTTTGATCATTTACCTAGAAATGATCAATTGATCTGAATCCCCTTTTCAGAGAGAAACGTCTCCATTTCACCACAGCAAAATCTATAAACTTATCTGTAGAGGTACTCATATTTTCTGTTTTCTCTCAAATTCTGATAGAAGGTATGCCTCTCCTCTTATCAAAGATCACTCCCATTCCACTCAAGCCCTGGGTCTCTTCCCTTCTCTTCTCTCAAAGGCTCTGCTCATGCATTTTTTTCCTCCTCACTCTCCTGCATCTTTGATTTTTTTCCTTCCTTCTGGATTACTTACTCATTTCAGCAGATAAAGAATCTCTGATATCTAAAATATTTTGAACAAGCAAATCATTCTTTGCCTCCCTATGCCCTTCCTGCAACAACTTCATTTATTCACTCCTTTTGCAGGAAAACTTCTTTAAGGAGTTAACTGTCCACTCCAGCTGCCTCCACTCCTCATCTCCCATTATTATTCAAATCATTCCAACCTGGCTTTCACCCCAAGCTGGCTTTTACCCTCTGGCTTTCACTGAAGTTGTTTTTATTTTTTTATTATTTTTTTTAAGAATAAATTTATTTATTTATTTATTTTTGGCTGTGGTGGGTCTTCATTGCTGCGTGAGGGCTTTCTCTAGTTGTGGCGAGCAGGGGCTACTCTTCGTTGCGGTGCGCGGGCTTCCCATTGCGGTGGCTTCTCTTGTTGCAGAGCACGGGCTCTAGGCGAGCGGGTTTCAGTAGCTGTGGCACGTGGGCTGAGTAGTTGTGGCCCACGGGCTTAGTTGCTCCACAGCATGTGGGATCTTCCCAGACCAGGGCTCGAACCCATGTCCCCTACATTGGCAGGCAGATTCTTAACCGCTGTGCCACCAGGGAAGTCCCTGAAGTTGTTTTTAAGGTCATCAACTCTGCTCCTTCTTTCCCAACTTCTTAGCAGCGCCTGATGGCATTCTTGGAGCTCCCTCCTTAAAACTCCATCCTCTCTTGGCCTCTGTGACATCACTCTTTTCTGCAATTCCTCCTTCCTCACTTTCTCAGGCTCATTTGCTATCTCCTACTCCTATAGTTTTCTGTGGGTTGCTGTCTCTTCCTCTCATAACTGACATCGAAATGCCACATTGACTGAGAGCTTGTTCTTCTTTCTTCTCTCCCTACATTATCTCATCTGGTCCTATGTCTTTAAATTCTATCTACATGCTTCCAAATTCCAAGTTTATGTCTCTCGGACTGACTGTTGTTCCCTTGAGCTCCAGACGAATCCATGCAACCATCTATTTGACATATTCATTTGGATGTCAACTCCATGTTTCAAAGTAAACATTTCCCAAACAGAATCCTTGATCCTCCCTCTCCCTTGACAAAACACTATTCCCCAGTGTTTGTTACCTCAGAAAATGGCACCACAATCCACCCAGTTACTCAAGCCAAAAACCTAATAATCCTCTCCATTAAATGCATCAGTGAGTCTGATTCATTCTACTTCATAGTGTATCTTGAATGCAACCATTTCTCTCCATCCCCTGCCGGTGAACTACTCAAGCCACCATCACCTTCTTACCGAAACGCAAGTCCATGTGTCCGATGCACATGAGGCCAAACAATACCAAAACACCGGAGACTGGAACAGAGAAAGGTTTTAGTACGGGGCCATGCAAGAAGATGGGTGCTCCTGCCTTAAAAAAAAAACCCCAAACTCCCTGAAAGCTTTCAGCAAAGCCCTTCTATAGGAAAGGTGAGGGAGGGGTGTGGTTAGTTGCTGCAAACTTCTCGGTGTCAGATCCTTTGTTCTCGAGGTCAGGTCAAAGTCAGGTAACGGTGTTCCTGTAAATCTCCACCAAACAAATATTACTCTCTGTTCTAACAAGAAAGGGGACGGTTCCAAGGCACAACTTTCACCCTTCGAGGTCCAGGCCTGGCTGAGAGAAGGGGGTCCCTGCGGGCGTTGGGGGTGGGGGTGGCAGGTACCCTGCCCCGGAGCATTCGTCCAGCACCCGGTCTGGCTCCTCCCGCCAGTGTCCAGGCCTGGCTGAAGAGGCAGATCTCAGTTGGTGGCTCCTTCAGGGCCAGGTCCCCAGATCCTGCCCAGCTGTCAACGCTGAGGGAGCCAGGTGCCCAGGACCCAACTGACCCTCAGGCTCCTCAGGCTGCCCAAACAGTGGGGGCCAGGTCCCCTAGACTGTGTCCCATGCAGACTGCCGCTGCCATTAGGCCGCACAGGCAGGGTTGGGGGAGAGGGTCACCACCGCCTCAGGGCCTGGGCCTGGGCCTGGCCAGTGGGCGGTCTTGGAGAGGGCCCTGGAGCCCTGCAGGACACAGCCCCAGCCTGTTCCCTGGGCCCCCCTCACCCCCCCTCACCCGAGTGCGGGTGAGCTGGAGGGCCCTGGGGAGAAGGCCGGGATCTGCCTCTTGCCTCACTCCCTACCTGATGACCGCCGACCCTTGGCTCAGTGCCCCTCTAATGACAGCTCATTGACAGCTGCCCACTTGGGGGCGGGGCCCACTGCAGCATCGACCAATGGCTGAATGGTCCACTAACGGTTGGGCCATTTACAACCTCCTCCTACTTCTCCTCCTGTTCACTGGAAGCTTTTCCTCCACATAGTCTGAGCAATTGTTTTAAAACATAAATCAGATTGCTGCACTATTCTGACCTTTTAATAGCTCCAAACTGCACTTACATTTGGACTCCTTGCCCCAGCCTGAAACACCTCATATTATATGGGTTCCTATCTACCTCTTTGAACTCCCACTTTGTCCGCTCCCACTCCAGCCACTTGGATTTACTTTCTGTTCCTTGGACTGCCAAACTCTTTCCAGCTTCAGGGCTTTTACATTTGCTATTTACTCTGCCTGGAAAGCTCTGACATGGCGGAGTCTCTGGTCTCCAGCACCATCTCAGAGAAGCGTTCCTTGGTGATACTTAGAGTGTCCTACTCCCTCTCTGTTACATCATTCTCTTTTATTTCCTTCATAGCATTACAGTTCTTGTGCTTGTATATTTGTTTCCCTGTTTGTGACTCCTAATCCTCCACTAGAATGCAATCTCTCTGGGCTTAGACCAGCCATATCTCCAACACATAATAGGTGCTCAATAATTTTTTTTTTTTTAAGATTTTTTTTGATGCGGACCATTTTTAAAGTCTTTATTGAATTTGTTGCAATATTGCTTCTGTTTTATGTTTTGATTTTTTGGCCACGAGGCATGTGGGATCTTAGCTCCCTGACCAGGGATCGAACTCACTCCCCCTGTATTGGAAGGCGAACTCTTAACCACTGGACTGCCAGGGAAGTCCCAATAATTATTTTTTTAATAAAACTTAAGATGTTAACTGGCCAATTATGAGAACTAATAGATGAGTTCAAAAAGGTGACCAGATACTATAGCAATAGGTAAACTTTAGTAGTGTTCCTTTTCCCAAGTAATAGCAATTAGAAAATATAATAGATTTTTTAAAACTCTCATTCACAATGGCGACAAAACCTTATTAAACCCCTATCAATAAACCTAAAAAGAAATACACAAGAATCTATTTGAAGAAAACTATAAAACCTAACTGAAGTATATAAGAGAAAATCTGAGTAAGTAGACTAACATATTGTATTCCTGGGTGGGATTAAAGAAACCAAGTTCTCAAAATAAATTTACAAATTCAAGTCAGTCTCAATAATAATCTTAAAAGGATTAAAAAGCCCTTAACAAGTTGTTTCTGAAATTTATCTGGAGAAGAAAAATTGGAATATCTAAGGAAACTTTTTTAAAGGAAAGAATATTGAGGGGGAAGTGTCACTTTTTCTGATATTTTTAAAAGCTAGAATTCACTTAAAAATTAAAAGTGTTAAAATAGTGTAGAACTAGCATGAGAATAGACAAAATAAATAAAACAGAATCCATATATGCAAGAGAATTTGTATTAAAATAAATGTAATAGTTCAGGGACTTCCCTGGTGGTCCAGTGGTTAAGAATCTGCCTTCCAATGCAGGGGACACAGGTTCAATCCCTGGTCAGGGAACTAAGATCCCACCTGCAGCGCGGCGACTAAGCCCATGTACCACAACTACTGAGCCCCCGCACTCTAGAGCCTGCACCACAGCCAGAGAGCCTGCGTGCCACAACTACTGAGCCCATGCACTCTGGAGCCTGCACATCACAGCTAGAGAGAAGCCCGAGCGCCGCAACAAAAGATCCCACATGCCACAACTAACACCTGACGCAGCCAATTAAATAAATAAATAAATAGTTTTTTTAAAATGTAATATTTCAAATCATGGGTAAGGAAATTCTGTTTAATAAACGGTGCTGAGAAAACTAGCTATTGATTTTTTTAAATAAAATAAAATTAAATCTCTACCAAGCATTATACACAAACACAAATTCTTTATGGATTCAAGAGCTAAGCATATAATATAAAACTAGAGAAATATTAGAAAAATGTACAGTAATCTTAAAATTTAGGGTTTAGAAAAATATAAAACCTCAAAAACTATTGAATGGCCTGATAGTTTAAATTCTCTTAATGAAAAATAAGTCATAAGAAAAGTTAAATAAGAAGTGAAAGACCTGAAGAAATTATTTGCAACATATACAATATACAGAGTGTTAATATCCAGAATACATAAAGAGTATCCAAAAATCAGTAAAAGACAACATAGTAGACAAATGGACAGAGATTATGAACAGGCAAGTCACAGAAGAAATACATCAGGCCAATAAAAACATTAATAGACGCTAAATCTCACAAGAAATTATGGAAATGCAAATTTAAAGCACTGATTTTTTTTTCACCATCATCGTTCTGGCAAGAGACTGAGAAAATGAGCTCATATAACTCAACAGCAATAAAACAAGCAATCCAATTTAAAAAAGGGCAGAGGAACTAAATAGACACTTTTCCAAAGAAGACAAACAGATAGCCAACAGGTACATGAAAAAGTTCTTAACGTTACTAATCAACTGGGAAATGCAAACCAAAACCACACGTGAGATATCAACTCACGGCTGTTAAAAAGACTATTATGAAAAAGACCAGAGATAACAAGCATTGGTGAGGATGTGGAAAAAGGCAATCCTTGTACACTGTTGGTGGGAATATAAATTGGTAAAGCCATTGTGCAACAAGTATGGAGGTTCCTCAAAAAACTTAAAATGAGAACTACCATATAATCCAGTGATCCCACTTCTGGTAGTTCTAGTTGTAATTTTTTGCGGAACCACCAGTTGCACCATTTCACATCCCTACCAAAAGCCAATGCACCATTTCACATCCCCACCGAAAGACGAGTTATGATTCTTCTCAGTCTCACCAGGGTGATGGGGGTCAGGCTACATAACCTCTGCTTATTCATATGTCAAACGGGAAGAATAATCTGTCCCTTACATTTATTTTGACAATAAAATAAAAATAAAATAAAATAACCACTAGCTTACTGCCTTGGCACATAGCATGTTCTCAATAAATGGACAAATTATTGCTGATGATGATAGTCATGGTGATGATGATGGAGTGGAAACAATGATAGTAGCGACTCACATTTCTTTGGCCAAGGACTCTGCTAAATCCTTTCCATGCATCATCTCATTTTATCTGTGGAATCACCTGAAGTGGCATGTACTATAGTATATATTATAATATCCTGAATTTATAGATGAGGAAACTGAGGTTCAATGAAGTTAAGTAACTACTGGAGCTCATCATCAGCAAGTAATAGACTCCAGGAGTGGAGCTTAAATTTGACTCCCAAGCTCCCACTCTTAAACACCCTATTGGTTCTTTTTCCTTTCAGCTAGGAGCCAGTAAGAGGGACTTACCTGATACCCAGGGATGCAAATTACCCAGACACATTCTAAATATTGTTTCTGGAAGGGTGCTTGGTGGACTGCTTGCACCAGATTTACCTTCACAACTAGAACCTGAGAATGGAGCCCTGAATCACTGTTCTCTTTTCTTTTTTAAAATATATTCCCCAGGTGATTCTAATGTACTCTGACTTTTAAGAACCACAGATTCATCAATCAAATTATATGGCAGGAAGAGGGAATATACCTTGGCCAAATCTCACCTTCATATGCTTTTTCTTTCTATAAGAATTGCTAACTATCCATTTTCAGGTGTTTTTTTTTTTTTCCTTACTCTTCCACTGCCAAACATAAATCATAACTTTATATCATCCTCACTAACTAGCAGGACACATTCCTATGGTGACTTGGGGTTACTCTTCCCCTTGACCTTTATATTCCACTGGAAATTTCATCAAGTTGGATTCAGTTTTTCCTTAGTCTAGGTCATTAAGAAGTCACAGAGGGCCAGGTCCTCGGGATGAATTATATAACCCCGTAGGCACATCAATTCTGAGGAGTATGCAAGCTGGCTAGGGGCCAAGGAAGAGGGCTGTGTGTCTCCATCGCTGCCTCTCAGGCTCCGCCTCTCTCCCCCTCCCTGCCCCATCTGTTCCTCATCATCCTCCTTTCTTTCCGGGAAAAGATGGAGAGCAAATCTCTTACCTGCTTCCCTTCTCTAGCCACGTCCTTTCAATTTGTGGCACCTCGTAGTTTCTAGGCTACTAGACATTTATTCCTAAAAGTTTTCTCAACCTACTAGCCCAGGGGAAAGCAGAACGCTGAAAGTCATTCTCAGAGCCAATACACACGAAGGTCAAACACTTCCTCTGTGGGAAACTGGTCAGGTCTGTCCTTTTGCTGGCTTTCCTCTAGTTGCAGCAGTTCAGGATGGTATGTATGTTTGGAAGCTCCAGTGAAACAGACCAGCTGTAATTTGCAACGGCATCCCTGCCCTGTAGCTGTACTTGCACATGGGGCATCAGAGCAAGATAATTTTGGCAGCTGCCACCATCCCTGGAGAATCAGAGCTAGCAGAAGCTAGACGGCTCTTCAATGCAGCCAGCTTAGATAAAAAGGGAAACACAGGACAAAGCCTGCTCAGCGCCACTCGGTCTTTGTCATGCTCTGGTCCTAGCTTATACCTAGACTTGAGGGTTGTTGATTTAATTTACATTCTTCCTTTTCAAAAATGCATATAGCAGGGGCAGCAGACAATATGAGTTTTTTCCCCCTTTCTCCTCCAGAGTTTCCTGTTTGTGGGCTCTCCACAGATGTTTTTTGTTTGCAACAGCAAGGCACCAATAACTTACTTCTAACAAAAAAGCACACAGCTTGCCTAATGGCAATGCAGCTCTGATGGAAACTCCCCAGCTAGTCAAGGAGGGAATGTGGTTATTGTAAACATTTATTCATCAGGCAGTAGGCCTCTTTAATCCCCTACCCTGCCAAACCCCCCTGTTGGCCTCTGACCAACCAGCCAGGATTTCAAAAAGAGCATGCTGGGAGAATCATGAGGGCTTTGGAGGGTGCAGCTCTTTTCCCTTGGTTGGACCGGCTGTCTGCCACTGCGGTGTGGAGAAGCTTGAGTTCATGCTTAAAGGGTTTGGAGTGAGCCCTTGGACCAAAAACTGGGCTGAAGTTCAATTCAAGGGCAGATAGAAAGGGGGCGCACCTCCATGAGGGAGGCAGCTTGAGGATAGGTTTGCCAATCTAGCAAATAAAAAGAAGAACACCCCATTAAATGTGAATTACAAAATTTTTTTTTTTAAAGTATGTCCCATGCAACATTTGAGACATGCTAAAAAGTTATTTGTGCTTTATCAGAAATTCATTTAACTGGGTGTCCTGTATTTTATCTGACTCACTCTCTTGGGGGGGGGTCTTCTCTTTGACGTATCTTGGGCCTTTCCTGGCTTACTGCTTTCAGGGATCATTGTTTCTCCTTGCAGCCTGGCCTGTTGGGATATGTTGTTGGAAACTCTAAAAATGAAATATCCCTTCCCTCTCTCCTTTCTCCTGGGGGTATCCAGGTGCACAGATCCAGTGACGGCTTTCATTTCACTTTCTGGCAGTGAACCCTCAGCATGCAGCCAGATTCTCCCCGTGGGCAAGTTCTTCTGTGGGAAAGGGAGAGGTAGTTCTGAAGTTGTGTTAACTCCTTCAAGCCCCCAGGATTCCACTGAGGAAGAGATATCCTCAAGAAAGGAACTCTAAGCAGTGAGCAGCTTCGTTCAAGGGCCTCATTTAAGCAATGTGGATGTCTGTGTGGATAAACTCCCAGCTCAGCTCATCACTGATGAACTGTGAACCGCTGTTTTGTTTTATGTACATATCAGGTCAGCACTGATGGGCAAACCCGACATTGGTGTTGCCATAGTGCCAGAAACAAAAGCCGTGTGCCTGACGATGGACTAACAAGTTGGCCTGGGAATGGGACTGGAAACACCCTGTTCTCCAGGCTCAGACCTCTCATTTGTAGGATGATTTTAAGTTGTGTTGCATAGAGTCCGCAGTGAAGGCTGAGCAGCCTGGATCCCGAGCCCTTTCCACCCCTTGCCAAGGGGGCGGCTTCATTCCTAATGGTTTACTATTTAGGGTTTTAGCTCAGACTGTGTTTGAAAGAAAGGCCCTGTAGAGAAAAGCCAGTTTGAAAATGACTGATCTAGGATAAACTCTAATTCCTAGCAATACCTCTGCTGGGAAAGTATCCACCTTTCATCAATGTTTTTCCAAAACTCTTCAAGTGGCACTCCAGGCCTTCGAAGCATGGGCACCATGCCCCTAGGGGTTCCCATTACCCACCTCCATGTGCCTCCTTCCATTCATAATAGATTGTTCCCTAAATAGCCCACATTCTTTCACTCCTCTGCTTCTCAGTTTTGAAAAACTCTTCTCATCTTTCCAAACCCGATTCAAACTGGTCCTCCGTGGAGAAGCCCCCAGCTTGCCCCTCCTTCTCCCAGAGCCAGGAATAGCTCTCCTTCCCCTATACGTCCACAGGGGTTTGTTTGGATCTGCGCTATGAACACACCTTCATTGGTCATTTGTCAATGCAACTCCCACACTCTACTTTAGCTCTTGGAGAGTAGAAACTGGTCTGTGTCCCTCCCAAGAGCCAGTGTAGGACCCTGCATGCAGCAGTGCATAATGGACCTTCTTCTTGCCTGGGCTGCTCGTCTTCTCCATCTTCTGCGCCAAACTCCTCCTCACCTTCAGGACCCGGATGGAAAATGGTTTCCTCCAGGATGCCTTCCCTAACTCTCTCTGTGTCCTCACCAAACACATTGTAAGCGCTTTTACTATGTTATCACATTCCATTCATCATCATTTATTTAGATGCACGTCTTCCTCCCACAAAGTGAGATCCTTGAGGGCAAAAACTGTCTTATTCATCTCTGTGACAGAGCTTAATATCTCAAATTGAGATGATATACTTAAATAATGCTTATTGAATAAATGAATGAATGACAACTAGAAGAAAGACCACCACTATTTCTTATACACTAACAGTACAATTAGGGAAGCTGTATGGTACAGGAGATTAAGAACACGGGCTCTGGACTCTGCTTGAGTTTGATTCCCAACTTCTCCACTTACTAGATGTGTAATTTACTGGAAGTAAATTAACCATTTTGTGCCTCACTTTTTTCTTGTGTAAAATGAGGATAATTATTCCATTTTCCTCATAGGATGCTTATAAGGCTCAAATGAGACAATCAAAGTCAAGTACCTCTGATACCTAGGAGCGCTAAATAAATGTCTACTATCATGATGATGATGATAGCTGTAGTTAATCTAATTAAGACGGGGAAGGCTACTGTTCTTCACCAAACAGACAGACAGAAACTCCTCAATAATCAGTATGATATCTTAGCGACATGAATCCATTTCCAGCATTTCTACAATATAAACAATTAGCATAGCATGGCTTATCATTAAATGTGTCAGGATAGGAGTTCAGCTCCATCCTGGAACAAAAACAACTGCCTTTACACAAAGGCTATACCAATCCCCAAACCAGGAGCAAGTTAAGAATATCTTTCTTCCCTGTCCCTGTGGACATGTACTGATCGCCCACAGAAAGGGGCCTGTAGATGGAGCTCCTCCATGCCCTGAGCTGCCCCAGCCCTGCGGTAGGTACTTCAAGTCTGTTCAGGAGGGTTCTTAAGAGTCAATACCTCACATGGCTCACAAAGAGGCAGAGTCGTGAAGGGTCTGTCTTAGTAACAAGACATGGAATCAGTGACAGCTGGGGCAGTTGAATCTCAAGACCCATCTTTCTCCATTGGGGTGCCATTTTTTCTTTTTATAGCAATCCTTGTCTGATTGCTGAAGTGCCTTAGCTCTGTTCATTCTTATACAGTGGGATTCTTGTATAGTTGATTCTTATACAGTGCATCCATGGGTTCTGCATCCATGGAGTCAACCAATGGAAGATGGAAAATATTTGGGAAAAAAATCACAGAGTTGCAAAAAGCAAAGCAAAACTTGAATGGGCCACAGTCCAGCAACTATTTATATAGCATTTACTTTGTATTAGGTACTATAAGTAACCTAGAGATGATTTAAAGCATACAAGAGGATGTGTATAGATGATACACAAATACTATGCCATTTTATATAAGGCACTTGAGCATCCATGGATGTTTGGTACCCAAGGG
Source organism: Balaenoptera musculus (assembly GCF_009873245.2). Taxonomy (NCBI): domain Eukaryota; kingdom Metazoa; phylum Chordata; class Mammalia; order Artiodactyla; family Balaenopteridae; genus Balaenoptera; species Balaenoptera musculus. Next base: position 119,634,019 of record NC_045787.1, read on the forward strand.
GGTCCTGGAATCAATCCCCCACTGATACCAAGGGACGACCGTAATTACCCAAGCTTCAGTAGCTCTTGTATCCTTTAGGCAAAAGCTTCTGTTTCTTAATAGCTCAGTTCCTGGCCAGTACCTGTGTCTATGAGGCATGGAAATGGGCCTGAGGAAGGAAATACATCAGCTTTGGCCACCAACTGTTTCCTCTCCAAGCACATTCATGCACTTGTGAATACGTGGTTTGGGCTGGGGTGGATAGAAACAAGAGAAGACAGGAGAAACTATAACCTACATGGGAAGTCCTCACAATCCCAGAATACGTATAGATTTCACAGAAACCTGGCCAGTCCATGGCCCATCAACCACCCATAGCCAGCAGCTTCCTATTCGGATTATAGCAGGGCCAGATCAGATCTCCTTCCAGGTTCCAGTGTAGAGACTGGTAAAGATCTGGAGCACAGGGTGGCCACTTGTCTAGGAAGGAAATATATGGAATTTAAATTTCATATGTGCTTCATCAGGGAAAAATATTTGGCACATGCTAGGAAGAAAGGATAAAATTCCTCTTATCCTTTATAATCACTGATTATTCTACCTCAAGACACAAGAGAGGAAGGGGATTTAGGGGAAGGAGAGGAACTTGATTTGTTTTACTTTGGCATTTCACTGACACATGACGTAGCACTAGGAGAAAGCCTTAGGCTGGAATCCAGCCTCTGGTTCTGGTGTAGCCTCTGAAACTAACTTGCTGGGTCCTTAGACCTCGCTTTAGCACTCCCATCCACAAAGTGAAGGTGCGCTAAAGAACGCCCGGGAGCATCTTAAAAGTGCAAATTCTTGGGAATGGGTGCCTATACCTGCATCTTTAACAAGCCTCCCAGATGATCAGGATGTAGGCGATCCTCAGACCACTCTTTGATCTCCCTATGACCTTCAAGATCCCTCCACCTGTAAAGTTCCATGACTCAGCGATTCTATCAATACATGTCGGCAGAGCAGTAAAATGCCATTTCAAGGTTGGGTCACAAGGACACTGATATTCATTTTTCCTGATGTTTGTTATCCCCATTGAGGATTATTTGTGATTTAAAGCCATCCCCTTTCAAATCCTTTTCTTCCAGGTGGGTTTTCGGTTGCCAATAAAAGGTGGACAGTGAGACTGAGAGATGAATATCTGATAATGTAAAAATATATCACTTTTCAAGTCAGCAAGTGTAGAACTGAGGTGGGGGAGAGATCTGGGGGAGACCTCGACTTGAGGTTGAGCCAGATTAAAAGACATGCTTGGGAATAGTTGTAGGCCTACCTCCTCCCAGTTCTTAATACGGCTACTCAAAAAGACTCAGCATGTAGATCAATACAATAGGTGGAAGTCCACATGACCTGGGGACTGGTCATCCATTTTTTGAATCATTGTTATGAAGGAAATGTAAAGACAGGTTATTACATCCTATACCAAATGTTCACTGGACTACAGGCTCCATGAGGAAAACAAGGACTTCATCAGTATTTTTCATCTCATATTCTCAAAGCCTAATATAATACCTGGAACTTAATAGATGTTCATTAAAAATTTATGGAAGGGAAGAATGATATTATTCTTTAAACAACTTGGTATGAAAAGAAGAATAAAAAAATAAAATATAAAGTTCCGTTTTAAATTGTCCCTTGGTTAGCAATTTCAGAAAGTGTACTTTGTCCTTTAATTGCCAAATTAATGGGCTCCCCATCTTTGCAATGCCTGGAGGTAAATTTGTTCATGAGTTTCTGTATTCAACAAATTGTATTCAGCTAATAAGGGTGCTACAAAGATGAATCAGACGTTGCACTCAGGGAGCTGACAATCTGGTATATAATTGCAACCTGTATAAGATCTGAGAGCTTTCAGAAAGCATTTGGTAAAGGTAACATTCAGTTTTATTTAGAAATACATAACAGAACCTATTAGACCTGAACTTCATTCTCTGCAAAGGAAGAAAAAGCAAAATTTCTTCAAAGCATTTATAAGCCAACAGAGAAACCTTGGATCTCAAAAATAAGCCAGCTTACATGCTAGAAAATAACTCAGTTTCCTTTTCTATCTTCATTCCTCCTGCCCTCCTCCACACCACCATCACCAAATGGCAAAACTTTCCAGGGCCTACTCTCCTTCAAATCAAGCATATTTCTAACTACTGTTTATCGTAGGCAGAGACAGCAAATTCCAACTCAACGTACCTGAGAAATAAATAACAAACTTCCCAAATGATTAAACAGTGATAGACACTGATAACATTTCTTATGAGAAATGTTAAAAGTCCAACCTGGGAGCCACCGGTCAGAACTAGAACCCATCCGGTTTCACCAGTCCCTTCCCCATTATAAGCCTCAGAAGTCCTGTAAGGAGGCAGGACTTCCTGTTCACTCGTAGATGGATGCTGGTTGGCTCCAAAAATAGCTGCCTCCAAAAAAAAAAGTGAGAAACAACTGGGTCTCTGACAAGAATGTCAGAAAAGCGGAAGTCTGATCAGGCAGTGGATGGTTGGAGAGGGCATTAGGTGGGCTCTGTCATTTCTCTTAGTTCCCCAAAACAATGGTTTTGACTTTGCCTGCTGTTCTGTACCATCTATGTCTCCCTTTCCCCTCTCTTTTGGGCATCACAAAAGTTGAAACACAAAGTGAGAGTTGAATTTTTCTAAGTTAACTCTAAGGCTACCAGATAAAGCTCCAGATGGTCATTTCCTTCATAATAGATCTGCGTGTATTTTGCTGCCGTTTAATGAAATTTTTAAGAAATGCAATAAAAATAAAGCTATTGACAGAAATTTAGGACTCTAGTTCTATGGCAACTCTGGTTACTCTAACAGTTTCACAAGGTCAAAGATTTGGGCTAGAAGTTCTAAGCAGAGATGGTATAGCTCTTTAAAGGGTGTTTTGGAAATTTCTAGTGGTGTCTCGGTTACACAATGATTGGAGGGGCACCGCTTGTATTCAGGGAAGCTGGAGGTTCCAGACATCCTGCTGATTTTGGCAAGTCAGCATAAGGGAGAATTGTCCCAAAATTTGCAAGATTTTTCATCTTCTAAAAGGACAATCCTGTAGTTGAGAAATCTATTTATAATTATCTTAGCACAGAATCTTTGTTTTCACATAAATTTAAAGTGGTTTTTTTTTGGTACAGTTTTGATATAAAGCCATTTTCTAGCAATGAAAATTGAGGGAAGGGCTTTTGTTTTCTTTTTTACTTTCTCCTGAACATTACCAAGAGTTGTTCACCATTTCAGAAAACTCTCATGGTATCTGAGTCAGCAGTACAACTTCCCTGTCACATTCATGATGATTCAATATACAGAGGTAAGCACACAACTACTTCTTTATGTCTTCAAGTGAAGATAGGACTGAGCATTTGGCAGATTAAAATACATAGTGTTTCATAGTAAATTACATTTATTTCTTCTTTATATTGTAGTTAAGACATTTTAATTTTTTGCTATTGTTAATATTATGTGTATAAATAAATTATACTATCTACGAATTTCATTTCAGGATAGAAGAGAAAGAGAATTACAAAGCACTCATTACAAGAAGAGGTAGTAAGAGAATGTATTATATTCTTACTCCTTTTTAAAATCTACCTGAAGTGAAATGTAACACACAAAGCAAACACCTGGGTAACCACCATCCAGGTCAAACAATAGAATTTTGCCAGCACTACAGAAACCTGCTTCAGGCCCCTCTCAGATATGATTTCCTTCTTCTATGTAAAGGTAACCACTATCTTGGCTTTCATGAAAATCTCTTTATAATTTACCACCTACACATACCTTCCTAAACACCAGTTTAGTTTGTCTTTTTCTCTCTCTCTCATTTTTTTTGAACTGACTACAAATGTAATTACAGTAGGGATGACTGTGGTCTCTGGTTTCTTTTTCTAGACATTATGTTATTGAGATTCATTTACATTGTCGAGTCTAGCTAGTGTTCATCTCTTTTCATTGCTGCATAATGTTCCATTGTATGAACATACCACAATTTACTTTTCCATTCTACTCTTGATGGACATTGGGCTGTTTCCAGCTTTTGGTGATTACAAATAATGTCATGAACATTCCTGTCCTGCTTCCTGGTATGTCTGTGCACACATTTCTCAGGAGTATATTTAGGACTGACAGATAAAATGAAGGACACCTAGTTAAATTTTAATTTCAGATAAACAATAAACTTTTTTTTTACTATAAGTATGTCTGAAATAATGTATGGAGTCTACCTAAAGATTTATTTATTCTTTATCTGAAATCCAAACTTAACTGGCATTCTGCATTTTTATTTGCTAACTCTGGCAACCGTAAGTATAAACCTATGAATGGGAATTGCCAAATTATACAATATATGTAACTTTGGCTTCACTAGATAATGCTAAACTGTTTTACTAAGAAGCTGAACTAAATTACACCTTCTTTAGGAGTGTATAAGAATTTCTTTGTCATAAATCTCATGTCCACATGTATGTGGGTCTTTTTCTGAACTCTATTCTATTGGACTATTAGTTCATTCTGGTGCCCATACAACATTGTAATAATTACATAACAAAAATGAGTCTTGATTTCTGATAAAGTAAGTTCTCCCAACTGTCTTCTTCTTTAAAAGTGTCTTAGATGTTTTTGGTCCCTTGAATTTCTATACAAATTTCAAAATCAGCCTGGAAAGTTTTAACAAAAACTTGCTGGGATTTTAATTTTTCATTGAATCTATAGAACAATTATAAAGGACATCTTTATAATATTTTGTCATCTAACCTATGAATACTGTGTATAACTCTACTTAGCCCTCTTTTTTTAATCATTTTTATCCTTTAACGTATGTATCAGTTATTTTAAAGTTCCAGTTGAGAATTCCAATAATGTAACTATTTCTGGGTCTGATTCTATTGTCTTTTTTCCCTTTTGACCATGGATTACATTTTATTGTTCCATTATGTGTGTCAAATTTTTATATGTTAAAAGACAGTAGAAACAGAAGTAAATACTATTAATTCCTAGAAAAGGCCATATCACTTCTGAGAGGCTGACAGTAAGGGGGATTGATCTGTAGGTAAACTGGGTCTAGTTTATTGCCACTTTAATTAAATTCTGCTCACCACTGATTAAACAGCTCTAAGGGAGGGATCAGGACTTTTCCATACAGCAAGGTTTAAGAGCAGACCCTTAGCAGATGCCAAAGGTTTTTTTATACTTTAGAGCTGAACCACCGTTTTTCTGAACCATGGGAGATCTTACTTTGCTTTACAGCCTGTCTGCCAGCTTTTGGGGTCACTCAGGAGTTCTTTTTACTTTTCAGTCAGAATTTCAGCTTTCTACATGCCTCAGAATCTCTCTTTACCTCTGTCCTGCTTCCATTCTTTGCAGAATAGTAGCAGTGGACTCAGTGAAGGCCCAATATACTTCAACAGGATTTTTCTTAGCTACTTTGGCCCTCCCCCAGACTTCAGAAGGCAGCTGTAGTACACTTGATTAATAGTATTTTTGTTTACTTTTACCTTCTTGCTGCTCAATAGAAATACAATTGATTCTGTATATTGAGCTTGTATCCAGTAACATTGTTCAATTTACTTATTCATTCTAATAGTTCTCTAGATGCTTCTGAGAATCACATACAAGGAAGCTCTCAAGAACCTTGACAGTTAACCTCAGCATGCTCCACTGGTTAAGAGTGTGACTTCTTGGGCTTCCCTGGTGGCGCAGCGGTTGAGAATCTGCCTGCCAATGCAGGGGACACGGGTTCGAGCCCTTGTCTGGGAAGATCCCACATGCCGCGGAGCAACTAGGCCCGTGAGCCACAAATACTGAGCCTGCGCATCTGGAGCCTGTGCTCCGCAACAAGAGAGGCCGCGATGGTGAGAGGCCCGCGCACCGCGATGAAGAGTGGCCCCCGCTTGCCACAACTGGGGAAAGCCCTCGCACGGAAACAAAGACCCAACACAGCCATTAATAGATAGATAGATAGATAAATAAATAAATAAGTAAATAAAATTAAAAAAAAAAAAAAGAGGGTGACTTCTTGAGCCTGATTCCTGGGTTTAAATTCAAACTCTGCCACTTGCTAGCTATAGGACACTGGGCAAGTTTTTTTTTTTTTCCAGGTGTTTTTTTTCACCATTTCTTCACCTATAAAATAAGGATAATAATAGCACTTCCCTCACAGGTATGTTGTGTGGATTAAATGAGTTAATACATGCACAGTACTTACAACAGTGCCCGGCACTTAATAAGCACTCTATAGATATCAGCTCCCCCGTCTCCCAGCATCTTCCCAGGTCTCTCTCCCCCTTGCTCCCTGAGCTCCAGCCTTAGCAAAGACTTTCCCCATTGCCCTGAACACACTTCTGCCTTCCTTTACGTAGCTAACTCCTTCTTATTCCTTAACTCTCAAGTTATATATTGCTGCCTTGAAAAATGGAACCCTCACCACCACCACCACCACCATCACCACAGGACCACAGCAAGGTCTACAGTCCTCCTACCGCCTCCAAACAGCAAGCAGCAGCAAATATTACATATGCCAAAAAGACAGAATTCTTTATGTAAAGGAGCATTTCAATGCACTCCAACATTTGTACTGCATTAAGCTATTAGACTCTATGAGACTGTATCTTCGGTGAATTCTAAATAGGGTAAGAGAAAGATTTTTTCCCATATAAAAAGGATTTTAAATTTTTTATAAAAATTGCATGTGCTGTCATAAAATGCAGCTGGAGTTTATTTGCATAATATCAGGTTTCTCAAAGTTTAGTGCAATAATTAGATACTGCTGTCATGATGAGAGTTTGGAGCTCAGCCGGGCGTGTTTTTGCCATGCTGTTGCCATCTCAAACTTCACCCTCCCCTTTGGAAGCTCACTATATTTTCCTTTGGTGCCAGTATTTAAAAAAAAAAAAAAAAACCTATGGAAAAATATAATCATCATCCAAACTCAGAGAAAAGAGATTTGTACTGAGATATGTTGAAACGGTACAGACATTCATCTGTTTGAGAGTTGAGATGTTTTGCCTGGAGGAGGGGGATGGTTGGTGCCTTCCTCATCTTCTTGGGTCTTAGGATGTTATACTTCAGTGCCCTGAGACCCATTTCCTCTTCCCTGTCACCACCAATTTATTTAGCGATGCTGAGAAAATTCTTCAATTTTCTGAGCTTTAAGTTAGTACATTTCCACGATGATTTTATATATCAGAGGTCAGCAAAGTTTTGCCTTTTCCTTTTACTATAAAAGGCCAGGTAGTAAATCTTTTTAGCTTTACAGGCCATATGATCTTTGCTGTAATTACTCAACTTTGCTGCCGCAGTGTAAAAGCCACCATAGCAATTCATCAATGAATGGGCATGACTATGTTCCAGTAAAATTTTATTTTCAAAATTAGGCAGCACTATTTACAATAGCCAGGACATGGAAGCAACCTAAATGTCCATCAACAGAAGAATGGATAAAGAAGACGTGGCACATATATACAGTGGAATATTACTTAGCCATAAGAAGGAATGAAATTGTGCCATTTGCAGAGATGTGGATGGACCTAGAGACTGTCATACAGAGCGTCGTAAGTCAGAAAGAGAAAAACAAATATCGTATATTAACGCATATATGTGGAATTTGGAAAAATGGTACAGATGAACCTATTTGCAGAGCAGAAATAGAGACACAGATGTAGAGAACAAACGTATAGACGCCAAGGGGGGAAAGGGGCAGGGGGATGAACTGGAAAATTGGGATTGACATATAAACGCTTTTATGTATAAAATAGATAACTAATGAGAACCTACTGTATAGCACAGGGAACTCTACTCAGTGCTCTGTGGTGACCTAAATGGGAAGGAAATCCAGAAAGGAGTGGACATATGCATATGTATAGCTGATCCACTTTGCTGTACAGCAGAAACTAACACTATATTGTAAAGCAACTATACTCCAATAAAAAAAAAAAAATAGGTGGCAGGCTGGATTTGGTCTGTGGGATGTAGTTTCAGAGCAATGCTATAGACCATCACCTAATAAATAATAATATCATTTATTCATTTGTTTGTTTATTCATTTACTTATTCAAAGAATATTTATCAAGAGTTACTATGTGTACCAGGCACCATTCAAAGCACTGGAGACAGAGCAGCAAAGCAGACAGGTAAGGACCCTGGTCTCTGAAACTTACTTTCTTGACAAAAGACAAACAATAAATAAGTAAACAAATAATTCTGGATAATCGTAGCTGCTTTGAATATATTAAAGCTGAATGTGTGATGGGCAGTATCTGAGGCCTGCAGGAAAACATGCCTGGTATTTGGGATATGAGTCCAAGAAAGTGACTTTGCACAGAGGCTATGTGTCTGTACACTGGTGCCTTATATAACATTATCTTTACCCCTCATGACAACACCACAAGCTGTATTATTACGTTTTTTTTATAGAAGAGGAAAAAAATTCCTAGAGGCTTTGAGAAGAAAGATAACATGCCTACAATTCATAGCTGCTAATAACAGAGTTGGGAGTCAAATCCAGATTCACTTGTCTCCAAGGGCCAAGGACTTCCAGTTTCTCCTAGGACCTAGAATCTTTGCTAAGGGAGTCCCATGCAATGCCCGTACTAGCTTTCAGTAAATTATAGGAAATCAGGATGGGAAAGAAACCGAGAGACACCTTCACTCACTCACCCTTTCATTCAAGTATCATTCACTCCTCTAACAAACGTTTACTGAGCACCTACTATGGACCAGGAACAACTGAGGATGTGGTGATGGGCCAAACAAATAAGGTCTCTGACCACAGGGATGCTGGAAAATGATGAAAACTGGCTCTGTGGAGGTAGAGGAAGCTCTGATTTGTGCCTATTTGCATGGTGTAAATACTTCCCCCATGGAGGATTTCAAGCTGCTAGCTTGTTGTGAAATGGCTAGCAAAATTCCTGACAATCTGACAGTTGTTTTTCGTGACCAGCTCTGCACAGCCCTGGGCTGTGGGCCCTCCATGCTTACCATCTAGTGGGGACCCAGACAAGTAAACAGACCATTTTAACACAGGGTAAGAAGTACGGTTACAGGGGGGTGAAGGTAGGATGTTTTTGGTGCTGGATTAATGCAAAGAATAGTCATTTAACCCCGACATGAAAATAGAAAGAAAGAATAGAATTGCTGTGATATATTTGACACCAAAGATGGAGGTATTTGGAAACATATGTATTTTGATAGATAGAAATCCTCACTTTCTGTAGAAATATTTATCTTGTTGACACACTCCAAATGGTCCTTGGACAAAATTATTTAGATGGTTGTTTTACTTCTCAACTTTACTTGGTAAAAGGGAGCCTGATTTAACTAAAGGTCTGGGGTTCTAGTGTCATTCCTGCTGCTAACTGGTCCTGGGACCGTGGGCAAGTGACTTGATTCTCTGTGTACTGGTGTCTAAATGACCCAAGGAATGTCAATGTCAGTGCTTCACTACTAAACCTCTGCAGTCACGAGAGTTTTATTTAGGTAAAGCGCCTCTTTTCTGTCCCCCTCAGTTGGGGCCTCTCAGACAACAGGCACAAATGACAAGATGGAATTCCGTTCAGGCATACCACACGCTACTCCCATTTTCCAAACCCTAGAACCATTTAGAGAAGGCCCATCTTAGAACTAAAAATCTAGCAAGGCCCACATTAAAAAAAAAAAAAAAAAACCTATAAAATCCACATTATTTTAAAACCAAGATAGGACAGGAACACGAATGCCATGTGGACGGCCTTTTGAAAATGTCAGCAGCTCTAAAACAGCTCACAAACGAAGACAAATCCTGGGACTTACAGGACTTGAGAGGTTTTTCAGTCACATCTGCAGGCATCTGCTCGTTACTAACACCCACTCTCTTTGTAAAGGAGACAACGACTAGGGCCTGTTAACTGGGACCTGTTCACACATTAGCTAAAAACATCAGCAAACAGTTGCTGCAAGAACACAGATGACCAACGCATGCGTCGTCATCCTCACACCCTGGAGCTGTAACTGTCTTTCTAGTGGTACCCACGGCCGGGATCTGTGTTTTCAGGTTGCGTCCCTGGGTTCCCTGATTCCGACGGAGGAGGCTGAGGTCTGCAGCTGACTCCGCTGAGGCTCTCTTTCCACGGTCATCCTGACTCCGTTCGCCTCTTCTGATATGATCTGCGTGGGCAGGCTGCTCGGACTGCTCCAGCACAAACCACAGCAATTCCGAGTCTTCCCTCACTTCATTTTCAAGTGAGCCTTACCTCCCAGGGGTTGGAGATGCGACTAATGAAAGGACCACAGCTGAAACCTGAAAATCTATTTTTTGCGGTTGTTCCAAACATATGCACTGGCTTCATTTGGAATTCATTCCTCTAACTTTAGTTCAAAAGCAACACTTAGTGGTCTTCAGACCATATGGATGGTGGGCTGTGATGAAGACTTCGTCTGTGTCTACAAAGCCCATATTGGACAGATCGATCAAGAGACTCACAGATTCTCCACTCAGACTAACTTCCTAGAGGTGGTTAATCATACAATGACCAAATCCATACTTCACTGTGTTCTTTGTAAACCAAACCTCACTCCACATCAAAAAGCTACCAGGTATCTGGGTCTCTGAGACCCACTGTAATTTTCCATCAGAATATCAGTAATTGCACATTCAACTAGATTGGCTAACAGGCAATAGAGGTCACACAGTTAGTCAGAGGGACCACAGGGAGTGCTGAAGACTGTGACGAAGTGGAAAGCACAGGCCTTGTGTACCAGAGGCAGCTTCTACTTTGTTCCCCCAGATTGTTGCCATGTGACAATGTAAGCCAAGTGCTATAAGATCTGCTAACTTTTCAAAGGAATCCTGCAATCTAGATTTTGATGTAAAGTCTCTCAATTTTTAATGGTTCACAATTAATTTTTGTTTAAACCCATAGGCCACACACATCTGTGGGTTTGAACCTGGCATGCAGACCACAAGTTTGTAATCTCCGGAACTGACAGAACTACTTTCTACAACCGTCTGTAATTTTGGAGATTTTGCCACAACTCAGAAATGTGGCCACATTGAATCTTCCAACCCTGCCGTGCACCTTTCTTTTTTAATATATTTTATTTAATTATAGCATGCATTCAGGAAAGTGCATATGTCATAAGTGCACAGGCTCACAAACTGAACATATATGTATAACGAATACTCAGTCCTGGAAATAGAACATGATCTGCCTTCTGGAAGCCCCCTTCCAGCCATTACCCACCCCTACAAGATTAACACGATTGCAGACATTTTTCTGTTACCTTTTTTCTAAGTAAAGTCAAATTAATGCATCAAATGAATACTGGCTGTGCATGAATTAGTTATAGTAATGCAAACTGTGGACTGCCAAAAGGCAAAGTATATGTATGTCATCGCCATGCTAGGAACCTTGGTCTGATATTTCAAACAATGTATCAGCAGGGTTTAAAACAACAGCCTCCACCAAGTTTTCCATTCACTTTGTCCGTACAAGAAAATCCAAGGTAAAGGCTTTGAATTCATAGCCTTTTTGTTACCTAATCCAGGTCATTTGAGCCAAATGCTTCCCTAGCTACATGTGTAGATAAAATCCAAATCTATGTGTAGTTTTCTAGTCTCTATGACATGAGTATCACCATTTTTTTCATGAAATCAACTCTATGTATAAAATACAGGACTTTGCTGCAATGCATGTATTTATCTTACCAAGTTTATGTCAGACCATCAAAAGCCCTGCTCTGCTTTGCCTTCTCAGTATGTTTGTCTTTTCTTCCTTCAGCAGTCTTCCTGCAGTTTAAATTTTCTGGTCCTCGCACCCTTTGTTTTGAAAGCAACCTGAATCTGGCATCAATTTTTTTTTAAGTGAGAAATACATAGTCTGTGAAATATGTTATGGCACATTTGGCACAAGATGCTAAAATAAAAAGACAGGGGTCGGTGGGGTTTGTGTCAAAACACACACCAGCACTTGGCGAAAGCAGTCCTGGTGAACTTACCATCGACTGCGACGGCTTCTTGATAGCTTCAGCTGCTGCCCATCTGCTCAGGCTGCCCGCTGCCATTCCAAGCTGCTCCTCCTCCACGCCCAGCTGCGGGGCAGAGAATCACCACGTTTCACTCCCACTGCATAGCTGCCGGCCCCACTGTCTGTCTGGATCTCTGCATAACTGCATATTGACCATTTCACAAAGTGGGATTTTAAAATCCCACTTCATTAATAGTCTATGAAACACAATTCAAGCAACACTGAGATGGCTTTTCACCTATCACATGTAAAGTTTGTTTGCAATTTTCATTGCTCGACTAAGACGACCTATGATTGAGGAGAATGAGGAAATGGAAATTCTTATACAATGCTGGAGTCAGCATAAACCCATTCTAATGTTCTAGAAGGTAAAACATACCGAGTCTGGTAGGCAGGACTTTGGTCTCCGTGGCTTTTGCTCCTCACATGACGTAAAGGACTTTGCAATGAAATTAAGGCTACTAATCAGTTGGCCTTCCCATATGGAGATTCTTCTGTGTTATCAGATGGACCCAATGTGATTACAGGAGCCCTGAAAATCAGAAGAGGAGACAGAGGGATGCGGACAGTGTGAGAAGGCTTTGCCGCCATCGCTGGTTCTGAGATATGGCAGGTTCCGTGCAGGTACTGGTGAGTGAGCTCTAGGGGCTAAGAGAGGCCCCAGCTGACAGCCATCAAGAATGCAAGGACCGGGCTTCCCTGGTGGCGCAGTGGTTGAGAATCTGCCTGCCAATGCAGGGGACACGGGTTCGAGCCCTGGTCTGGGAAGATCCCACATGCCACGGAGCAGCTGGGCCCGTGAGCCACAACTACTGAGCCTGCGCGTCTGGAGCCTGTGCCCCGCAACGGGAGGGGCCGCGATAGTGAAAGGCCCGCGCACCGCGATGAAGAGCGGTCCCCGCACCGCGATGAAGAGTGGCCCCCACTTGCCTCAACTAGAGAAAGCCCTCGCATGAACCGAAGACCCAACACAACCAAAAATAAAATAAAATAAATAATAAATAAAGTAGCTATAAAAAAAAAAAAGAAAAGTGCTAAAAAAAAAAAAAAAAAAAAAAAAAGAATGCAAGGACCTAGTCCTGCAGCTGTGAGGGACTGAATTCTCTCAACAGCACAAAGGAGCCTGGAAACAGATTCTCCTCTGGAGTCTCCAAGAGGGAACATACCCTGCTGACACCTGGTTCTGGCCTTTTGAGACTCAAAACAGAGAAACCAGCCAAACCCATTGGATTTTTTACCTACAGAACTCTGAAATAATAAATTGAGTGTTGTTTCAATCCACTAGATTTGCCTTACTTTATAATGGCAGTGTGTTCGTCAGGATTCTCCAGAGAAACAGAACCAACAGGATAGAAATGTATTCAAGAGGAGACTTATTATCGGAATTGGTTCAAGTGTTATGAATGAAGGCTGAGAAGCCCCACGATCTGCCACCTGCAACCTGGAGGCCCAGGAAAGCCAGTGGTATAATCCAGGCTGAGTCTCAGACCCTGAGAATCGAGGGACCTCTGGTGTAATTTTCTGAGTCCAAGGCCCGAGAACCAGGAGCTCTGATGTCCTAGGGCAGGAGAAGAAAGAATTCCCAGATCGAAAAGAAAGAGAAATTCTGGTTCAAGATGGTGACACAGGAGGAGCCTGGGCTCACCTCCTCCCATGGAAACTGCGAATCTGCAGCTACATCAAATCAAACAGGACCGGCTGGGACACAATCTCGCCATAAACCCCGTCCCCGACACGGCCACCCACAATCAGGAGGGAACTGAAAACCCAGAGCTTCTCCCTGCGGAGCAAAGAGTTTGAACCCCACATAGGGCACCCCAGCTTTCAAGACCTGTACCTGAGAGACAGTCCCCCAAAACATCTAGCTTAGAAAACCAACAGGGCTTCTGTCCACGAGACCGCAAGGATATACCCACCTGGGAACCTGTTAGGGGAAACAGTGACCAAATCCTCCCGCCCCGGCCAGGCCCGACAGTAACCACTTGCATGAGTTACCTTACAACAGGAGGTCCTGGTAAGGAACGCGGAACTTGCAAGCTACCACCCACCGAAAGAATTTAGGAAAAGTCAAAAGGAGAGAGGAGGCGCCAGTCCATATGTCCTACCAACCTCCCAGAATCCTTCTCGCTGGAACCCGTCTTGGCTGAGCGATGCGCGCACCACCAGGAAGGACCCTGAGTCAGAAATGATTGGCCAGAGACAACCCGGAAACTACCCTCATTACCATAAAACCCGAGACCGCGAGTCACGTGGCAGAGCAGTTCGCCTGGGTTCCCTGACGCTGCTTCTTTCCGTCCCGCGCGCCTCTTCCCAATAAAGTCTCTTGCTTTGTCAGCACATGTGTCTCCTCGCACAATTCATTTCTGAGAGTTAGACTAGAGCCCACTCTGGGCCCTGGAAGGGGTCCCCCTTCCTGCAACAAAACAGCTCTTAAAGGGCTCACACTCCAACTCACCCAGTTAGGGCTCAGCGAAGAGGCAGCCTATCGAGAGCAGCCCAGACTTCACGTGAAGGAGGCGCATTTGCTAATCTTAAGGTGTCGGTCTGAGGAACATGAATCTAATTCAGCACACATCTAGGGGCCTGCTGGCTGGCGGGCACCATCTTCAAGCTCTAGCCAGTGGAGGCATCTTTTCTTTCTTTTTTAAAAAACGTTCCGCTTTTTTACCTTTTTTTTTCTTTCTTTCTTTTTTCCTGTGGGCACTATCTATATGCTTTCCTTCTGCCTCATCCCAGCTGACAGGTGCCATCTCTGAGATCTAGCTGGCAGGATCCACTTTTTCTTTCCTTTTTTTGGTTTTCTCTTTCTTTTTCCTCTCTGTGCTCTTTCTTCTGTATGTGTGAATGTATTGAAGTATACATAACACCATGTTGATAGAATGTTCTATCTGGGTTCTGGTTGGGGCCCCCAAGGCCAAGAATAAAACCCTGTGTACTAGGTACTCCACAGGATTGGCAAGGGCAGCCACTGAAAATTAGCCCTTCATCCCCTCCAGGGTATAAAGGATGTGAGGTTGAAAAGATTTAGGGAACTTGTTGCTGCTGCAGGGAACATGGGGCCTCTTCTCTTGGCCATTTGTGGAAGGACTGGGGAGGAAGTTGACCTCCATCTTACAACAAATGAAAGAGAGGGACTCCAAGAGGACAGCACAGAGAACTTGTTACCTCCCCTGGAGTCTGGAGGTACAACATGTGTTGGGGTGTGACACATTTTTTTAGTAACTCATTGATTCACTCATTCATTCAACCAAAACTGAGCCAACCAGCATATATTATGCAGTGTGCTGGGTGCTGGATTCTAGGTCTCTTGTTTTTTGTTAAACCTTTTAGTAATCTAATTAGTAATCTAATTATTAGAATAAAGGAACTAAAGTGCATCTTGAGTAGACCTCTATTGTTTGCCTTCCCCAAATCCATTCCTGCTTCTGGATAAAGCCCCTAATTTGAACTAGGGAATTTCCCTTGCGCCCACCTCACAGGACATGCACTTCACTTCTCCTTCAACTGAAGCCAATCAGTGGCTCTTATTCCCATGATCATTGTGATTGATTCAGGAATGAGCACATGAACCTAACAGACCAATGAGATACAATAAAATGTTGGCTGGCAGTCCTTGAGTAGAGACAGTTTCTCTTTTTCACTAGATGTGACTTGAGAATAAGGAGGAGCTGCAGCAGATGCAGCCATATTGCTACTATGAGAAACCTGGGAATTGAGTCACTATAAGAAAGAAAGAGAGAAAGAAAGAAAGAACAAAAGAAAGAAAGAAAGGCTGGTGATATTGCTTGAACCCAGGATGAAACCATAACCGAAGCTAGCCTTACCCTTGTATTATTTATATCTATGAACTAGTAATTGTCGTTTTGCTTAAGTCACTGAATTTTTGGGATAGATATCACTTGCAAGAAAAAAGTGCCCTCGTATTGATACATCCTCTGTTCTACTACCTGTTCTCAACTCTAAAATGTTGAAAGCTTGAATTTAAATTCTCAAAATAGAATTTGAGACTCAAAGAGGAAAGATAATATGATCATCTAATAAATTTAATACTATACACACATTTGATTTCAAATATGATAAATATGAGTTTACATCTTCAAATATGCCTAAACTAGAATTTTAAATCAAAACACCCTTGGGACAAGGAAAGTGTGATAAGGCAATTAAGAATGATGAGAATGCTTTCCATTCTTTTAAGCTTCTTTAATTAACCCTCTTGTTACTTTCCAGCTATTCACCTAATCTGGCAATAGGGGTCTAGAGAGGAAATGCTTGAAGGGTAACAGAAGAGAAAAAAGTCAGCACTTATTCTGACACTTAAACATCTGTCAGGTGCCTCTGATCTGATGACGGAACTTTGATTTTAGCTAGGATTTTTAATTTTTGCATTCTCTTCAGAGTCTTTGCCTTCAATAACACACTAGAACACATCTTGTCATACACTTAACATCTGGAATGAGGAAAGATTTCCCAAAGGACCCTTGACTGCCTTATGCTCCCGTGGAGGAAATTCCCTAAGAGTTAGGCTGACAGTGTGTTAAATAGGCATCACTCATCCGTGTGACACTTCAGCATCTCACCACATTTGGGAATAAAAGAATGAGGGCCAAAAAGAATGAAATCTTTCCATTTGCAATAACATGGATGGACCATGAAGGCATTATGCTAAGTGAGATAAGTCAGACCAAGAAAGACAAATACAATGTGATCTCACTTATATGTGGACTTTAAAACAAAAACAAAAACCAACCTCACAGATACAGAGAGCAGACTGGTAGTTGTGGCCAGAAGTGGGGGGATAAGGAGTGAGCAAAATGGGTGAAGAGAGTCAAAAGGTACAAACTTCTAGTTATAAGATAAATAAGCTATGGGGATGTAATGTACAGCATGGTGACCATAGTTAACAATACTGTATTGCATATTTGAAAGTTGCTAAAAGAGTAGATCTTAAAAGTTCAAAAAAAATTGTAACTATGTAAGGTGACGGATGTTAACTAGACTTATTGCGGTGATCATTTTGCAATGCATGCAAATATTGAATCATTATGTTATACACATGAAACAAATATAATGTTATATGTCAATTATACCTCAGTTTAATAAATAAGTAATAAACAAAAAAACAAAAAAAGAATGAGGGCCCCTGATTTTTGCAAGCTAACCTTGGGGTTACATTACTTGATGCCAAAACATCCAGATTAAGATGAAAAATACTTAGTCAGCCATCCAGATATTCTCAAGTATACAGATGTTGGACCTCTTATGAGCATATTCTATAATGGCACTAATTGGATAATATAAAAATCCCATTCCTCTTGGTCATTAAGCATTTATTATCATCTACTTATGTGCCAGCCACATAGGAAGGATTGACACAAGCCATAGTTCCTGCCCCTCATGAAGTTCACTAACTTAGTGGCACACAAGTTATGCAGCAAACTACAAGAAAATATGATGAATGATGTATCAAATTTTGATACTTCCATTGCAAGGAAGTATTGCATTCAACTCAAAGCAAGACCTCTAGCTGATTCCGTGTTTTTGTGAAAATGAGAACAAGATGCCTCATTCTCTAGGCAAACACAGTCTACGTCAGAACACATAGCACAGGGAGCAGAGTAGCAGGGCATTATCTGCACAACTATACACGGACTCATGTGGCATAAATAATACTTTATAGAATAAGTCCAGTGGTAGGAAATTGTAGGGTCGATTAATTCTGTGGCATGAGAGCTTTCTCAAGGACCCACCGGGTGTTTTCCTTCTTTTTGCACTGGCATCATTCGCATGCTGTCTCATATCTTCAGGCTCACCCCTTCATGGCTGCAAAAGAGCTCTAAGTATAACTTTTTCACACAACTCCATCCAAAGTCAAGAAGGCATCTGTTTTGATCAAGGTGGAAAAACCTTTCCCAAAGACCCTTCAGAAAACGTCCCCTTATTTCTCATTAGCCATAACTGGGTCATCAACTTATTTCTAAGTCAATCTTTAATAACGGGATGAATTACCAAGTTTGGTTGGGACCAATCAAGATTCTCTCCCTGGTGATAGGGATATCAAATACCCCTGCTTCACAGAATTTTTGTTAGGAGAAAGAAGGATGGAATGGCTTATGGGTTGACAATAAATAGTGCCTGCCACAAAGCCAATGAGAGAGATAATCAAAGTGCTACAAAGAGCAGGAAAAAAAGACAATTAGACAACTTTTCCAATTTCCCAGAAGTCCTGATTTTGGAATTGGCACTTGATATATGAGAATTATTTCACAGATGAAGAACTGATGGGAATAAATTCCAAAACAAAGAGTATGAAAAATTATTAATTTGAAGGTTATGATACCTTATGATGAGACAAATTCTTTGTACATTTCTACAGGTACCCAAGAGAAACATTGTAGGAAAACACTAAAAGAGAACTTTCTCTTCATTTTTTTTCAAAAGTAATATATATTTTTCATTAAAATACACACATACACACACAGTTTTTTATTTTAAGTACAAAAAAATTAGAACTAACATAATAAAAAGGGAAATTATCGGTTCTCATAGTGGGAGTGTTCAGACCCAGAGACTTAAACTATGCTGTGCCCCTCAGTGGTGGCTGTGTTCTCTCCTTTGCTGACAGGCTTCATCTACACAGCAGGGACAATGGTTTTCAACAACTGTAAATCCAGATCTGCAAGCTTAACAATACCAAAGGAAAGTGCACCTTTCTCTCCCTTTGGTGCATTTTAGTACTAGAGAAGGACACTGATTGGTCCCGTTGAGTCAGTGACTCACTCCTCACCGAATCAGAGTTGCCAGGAGGATGGGAATGCCCATCTAGGTCACTGGTCCTCTCCTATGGCTACCATGCTGGGTAGCACCCTTTCCCCTAGGACACCCCAGAGAAACAAACACAAAAGGCCACATATTATATGATCCCATGTATGTGAATCCTTCAGAATAGACAAATGCATAGAGATAAAAAAGTAACTTAGTAGTTGCCGGGGTCTAGGTTGGGTGTGCGGAGTCAAGAAAGAGGAATGACAACTAATGGAGATGGGGTTTCATTTTGGGGTGGTGAAAATTTCTACAAGTAGAATGTGGTGATGGTTGCACGACTCTGTGAATATGCTAAAGACCACTGAAGTTAACACTTAAAGTAGATAAATTTTATGGGATGCGAATTATATTTCTATAAAATTAAAAAAAAAAAAGATTAGCTCTGTGTGTGTGACTTGTAATACTACCACCTAGAGATAATGTTAACATTTTTGTGTATACCCTGCAGACTCTTGACACAATGCAAAACGCACACTTTAGTGTATCATATACATACAACATAATTGATTTAACTATTCTTTCCTTAAAGGAGAAAACTTTTCAAAGTGTGTTCACTCCGTTTCTGTTTGTTTTTGTATTTTTAAGCTAAGATGAAAGTCTGACTCATGCCTAAGACTTTATAAAACTCATTATAGGAAAAAAAGAAGTAAAACAGAAGCGTTAATCTACTTATTTTTAAAACTACTGTTGTCATAACAATTTCATGTTGCCTTGTAGATGGAACTATTTTGTGCTTCACGCTATATTTAGAGCATTAGTTACCATAAGGACAAGATGTAATTCATCATACAGAAACCCAACACAAGGGGCATTCGCTATCAGAAATCTTTCCATTATGTTACACCTATGAAAGGCAGTTCTATAGATGATTAGGTCTCTGTCTCTGAGAAGGATTGCTCTAAAACTTCCAAAAAGATGGACTATAAGTTTATTTTATAAAAATGTAAAACATAGCTTGAGGAATCAAAATCCTACTATCTCATTTCAAAATTTGGTTCGGGATTCTGCAACCAAGGTGGAAATGGCCTAACTTGTAGGCATTCTCCGTGCAATACCATCCTAAATAACTCTCTCATTGATTTGATCTTCCCTCAGTATGCCAAAAAAAGTGACCCAAATAACCTTTCTTAATTCCAGCCCTTATCAAACATGGCCGGGCTTGATTCCTCAATCCCAAAACATACTAGCAATGTGCCTATTTGGTCACAAAAGGGAGAATTTTCTTCTACAACATTTTCTTTTCCCTTTATAATTAATACCGGTCATATTTAACCTTTTGGCTCAGCCAGCTCTTTGAGACTCTGATGAAACCCAGACCCTCTTTCCAGAAAAATGCACATAATACAAGAAATTTTTTTTCAAATTTCAGTGTTTCATGGGTCCTCTGAAGCCTATGCATAGTCTTTTAAGGTTAAGATTCCTGGATTATTGGGAATTCCCTGGTGGTCCGGTGGTTAGGACTCTGTGCTTTCATTGCCAAGGGCCTGGGTTCAATCCCTGTCTGGGGAACTAAGATCCCGCAAACTGCATGGCCCAGAAAAAAAAAAATACATATATATATGTGTGTGTATATATATGTGTGTGTGTGTGTGTGTGTATATTCCTAGATTATAGACTAATACATTTTTTCTTCCCATTTTATTCATCTATTCATTCATTCACTCACTCACTTATTCACCCAGCCAAATATGTAGCTCATGATACACCAAACACTGTCCTAAGTCCTTTGCAGTCATGTGAACTTCTTTTGCACCCAGGTGATTTTGTGGGGACCCACAGGCTCTGGAGGGGTGAGTGTCACTCTCTGTGTTCTGGCACAGTGCCATTCCGTGCACTGGGAAAGAGGTTCTCCTTGCTCTGCAGAAAGGTGAGTTACCTTGTTTGATGCACTCCTGTAACATTGTTTCCCTCTGGATGGATAGGCCCCTGTAGCTCTGTGAGAGCATTTTTCCTAGCAATACAGGGTTTTGGAGAAAACACCAGACTCCAGGTCAGAAGGTTTGAATTTGGCCCCAGCAGTACTGTTCAGCCACACTGACCTGGGCAAGTCACTTAATCTCTCTAACTCAATTTCCTGCTCCGTGAGATGGAGCTAATAACGACTGCCTCACATCACCTCTTTCTGGGAGGGTGAGTAGAAAAGTAACGGAACAAGAAAACGTATGTGAAAGCATTTCGTAAGCCACAAAACAAATGATTATTAGTATTATTATTATCGTTGTTATGCTACTGTTGTTGAAAATCAGACCCATATCTTCACTTTGGGCTCTATAATGTGATGGAGAGGGGCAAGAGATCACTCTTAATCTGAATTCCAGGTTTCTATTTTGAATGCAAATCAAGTTGTTGCAACAGAGCAGGTAGCACATTTCCAAAACTGTGGGACCTCTCATGAGGCAATTCTCAGCCTCTTAGTTGTAGCGTACTGCATTGGAGTGAATTACATGCACACACCAACACTTGCCCCATGGAAACTTAGATAACTTCTAGGCATTTTAACAACGCAAGTACACTTTAACTGCCTTTCTTGAGAGTATCTTGAAAGACATCTGCCGGCAGTATTAGGATTCTTTTGGTGGCAAGTAACAGAAATCAACTCTGCTTGCCTTACCTTCCAGATGAGGATTTATTTTCCAGATACAATAGGGTCTTGTGGATCGCACGAGATGGCCTGAGTTGCCTGGTGGTCAGGAGGGGTTGAAGCTGTGAGCCAGAACCCTCAGAACTCCCCCTCTCTGTGTGATGTGCTTCCGTGGATCCTGGCTCTTTCTTATCAGATCAGCTTCCTTGGAACCTCTGGTCCCACGGCAGGTAGAATGTGGCTGTACCCAACTCCTGACTTGTCTGCATCCAGCGCCCCAGGCAGACCTAAGCTAGCTCTCTGTCCCAATTCCACATCCCCAGAAAAGAGGCTCTGATTGGCCTGAGCTGTATCCTCTAAACAGGAACTGGATGACGGTGAGCTTGCAAGCCTGTAGTCACCTTTTTCCAAATTGAAGGGCAATATTAAAACAGTTCATCACTCAAGGTTCACCTTCTTATCACACATATTCCTCCAATGTGCTTCTTCAGAAAGTCAGGTGGATTCTTTGAGAAATACAGTAGGTTTATCTTCAGCTTAGCTTCTCACTCATTAAATTGGTTTGCTTTCTTCTTTGTGGTCCCTTCTGGGCCACAGGAAGAACTAGAAATGCTGTCTTCTTGTTACCTGATAGACTCTCCAAACTTCTTTTCAGTATTCTTTTTTTACTAAGTGACAATCATGTGACTAGCCTTGACGTGTTTCCCATTCTAAAGGAATTCACCATTGACTTAGCCTTGGGTTGGAATAATTTATGGCACTCATGTCACCTTGCAAGGCCACTGTAGAACCTAAGAAGTGGATGAATCTGTGTCTCAGTTGGAACTGGGATCATATACCGTTGAATGTTTTCTCTTCAATTTCCATTTCTGTTCTTTCTTTACATATTTTGCTTGTCTTACTGCCTGCAGGCTTCTTCACATAGTAGAAGCATGGCTGTTGATATTCCCCAAGCTTTATGGCTAAGAGCTTCACTTACCTCCAGGAGAAAATGACTTTATTATCTAGAACTCAAGTCCAAAATACCCAAGACTGTTCTGATTGGCTAATGCAGGTCACATGTCTTCTCTGGACAAATCAACTGTGACAGGTGGAATACTTTGAACAATGTATAGGGATGTAATGTGGAAATGAGGGGCAGACAAAACAATGTATCTAGCCAATGTATACATATACCACTTCTTCTTTCATGTTTCTGCCATGGTCCCTACCACCTCAATCCTCCATACAGTAGAGAGAAAACACTGACAAAGTAAGACGAGGAAAGTCAGACCCTGCACGTCTGCTAGGAGGTACATCAAAGGCATCTGTGTGAAGTACCCAAATTCTGAGCTTCTTACCCCTGTGTGATTAAAGCTCATTCATGGTATCAGATTCACAACATTTGGAGAGTTCCAGCTGGTTCTTTCTTCTCCCCTCCCTTCTCTAAATCTCTGGAGGAAAAAGATACTGCTCACTGTAAGGAAATGAGGAAAAGCTAAGTCTCTGCTGGAATCATGGTCAGAGAAGAGCTATATTTAAACAACTGCTGTCTTAGTCCCCACAAACATTCCCTTTCAGGGTATTTTCCATTAAAAAAAGAAAGAAAGACTTTAGACAGAAAGTAAGGGCTTTAGGAAATGACTCTCAAATGGTAGGATTTCAGGTGTCATCAACAGGCAGCAGCGTGGTGATGATTTGGACGAGCAAAAGGCAGAACCCTCAAGTCACTCCTCAGATCACAGCAGGATAGGAAAACTAAGGAGACATTGCATCAGAGCAGGAAGACAAGAGAATATTTCACAGTAACTTTTTTTTTCTTTTGATTTTTATCTCTTTATTTTTTAAATTGAGGTAATATTGGTTTACTTTTTAAATTTTTATTGGAGTATAGTTGATTTACAATGTTGTGCTAGTTTCAGATGTACAGTAAAGTGAATCAGGTATACACATACATATATCCACTCTTTTTTAGATTCTTTTCCCATATAGGTCATTACGGAGTGTTGAATAGCATTCCCTGTGCTCATACAGTAGGTCCTTATTAGTTATCTATTTTATATATAGTAGTATGTATATGTCAATCCCAGTCTCCCAATCATCCCTCCCCACTCCCCTTCCCCGCCTCCCCATAACCATTAAGTTTGTTCTCTACATCTGTGACTCTATTTCTGTTTTGTAAATAAGTTCATTTGTACCATTTTTTTTAATTCCACATATATAACATTATATAAGTTTCGTGTGGACAACGTTATACAGTTGACCCTTGAACAACGCAGGTTTGAACTATGCAGGTCCACCTGTATGTGGATATTTTTCAAAAAATATGTAGTACAATACTACATGATCCATGGTGGGTTAGCACCCCTAGGCCCCGCTTTATTCAAGGGTGAACTGTATTTAGACTTCTGTATACACTACAGGGTACTCACCACCAAAAGTTTCGTTTCCATCTGTCACCATACACTTGGTCTCCCTTACCCATTTTGCCCTGCCCCCATAGTAACTATTTCTGAGAGGGTGGCGCAAGGAGTAATTGTTACTCCATTTCCCAGTACTAAAATATGACATCACATACAAATCGTGGCCTGTATTTTATACCTGAGTATATGTAAGTACTTTAGACTTTCAGGATGAAGGAAATCAATCAAGTTGATGTGTTCGTTTTGCAGATGCAATTAAGGGGCCCACAATGACCTTTTACTTGAGAATCAATTTCTTTTTTTTTTTTGAGTTTCTATTTACTGTTGATTAAGAACCAGTCATTTTACAACTCTGTTAAGTTAGAGGTTAACTTACAGAAAAATGATCAAGTACAATGTTTTTCTCTTCCGTCTGGTAGAAAAAAATAATCCAGAAATCTATGGCTTTATTATCCTAAAGGACATTCACCAGTTTTGTAACCAATTGGGCATTCTTATTCTCAGCCTCACTTATTTTTTTCTACTCCCTATAAAATCCCAGTTTTTCATATCATCTGTGGAACTTGCTTTGTCATTCTTGTAGTGCTCTCATGAATACATTAAATGTATTCTTGTATTCTCTCATGAATACAAGAAACCTTGACAAGTGCTCACTGTTTGCATTAAAATAATGTTTTAATATGCTGACAATAATAACTCGGTTTCCCTCTGGGCTACAATTTCCTATTCCTTACTTCCTTTCCAAATCCCTGGCCAGCTTTTTCAAAAGGTAGATTCTGGGTCCCTCCCCAGAAATTCTGATTCAGTGAGATATTGGGTAATAAGTATTTTTAAATGTTCTTCTTGTGATTCTAATACATTACTAAATTTGACTCAATACCTTGATCAATATTAACAGTAATAATAAAACTACTACATTTACTACATTAGATCATAGTAACAATACCAACTATTGTGCATTTACTGCTTATACAGCCTCTGTGCTATTTGCCCTTCATACTCATTGTGCCATTTATTTTTACCTAATCCCTAATCAAACCCTAGAGATAAAGAAGCCCCTTGGAAAGCTACATTCGTTTTTTAAGGCTACAAGGCTAGATACTAGGATACAAAAAGAATGTCTTATAAAGTAAAAATAACACTAGCTGACTTTAATCAAGCCCCTTCTCTTTGCCAAGGTTACTGCTAAGGAAATGACACTTGGGTGATCATCACTTTGCCCAGACGGAAATTCAATGTTTTTGCATGATCCATCAGTTAATTAATTCATCCAAACAGCATTTGCCAACTACTGCCATTTTCTAGTTACTGCCCTAGGGACCCTGGGGATCTTTAAGAAACTTATCCCGCTTACAAGGCCAGGGAATTAGTTTTTATCTAAAAATCAGCCCCTGGCCAACTGGGATATTTTTGTCTATACTCCCAACATTTACCTAGGATTATGATCTTCTAAATTTATGATCTTGGATGATAATGAATGCAGAAGGGTTTGTCGAGACCTGACTACCCTTAAATCTCTTGGACACTTTGTTAAGAGAAAATTATTTTAGGTGATATTATCTCTGCAACGCACCCCCCTCCCCTTCAACCTTTTTCTCTCACATGGAGTCTGGTGTGGTTTTTTGAAAGGTTCAGATGAAATCTTTAATCTCTGGTCAATAAAGAAAGTTAGATGGTACAGGGGTCTGAAGATTCCAAGAGTTCATGGGTAGAATCCAGGAGATCTCTGAACTTGGATGGGAAAAATTATCTTTATTTTCATTAACCTTTAACTAAAATGAATCTTTCTTTAATTATGCATGTAGGTAATAAGCCACAGTACTATAAACAACCTGTGACTTGTCATCAGTACAAATCAGATTTTTTCTTATTACTTGCTGTAGGCATCTGTTAATATTGTATATACTTATCACCACTTTGATATTATATTTATTAGACTGCTAGATCGTGTTATTTAGTGCATGAGTAAAGAATCACATAATTACTACATCAGAAATTTGTTTTCTAAATATTCTGCTAACTTTATTTCCCTATTTGATTTCCTTTGTAAGCCTGTATTTTTATACATTTAAAAACATTATTCGAAGAAGAGAATCCAAGGCTGTACTCCCCCACCAACCCACACACATTAAGCTATGCAATATAGAGCAATATCAGACACCTGACATCCACAGAAGAAGATATTCCAAAGCTATCGTAACTATCTAAATTTATAAATGCCACTGAGTACAGCAGGTAGGAATCTCAGTACACAAACTCCAGCGAGCAAGAAGTTTAACTATTTTTCCATAACGTAATTCCTACTAAGAGCCTCTTTCCACCATGAAACCCAGGATCAGTCAATTCAGGGTGCACCCCTCCTTTCGAGGGTGGTATCTATGTTCCTGGGGGAGGGGTAGCGTAGCACCCAGGCTTTGTGGAACAGGCTGACCTGCTCCGTTTTCCTCTCCTCTGATACCCTCAGCCCCACCCGATCCCCGTCCCTCGGGGCCCCAAGGGGCTGCTGGGTGGGCTTGTTCTCGGCCCGGGGCTTCTTTGATGTTGTCTCTATCTGATTGCTGAGCCCTGCCAGGTGTGTGGGGAATGTCCTGCTCTGCTCAAGCCACGCCTAGAAGCTCTGCCCTTTTCTGTCCTGGGTCCATCTTCCTACAAGTACCACGTAGCTATTTCTTCTCGGGGGTCTCATCCTTTCCCAGAGCAAAACCAGAAGCAGGGCACAGTTCCTCTCTTCCCTTAGAGCTCCCAAACCAAGCGGGATTTTTGTCAGCCACTCCTAGAATTTCATCCACCTGGGCATAGGTTGGCAGGGTGGGGTCGAAGGGGAAGAAAGATTAAAGGGCCATTTTTTTTTTTTTTCCAGATATATCCTTGAGTCTAAGCTTCCTTACTTCACTCTCTTCCTCACCTGCTCTTAATTGGGGCAACTTTCTAGTCTGGAAGGCTAGGAAGCTTGGCTCCTAACTTCTCTATGCCCCCTCAGATCCTACAATCTGAAATGCAAACACACAGTTTTAAAAACTCAAAAGCCTCTGCTGTGTCTCCTCCTCCTTCCTGAGGCAATCTCTCAGCTTGGTGGCCCAATTTAGGGACGAGTCAAGGGGTTCACAGGAAATACCAGTGAAAACACAGCAGGCAGTTCCAAATATTTTCCCACCACAAAAATATACAAATCTGCATCTCAGATACATGAGCTATAGCTGAAAAAATGAACGCATCCAGTCTCACCGTCAAGGCGAAATTCTGTTAGTGCGCAGGAACTAATAACGACGTGATGAGACGTGGGTGCCGGGCGCTTGGACAGGCTCACTGATCAGCTAAATGACTTACCGCTGCGCAACGCGCTCTCAAGTTACGGGCGAGTCAAAATGGCGACTTCATAAAACATAACTTGTTCCCTGTCCTCCGGTACTAGGTGCTCTCCAAGCCCCAGGTGGTACGAGTTCGCCTCCCCTGCAGTGCTCTGGGTAAACATCCATCTTAACTCAGGGACAATTATACAGAGTAAGGCGCTTAAGGCTGAGCAGTGAGTAGGAAGATTTTCCTGCCAAGCAGAGTCTAGGCTCTGTGGGGGTGAGGTCTGAGGGAGGGGGAAAGGAGTGAGTCTTCTACAGAAAAAGACAACAAACCTCCTCTGTCAGTGGCAGGAAAGCAGAGCCCCTGTGGTGCTGGCTGGCTGCTTCGGCCCCGGCTGCGGGCAGGGTCCACACTGGGCTGGCTGCAGATGGGCAGCACCTGTCTCAGAAGCAGCGTCCAGCTGCCCCCGCTGCAGACCTGAGGGGCCAGGTTGGGGTTACGGCTCCCAGTCGGGCCTGCATTTCCAGTGGGCTAAGTGGCCAGGTCAGGGGTGACACAACTTACCACGTTACTATCTGGTCATCTTTTCGCCTCATGTGGCTGAGCTTGTGGGGGGCAGAGACCGTGGCCTTTCAGCCTGCACAGGGACCAACCCACAGGAAATGCCCTGCAGTACTCGCCGCTCCCCAGGGTCTGCTGAGCCCTCCCTTTGCGTGAGTTTCTTCTGGGCTTACACTTGAAACGCCCTATCCTATTTCATCCTCACAAAGAGCCTCTGAGGTACAGACGGCAGCACCTCAGAGAAAACAAGCTTGTCACCTTGGGTCACACAGCTGTTAAGTGACAGGGCCAAGATCTGAATTGGGAATGGCTGACCTCCAAGACCTGGCCCCTAAACATCCACAACACTGAAGAGACAGCTGGAGAAGCATTCTACGACATCCCTGTGCATCAGGAGATGCTGTAAACGCAGGACCCTTTGGGGCCTTCCCGGGACAGACCCCTCCCCCATATCCTCTGCTTTAGCTCATCTCTGAAGTACATAGATAACGGAATCTGATATACATTTCCTGAGTTGTAACAGTGACCTGCGTGCATTGTTGCTTGGGGGTATCGACCACTGCAGCTTCTGAGGGAGAAATTTGGCCCAACTTGGTTAACTTCGTTTTGCACAAACCACACTCCCAGTGACTCAGTGTATACATGCCAGTGGATTTTTCTCCCAGGTCTACGAAAGGACTTATTTGGTGTTTTCATAGAAATACTGTCTCTAGTGGCCAGAATTTGGAGGTCCCCATCACTGGAGAGGGAGGGAGGAAAAGGTGATAGGTCCACAGTCATTACGAGGAGGAGCAAAACACTTACCATGTAAACCTTAGAGTTTTGCAGTAACCGGAGTACATTTGGAAGACATAGGTCTACAGTTTTAATGCGAGGCCCCGTGTGGAATTTATACAGTAAACTGCTCCTGGGGTACTGCTTTAAATGCTTCACAAATCAGTAGTCTGAACAGATGGAGGCTGGGTGGGTAGGTAGTAAGAGATCAAACTTTGGGATCTGGTAAGCCTTGTCTTACTCACAGTGCAACCTCAGTCTGGTGCCTGCTGCCCAATAGCTACTCAATTACATCTGTGGGACAGATAAATGAATATGACACTTCCTTTAAAAACAGTTTTGAGGGCTTCCCTGGTGGCCCAGTGGTTAAGAATCCGCCTGCCAATGCAGGGGACACGGGTTCGAGCCCTGGTCCGGGAAGATGCCACATGCCGCGGAGCAATTTAGCCTGTGCACCACAACTACTGAGCCTGCGCTCTAGAGCCCGCAAGCCACAACTACTGAGCCCACGCGCCACGACTACTGAAGCCCACGCGCCTAGAGCCCGTGCTCCGCAACAAGAGAAGCCACCGCAAGGAGAAGCCCGCGCACCGCAAAGAAGAGTAGCTCCCGCTCGCCGCAACTAGAGAAAGCCCGCGTGCAGCAACGAAGACCCAACGCAGCCATAAATAAATAAATGTTTAAAAAAACAAAACAAAACAGTTTTGAATGAAAAGGGCATGATGCAATATGTCTGGTTATACCTCTGCTGTCTCTCTGTCTCCCTCTGTCTCTCTCTCTCTGTCTCTCTCCCTCTGTCTCTCTCTCTGTCTCTCTGTCTCTCATGCACACATACACACATGCACAGAAGCCAGAGCCATCAAGAGAAGCAAAGTCTGGAAGTAAACAGAGGAAATATACCAAAACATTGACAGTGATTCTATATATTATGTGGTGGGTCTGTGGGTGTATTTAAACTATATTTCTCTTTCTAATTTTCCGTATCTTCTAATACATAATATAGATATATATTTTCTAATATATATTTCTGTTATTTCTAATTTTCTGTCTTTTCATGTAATTTTCTTTAACATAACCTTTTTTTAAATCGAAAGTAGTCATTTACAAAGGGAAGAAAGGAATGCTTTTGATGGCTAATGTATATATATGACACAATGGTTTTATATATTATATATAAATGTAATGGTTATATAATATAGATATAGATACAGACATAGATAATCTCCTCAAAAGGCCTGCTTTTGGATCTTCAAAGAAAGACTGGGAGCATAGTCTAAGGTGGAGTTGAAAGCTGAAATTGTCCTGCATGAGTAAACAACAAGATGTGTGGGTCTGCACCTGCATCTGGAGAGAGACAGAGAAGAGAAAGGGAGGGGTGGGGGAGGAGAGGGGAGGGGAGGGCCTGAATAAAGTGGCAGCAGGCAGACCCAAGAAAAAAAGTGACACTGAAAAAGTTCTCATGATGGGGATTTTAGAAATCATTGAGAAAAGCAATGTTTGGGTTTCCATGTTAACTGCTAGTAACAGAGCATCTCCTATGGGCCAGGCCACGTGCTTGGGGTGGGGCTCTGAAAATGAGAGAGACAAGACCTCTGCTTTTGTGCCTTTCATGTTCTAGGGAGGGGGCTAATCACAATAGCTAGTATTTATATAGCACTTAATATGTGCCCAGCACCATGCTCAATACTTTACATATATTAACTCCTTTAATCCTCACAACAATCCTCTGAGTTCCTTATTTTACTGATGCAAAACTTTTTTGAAAACAAAGTTACATAACTTGCATAAGACCCCATAGCCAGCGAATGATGAGGTTGGGATCAGAACTCATGCAGGCTGCCCCTAGGGTTTGCAAATAAGGGCAATGACAGGTTATAGTGAATGGTAGGAAAGGCATATGCGGAGGATTTTGGTGAGTAACTGGGAAGAATCCACTTTTGACAGATTGGTCCTGGAAGGTCTTCCTTAGGTGGTAATATTTAAATTGAAACCTAAATGAAAAATAGGAGACATTTCTAAATTGAGAAGAATTTTTCTTCATTATCCCCATACACGACAAGTTGGCCATACACAACAGCCTCGACAGTAATGGGGCTTTGAGGTTATGGCCAAAAGATCCTCCATAAAAAAGGGGTGACTAAAGTTGCTAGGGATAGAGAAGACACTGACCAGGACTAGACACGAGGCATGCTCGCTTTCCTCAAAAGCATTGTAGGGGAAAGTAACGTTCAAACCAGGAGACCAGGGATGGTATTCACAAGGACAAAATAGACAAGGGCAAACCGGGCAGGGGACACTCAGTTACACAGTAGAGACAGGAGCTGAAAGAAAAAGGAAGAAGTTGCAATTCCTCCCTCCCCACCCTCCTCAAAGTACCTTTTGCATTATATCCTCAGGTCAATTTCCTAAGAGGCATTATTACAAACTGGCACAGTATAAAGTAGTACAGAACTAACCAGGTTTTGCTGTGTTCCAAATCCATGCTCACACTATACAATTCACTTTTAGAAAGCAAGAAAATAGGCCTGTTTTTAACAGAGAAGCATGAATAGTAACACTGGCCATTCATGAATGGTTGTTGCTAAGTGGAAGATGATTCTAACACATTTTATTATTCAAAAGTAATCAGGACTAAATAGCTGGTGAGATGACGCTTCGACTATTCAAATGAGATCCATTCCAAACTATTGCCTTGGACTTTGTGACTGCGAAAAAGGCTTTTGGTGGATGTGATGTGTTTGCAGATGCATTTCCCTTGCCACCATCCACGCTGCTTCTGAATGAGTCCCTAAACTTGGTGAGTAATGCCTGGTGAAATCTCCTGCTGTCCTTTGCTGCTAGGGAGAAGATGCTCTTAGAGACCTCTGTCCTGCAGAGCCTACAGTCTCCTTCTCCTTCATGCCTCTCCTCTCCCCCTTCTTTATTCCTTCCCTTTGAGCATCCATAGCCCTTTGATGGCTTGAATTCGATTATACCAATGTGGCTGTATGCTTTCAATTAAAATATTTTCTCGAATCTTTGCAATGATTCATTTGTATTCACTATCTCTTGCGGCATTACAAATTACCCTGAGACAGAGTGGCTTAAAACAACAAATATTTATTATCTCAGACTTTCTTTGGCCTTGGGGTCAGGAATTTGGGGGTGGCTCAGCTGAGCGGCTCTGGCTCAGGGTCTTTCATGAGGTTGCAGTCAAGATGTTGGCAGGGGGCTTCAGTCATCTGAAGGCTTGACTGTGGCTGAAGGATCTACGTGCCACATGGCTCACTCATGTGGCCAGTGGGTAAAAGCCTCAGTTCCTCACTGACTGACATGAGACTTCAGTTCTTCAACACAGGGGCCTCTCCATGGGGCTGCTTGAGTGTCCTCATGAGGAATCCAAGAGAACGTATGGCAGAAGCTACAATGTCTTTTAGGACCTAGCCTCAGAAGTCATACAGCATTTCCACAATATCTCAGTGGTTACACAAGACACCCCATTTCAACATGGGAGGGACTACCAGGGGCATGTAGAATCATGGAGAACATCTTGGAGACCAACTACCACACCAGGGGAGAGTATGTTATTAGTCTCTGACTTAAAGGTACAGAAGCATAGAGAAACCCAACTGTCCTGCCTGAAATGAAAAGCAGATAGCACACTCATTTCTGTATAGTGGTATAATTCATTCAGCCTTACTTATCTGTGGATGAATTATCCACTTTGAAAATCATCAGGGTAATTATCAAGATTATCAGGATTATTATGGTTAATAGTGTATTTATTTATAATGCCATTTATTGTATTCTTACCATGTCTCAGACCTTGGCTAGGACTTTACTTACATTTTATCTTCACAATAATCCCATGAAGTTGGTATTATTAGCCCTACTTTACAGATAAAGAAACAGACCTAGAAAGAGTCTCCAGCTTACAAATGATCTTAGAGATCATGGAGTGTAAACACTTCATAGAAGGAACCTGCAGCCTGGAGAGTTTAATAGACTCTTCTGAAGTCCACAGTGAACCAGTGGCTGTGTTGAGACCAAAGCCCTGGCCTCCAGAGTCTGGACAAAGCTCTCTTTCAACTACATGGGGCAGCTTTCTTGTGATCTTTTCTCTTAAACAAAAGCTCAGAACTCACACAAGACATTTAGCCTCTGTGAGCCTGTTAAAATGGGCATAACAATCAAACTTATCTCATAGAGGGTTGTAAAGATTACATAAGCAAAGGAAGGTAAAGTACCAAGTGCAGTTCTTGACACACAGAAGGACTGATCCTATGGTAGCTGCTACTATTGTTGTTGTTGTTTGTCTTAGTCTATTTGGGCTGCTACAACAAAATACCACAGACTGGGTGGCTTATAAACAACAGAAATTTATTTCTCACAGTTCTGGAGGCTGGAAGTCTGAGAGCAGGGTGTTGGCATGGTCTTGTTTGGGCCCTCTTCAGGTTGCAGACTTCTTACTGTGTCCTCACATGGCGGAAGGGGTGAACTCTTTTATAAGGTCACTAATCCCTTTCATGAGGGTTCCACCCTCATGCCCTAAGCACCTCCCAAAGGTCCCACAT